>NW_004444032.1:2730376-2731560 GCF_000243295.1 Trichechus manatus latirostris | reverse complement strand
GAAAATTACAGACCAATATCCCTCATGAACATTGACGCAAAAATCCTCAACAAAATACTAGCCAACAGAATTCAGGAACATATCAAAAAAATAATTCACCATGACCAAGTGGGATTTATACCAGGTATGCAGGGATGGTTCAACATTAGAAAAACAATCAATGTAATCCATCACATAAATAAAACAAAAGAGACGAACCACATGATCTTATCAGTCTTTGCCGAAAAGGCATTTGACAAAGTCCAACACCCATTCATGATAAAAAAAACTCAACAAAATACAAACAGAAGAGAAATTCCTCAATATAATTAAAGGCATTTATACAAAGTCAACAACCAACATCATCCTGAATGGAGAGGCTTTGAAAAGCATTCCCCTTGAGAACGGGAAACAGACAAGGATGCCCTTTATCACCACTCTTATTCAACACTGTGCTGGAGGTCCTAGCCAGAGCAATTAGGCTACAAAAAGAAATAAAGGGCATCCAAATTGGTAGGGAAAAAGTCAAAGTATCTCTATTTGCAGATGGTATAACCTTATACACAGAAAACCCCAAAGAATCCACAAGAAAACTACTAGAACTAATAGAAGACTTCAGCAAAGTATCAGGATATGAGATCAACATACAAAAATCAGTTGGATTCCTTTATACCAACAAAGAGAACTGTGAAGAGTAAATCACCAAATCAATACCATTTACAATAGCCCCCAAGAAGATAACTTACTTTGGAATAGATCTAACCAGAGACGTAAAAGATCTATACAATGAAAACCACAAGACACTACTACAAGAAACCAAAATAGACCTGCATAAGTGGAAAAACATACCTTGATCACGGATAGGTAGACTCAACATTGTGAAAATGTCAATTCTACCCAAAGTGATCTACAGATACAATGCAATCCCAATCCAAATTCCAATGGCATTTTCTAATGAGATGGAGAAACAAATCACCAACTTCATACAGAAAAGGAAGAGGCCCCGAATAAGTAAAGCATTACTCGAGAAGAAGAACAAAGTGGGAGGCCTCACACTACCTGATTTTAGAACCTATTATATTGCCACGGTAGTCAAAACAGCCTAGTACTGGTACAACGACAGATACACAGACCAATGGAACAGAACTGAGAATCCGGACATAAATTCATCCACCTGTGAGCAGCTGATATTTGACAAAGGCCCA
>NW_004444032.1:2696014-2729318 GCF_000243295.1 Trichechus manatus latirostris | reverse complement strand
ATTAAGAAAATGTTCTGCATCCTACTTTGGTGAGTGGCGTCTGGGGTCTTAAAAGCTTGCAGGTGGCCTTCTAAAATGTATCAATTGGTCCCAACCATCTGGAGTAAAGGAGAATGAAGAGCACCAAAGACACAAGGAAAGTATTAGCCCAAGAGACAGAAAGGGCCACATAAACCAGAAACTTCATCAGCCTGAGACCAGAAGGACTAGATGCTACCCGCCTACAACCAATGACCACCCTGACAGGGAACACAACACAAAGTCCTGGATGGAGCAGGAGAAAGGTGGGGTGCAAAACTCAAATTCTAGTAAGAAGACTAGACTTAATGGTCTGACTGAGACTGGAGGAACCCCAGAAAGCATGGCCGTGGGATTCTCTATCAGCCCAGAACTAAAACAATTTCCGAGGCCAACCCTTCAGACAGGGATTGGACTGGACCGTGGGACATAAAGTGATACTTGTGGGGACTGTGCCTCTTAGCTCAAGTAGATACAAGAGACTAAATGGGCAGCATCTGTCCAGAGGTGAGATGGGAAGGCAGAGAGCTTTAGGAGCTGGTTGAATGGACACGGGGAATCAGGGGTGGAAAGGAGGAGTGTGCTGTCACAGTATGGGGAAAACAATTTGAGTCACATAACAATGTATGTATAAATTTTTGTATGGGAAAAAATTTAAAAAAACTGAGCATAGACATCAGCACAGGCACAACATGAAGGAGACAGATTCCATAGATTAAATTCTGGCAAATTACTAAAAAAAGCCACAAGCACTACTATCACCAATTTCCTTGGGGAAAAAATCCAAATTTAGAGTTTCTAATTATAAAAATACCCAGTTTTCACCAATGACAAAAATATAAATAAGGAGCATGCAACGAAAAACAGAAAGTGTGACCTATATTTAGGAAAAAGCAGTAAAGAAAAACTAACTCTGAGCAGCCTAAATGTTGGCTTTGGCAGACAAAGACTTCATAGCAGCTATTATAAATATGTTCAAAGAATTAAAGAAAATCTTGTTTAAAAAATTAAAGGAAAATATGATTACAATGAACTGGCAAATATGGAATCTCAATAAAGAAACAGATACGATAAAAAAGAACCAAATAGAAATTCTAAAGCTGATACCTTCCATGAGTACCTGTCTTTGATAGAATTATAGCTATATAATTTTTTATACTGGTTAATATTTTTAAAAATTTAAAGTGGTCATAATACCTGAGTTACAGGATGTTTAGTAAGTCATTATGCTTTGTGAACTTTTTAGAAACTTTTGAACAAAGGCAAAAACATGCCTTGTCCTTTCCTACTGAGCTAATCAAAGGTATGTTAATTAAGTTTTAAAAGAAATTGCTTACGAATAACAAGAATACTTTTAACATGGTTTAAAATCAAATTAACCACACGTAATGCTATACTTCTATCTATGAATCTGGAATTGTTTTAAGATTTTCAAGGTTTGCTTTCAGTGTCTATCAAGAATTTTTCTAGAACTACTGAAGTTTAGCATTTTCAAGAGATTAATAAAATATTACCAAGTACTGTAAATCATTCTGGCCCTAGGGTATATAAAGAATTTTAATACTACTAATAATTAGATTCTAATACTCATGAGCTTATAAAATAAAATTTGTGCCTATGTACATAAAATAACTATTTTGTCAATGAAATAATGGCAATTGGTTCTATTAACAGTCTTCCGTTTTTTTCCTTTCTTGCAATGTCTTAGTATATAGCCATTTTAAATAAAACAGCATTTAATTGGATTTTGCTCTTTTAATTCCTTGTATTGCCATAAAAATCATTATTTTAAGATTTAATAAAGTATTCTATCTTATTTTCCATGAGGACAATCTAAGCTACAGAACTACTAGTTCCAGATATTCCTTAAAAATGTACGTTAGTTTTCTAGCGAATAATAGTAACAGATCTACATTTCTTGGCCTAACATATTACTGGAGGAACAAGCATACTGCCTACTACTTGATGTAAACTATTAACACCATTTTACATTAACACAGCTATTCAGAATAGTGTCAGTAATTGAACTAGGAAAAGTATACTTACTCAGTTATAAATTCAGAGTTTGTAAAGCTGAGGTTGGTTAAATGACCTTCAAGTTTAGAAGACTCATGCATATTTAAGGCTGAAGTGGTCTTAGTGGCGAGTACAGCTCTTTTTTCATCTTTCTCAAGTGCTTTTCTCTTCCCACCATTTTGAAAATATTCTCTGCATACACTACAAGACAAAATAGTTATATTTTTAGATCCTGGGTATGAATATAAAACAAAATGAAAAACCATTAACCTTTATTAAATGAGATGGAAAACTTTCAAATTAAAGAATTTTGAAAATGGGAGACCTGGTGGTGCAAGAGTTGAGAGCTACGGCTGCGAACCAAGAGGTCGGCAGTTCGAATCCACCAGCCATTCCTTGGAAACCCTATGGGGCAGTTCTAGTCTATCCTGTAGGATCGCTATGAGTCAGAATCAACTCTACCACAATGGGTTTGGTCGTTTGGTTTTATTTTGAAAATATCAAGTCGGGATAAGTTTGATGATTTTGTAGCACTTTCAAATCTTTTAAATCACTATACGCCGAAGAATGATAACAGTTCTAATAAATAAGGTTTTTAAAGAGTACAGATGTGCCTGTATGTTTTTCTGAACTCCATTCTTAACTAAAACATAAGTTCCTTTAACAAGGCTTAGATAAATCTACAATTCAGTAATGCATCCAGAAAGACAGTAGTTTTGAGCCACAACCAAACAATTGTTTTTGAGATCCCTCCTGGTTTATAATAAAGTCAGGTGGTCAACATATTAAGAGATGATTTATCTTTTTATTTGCTCTGACAGAGGGACATATAAATCTAGTTCATGTAGAAATGATATCACATTGTAAAGGTATACCCTTCAAAGAGAACAAAGGTTTGAACATAATAAACCCACTGCTGTCAAGCTGATTCTGACTCACAGCAACCCTATAGTACAGAGCAGAACCACGCCATAGGATTTCCAAGGAGCAGCTGGTGGATTCAAACTGTTGACCCTTGGTTAGCAGCCAAACTCTTAACCACTATGGCAACAGGGTTTCCTTAACTATAATAGTGATTTTTATACCACTTGAAAATTATTCCTGTTCATCAGACCATTCCTGCTTGACCCAATTCTTTTACTACTAAAACGCAGATTTTTCAAGATGTATCATTTTAAGCTTACAAACTTTAGTCCATATTAGGCTGCTATCCAGAATCAGAAACTGATGACTGGCATATACTTATAAATAATTTTCTTAGAATTTATAATGTACCTAATATAATTTTAGGGTGAATATAGTAGGGTACTGGAGCCCTGGTGGCACAGTGGTTAAGAGCTCAGCTGCTAACCAAAGGTCGGCAGTTTGAATCCACCAGCTGCTCCTTGGAAACCCTACGGAGCAGTTCTACTCTGGGCTATAGGGTCGCTATGAGCTGGAATCAACTCACAGCAATGGGGAAAAAAAAGTAGAGTATCACACGATAACTAAGTAAATGGGATAACAAAAATGCGCCACAGAATCAACTTGAACATTTATTAGCTATAAAAGCTAAGGAACTTCAAGGAAAAAGAAGCTAGTGACACCTGACTCTGGCCCTTGAGAAGATTACATTTGACAAGAGCTACACACTCGAAAACAATGAACTGATATACTTATCAAAGCTACTTAAAGGAGAATAAATTCTAAACAAATTTTCTTTCCCTTTAGATTCTGAAAATAAAAAGCATTATTATTATGTATAGCTCATGCTCTGAACAAAAGCTAGACTATTTTTCTCCACAGATACTGTTTAGTGAAGTTCCAAAAGCATAGGGTATGAGAAGAAAGAATTAAAGAAGAATTAATTTAAAACTGGTTTCTGCAAGTAGAAGTACGGTGTCAGGGGACAATGCCCATTTCTCTCTCACATTTACAGGATGCCATCAGCTCAACTTCAGTTTTTCTTAGTACTTGTTATTTAAGACTTATTGAACTTAACCTATGTGGATTTAGTTTTATTATATACAAGAGTTGAAGTTTTAATTATATACAAAAGTGGAAACTCATAATCATTGAACATTTATTAATGTGATGGGAAAACAAGTTGAAAAAGGCATAGTTGCTGCCCTCAAAAAGCTGACTAGTGAGGGAGACACATAATTATGTAACAACAAAGAAAATACAATTGACAGAGGTAAAGCCTAGATATATTATTATGTGTAATAATAACTATAACTATACACATATATATCCACACACACACATACATGTATGAATGAAACACCTAACCCGATCTAAGAGAGACAAACTCAGGAAAAGCTTTTTACAGGAGGTATAATATGAACTGATTTTAGAAATATGAGTAGGAATAAGTCAGGCAAGGAAGGATTTAGTTGAGGAGAGGAATGCTTTTCAGGCAGAGAAAATAGCATGAGCAAAGGTGTAGAAGGGAAAACCAGAATGGATCCTGGAGAAATGCACTCAGTTCAGGGCATGTGAAGTTTAAAGTGCCAGGGAGGAAACTGATAGATGGATGGACTCGCAAGTGAAAAGGCCTTGAGGCCAGCACTCATATGGAGAGGAAAGGTAGCCAGGTGAGACTGGGTAAGTAAGTAAACTTTAGATCATATAAGATACAGAGGTCAATTTAAAAATGTGGCCTTTACAAACATAATCCAATGATAGAAGGCAGTTTAGTGGTTGCCTGGGTTGTGGGTGTGGCTGACTGTAAAGGAGTACAAGGGAGCTTTTTAGAGTGATGGAAATATTCTACCGTATTTTCCGCAAATAATGCAGCCACACTTATAACACACCTAGGAAAACAATGCACGAGGGGAGTGCATGGTTTGCAAAAAACAAACAAACTGTATAACACGTGCATTATTTGTGTAAAAACAAGGTATAGCTTCAAGAGTGGTGGTGGTTACATTAGTGTAAACAATTTTCAATACCCATTGAACTATAGATTAGAATGGGTGCATTTTATCATACGAAAATTACACCTTCATAAAATTGATAAAAAATACAGCTTTTATCAACTTGGACTTAATACTAAAATAATGTTTTTATCATGTAACATTTCAACTAAGGCATGAAACACAAGAGTAAAAAGCTTGTTACCTTTCTATTCAGTAGAATCATATAACTGTCAGTATTCAACAGTTCTTGAGCTATAAAAATCACTATTTTATGTGGTTCAACTTAATAGTCACCAAGAAACTTGGCAGCAAAATATTTAAAGGGTTAGAATTCCAAGTTCTAAAAAGCTAATGAACGACAGTCATCTAAATCCCAATCTCCCCACATACCCTCAAAAAATGACCAAAACAAATAGAAAAATATACCTTGTTCATGGACAGGATGATGCAACATTATGAAGATAGCCGTTTTCTCCAAGTTAATACAAATATTTAAAATCCCAATAAAAACACAATTTTTTCTCTAGTTAAATCAGTTGATTTTAAAGTGATTCTAAAGACAAGCAAGAACATCTAAGAACATCCTGAAAAAGAAGGTGGTGGTAGTGGTAGAGGTGGGGTGGGGTAGATTATAGAACAGCACTACAATTGTAAATCTTTATGAGTAAAACAGCACATGGATAGATGATATGGACCAATCGAACATTACAGAAAGTCCAAACACAGAACTAAATATGTGGAGAAACTTGGTATATCATATAAATATCATGACAAATCACTGGAGAGAAAGTGAACTTTTTCATAAATGATGTTGGGGCAAATGGATAGTTATTTGGGGGAAAGGTCAGAGCTATACTTCACAACAAACTCCAAATTAAATTCCAAATAGGTTAGGGGTCTAAATGTAAAAAATGAAATCTTTTAAGTACTAGAAAAAAACATGAGTGACTTATTAAGAGGAATTCCTACAGTATAGGAATCAAGGAAGCTCTTCTAAGACACTCAAAATCTAGAAGCAATAAAAAGGGACTGATACATGTAACTATGTAAAACATTCTCGTGGGGGAGCCCTGGTGGTGAAGTGGTTAAGTGCAGGGCTGCTAATGGAAAGCCCGAAGGTTTGAACCCACCAGCTGCTCTGCAGGAGAAAGACATGGCAGTCTGCTTCCCAAAAGATTTACATTCTTGGAAATCCTATGGGGGCAGTTCAACTCTGTTCTTTGCTCCTGAGAGGTAACCTGTAAACCCTTGGAATTTCCTGAGTGACTGAAGTGTCTTCGTTATCTATGAGGGCTCCCAACCTACCTGACAGGTTATGCTAATGAGGTGACTCTTGGGTGGGGACTGGCCAGGCCAGTATGACCTCAGAGGAGGGAAGCTGGAGGTTGAGTTCAATCACATGGGCAATGATTCAAACAATAATGTCAATGATTAGCAGTATTTAATTGCTGATGTTTGTAACATTAGAGTTTATGTCATGTGAAAATAAACATTATCCAAAGTCAATACAAAGTCAGTTTTAAATGCTCAAATACCCTGAATGACACTGAAAGTTCCGGATTTAAAAACTTCTAAGATGTTTCTAAATTTTAAATTACAAAAAAATACTCACTTTTACTTGACTCCAAATATGGATAATTATCAAAAGAAATTTCTATATTGTAACTTATTAATGATGAATTAAGTGTTAAATCTTTTGTTTTAAATATATTAAATATATTTAAAGTAATATTTTTTAAAAGCTAAAATAGAAAATTAAAAACTATGTCAAAGGAAAACAATTTGATTTAAAAAAAAAAGATGAATGAAAAAATCTAGGGAAAGTGAGGCAAGGGGGAGAAGTATTTAAAAGATATTAGCTGTTTAAAAATATCTCTGGTTTTCCATGTTGATAAATTATAAAATACAAAAGTATCACCTACATTTAGGAGTTTTAAGAGTACATTAGAAACCCTAAGTGTTGTTCATAATAACAAGTTCATAATAACTCACCTACAACACCATTCAATACGACCTTCGCCCTCACAAGTTTTTGCCCAATGATTATCTGCCAAATTTTTCATTGCAACAGCATATTCACAAAGCGTTTCCTCGTCCTCACAGTGTTCTCGCCAGATCTTATCAAAGTCTCCCACTAGAAACAAGAAAAAAATAAATTAACTTCAAAACATGTTCAGGCTCTTGCAAGTTTCAGCATAATCTAAAATTATTTAAAGATGAGTATAAACAAAATCATGAAGTTAAACTAAATAAATACTGAATTTCTATGAGTTTGTATTTTACAAGTTCCTTTATGCATAGATTTTAATTTATTATGATTTAATAATCAAATATAGAGAATTAAAAGACCTGGGCTCTTGCTCTGTCTCTACAATTTATTCATTAACAATGAGATATTGGAAGAGGACTTACATTCTCTCTGACTGGTTTTTAATCTATAAAAATTAGATTGTATTAGTATTTTCAAAATCACGGTCTTTGATATGGTAATAGCAGTGATTTAAACAAAAGTTCTACGATCAAATATGCTGGGAAAAGCTAGGTGTAACACATTTATACAAATTTTCTTTCTATAAGACTTCTTAGTTCAGATTCTACAGAAGGCACAATCTAAGACAAGGTCCTGGGTGCAACCAGTTTATTTGAGAGGAAATCACAGGAAACAGGAGGGAGGGAGTGAAAATGAAGCAAGAAAGGAGAAAAAGCCGATACAAGTGTACATTCTTGACGCTGCTGCTATGGGCAACAGAGAAGCACACAAAATACTTCTCAGAACTGTCCACCTGCAGAACAGGAGGCTGGAGCATGTATTACTCTCCATTAATCGAGGATTATTAACAACCTTCACTTCTAGTCTGCTCTCACGCACTGAATAAGGTGACATCTTCAGTGGCACTAGCAGTGCAGGAGAAAGGCAGAAAGTAGAAAAGAGAGCTGTATACATATAAAATGGGACTCTGGGTGAGCCCACACTGAATAGTCCATCACAGCTAAGGACCAAGAATATGTGATATGGGGGCACCAGAGGCATCTATTACAAATTCTCAGAGTCCTAAACATGCCACTGTATGCTCTGAAATTCAATTTACTCTAGAATTATTCTACCAGCGTTAAAATGCAAAACAAAAACTGTATATGTACACAAAACTTACTCCCACAGTTTTTTGAAGACCTCTAGTTTTTCAGACTCATCAAAATTCTCTTTAAATATTTCCATTTCTTACGGAGTTTTAAGGCTTACTGACTGCTCCACTGAAGTTCTGAGGAAGAATTCAAATTTTGCCTGTAGGCTTATTCAACTCAAACTCTACTCTAATTGCAGACAACTTCAATTTAATGTTTTTATGCAAACTCTCTGAAATGTGCTGATACCGAAACTGATGCTCTGGTTACCAGATGTGTGATTGGTAAAGTATAGCACACTTAATATAAAACTGAGAGTAACCAAGGCAATTGTATATACTTTTCACTCTTAAAACAGATTTGCTGAAAATCTACTCTGCGTCAAATCCTGTAGAGAATAATGAAGTGAATGAGAGGGAGCTGGCATCAAAGGAAGGGGAAATACATGTAATAAAATGTGATAGATGCTGTAATAGAGATATGAAATTAATATGGTCCCTATACAGGGTCACTATGAATCAGAATCGACTCGACAGTAATGGGTTTGGTTTTTGGTATATCTCATGTAAGGTATCCTGTGCCCAAAACTTTTAATTCATGTATTTATTCAACAAAAATGTATAAAATCCCTACTATTGTGCACACACTAAGCTAAATATCTACTGCTATGTAACTGAACAAAACACATAGTTAATTTTCAGTTAACAGAAAATTCCACTTTTCAGAATACCCTTGAAATTGCTGTTTTTTTTTTTTTTTGTTTAAGATAAAGTTACTAAACAAAAAAAGAATTGTAAAAATTCAGTTTTTTCTTAATAGTCCATTATTTTTTTTTAACAATATTAAAAATAGTGGTATTTAACCTTTAAAGCACTGTCAAAATAACCTATGATTTGGGTTCTAAAATTCAAAGAGTTAAGCTGACCAGTGCCCACTATACATATTCCAAATCTTTCTGCTGAGTCAAACCGCATACACACACAAAAAATACGTTAAACTCAATTCTAAGGATTTTTTTTTAATCACTTACTGACTAGGTGAATATTTAAGACTGTCTTTTACTTAAAAGGATAATATTTTTCATTATCAAAAGGCAAATCAGGAGTTTGAATGTCCTGAGGTCTGCATCAAAAGTCTAGTCAATACAGTACAGAAAATGCTTTAGTATTTAAGCTGAATCAATCACAACTCTCAGTGAAACAGTAATTAGCCTTATTATTTATCTTAATACGCTGGCATTTGTGAATGATTCAAAAATAATTGTGATTAATGATCCATTTCTTACAAGAATCCCAGAAAGAATGAATGTGTCTTAAAGTAAATAGATCTGTAAATATTTTTAAAAATTACCTTGAGTGAAAATTGTTTTCTGTGAGAATGACAAAACACAAATCCAAAATGCAGTAAAAAAAATATTAATATATACAGATTTTCTCACATTAAAAATTTTAAGAATGCTTTTAATAAGGTCAGTCCGTACAATATTATGAATATTTAAAGCCCTAACTGACATATTCTTTACTTATACATTATGACTAATGTAAGTACAACACAAACAACTTAGTCAAAGAGAAAAAGAGGACTAAAGCTTCAATGCGTACACACACTCCACTTCTCCCAAATACAGAGACTTTGAAAATTTTTAGAAAGCACAGTTTAAAAATATACGTCCTGCAACCTAATTTGAAATCAACAGCTACTACACAATTTATACCCATTGCCATCAAGTCAATTCCAACACATAGTAACCCTACAGGACAGACCAGAACTGCCCCATGGAGTTTCCAAGGCTGTAAATCTTGAACTAAGTGGTAGTGGTGGCGGGTGTGGGGCACAAGTGTCCACGAGCCATTCAACCCTCAGTGCTGTTTTGAAGACATAAAGACAGTATGCTTGTTGTTGTAGTTAGGTGCTATTGAGTGGGTTTCAACTCACAGCGATTCTATGTACAAAAGAACAAAACACTTCAGGTCCTGAGCCATCCTCACCATCGTTGTTATGCTCGAGCCCATTGTTACAGCCACTGCATCAATCCATATGTGAGATGTCATCCTTGCTACTAAGAAGCACTCTGGTTGTATTTCTTCCAGGACAGACTTGTTCATTCTTTTGGCAGTCCACGGTATATTCAATATTCTTTGCCAACATCATAATTCAAAGGCATCAGTTCTTCTTTGATCTTCCTTATTCATTGTCCAGCTTTCTCATGCATATGACGCAAGTGAAAATACCATGGCTTGGGTCAGACACAATTTAGCTCTTAAAGTGATATTTTTGCTTTTTAACATTTAAAGAGGTCTTTTGCAGCAGATTTGCCCAGTGCAATGCGTCTTTTGATTTCTTTTTTTTTCCATTGTGCTTTAGGTGAAAACTTACAGCTCAAGATCATTTCTCACACAAAAATTTACACACATATTGTTATGTGACCGTAGTTGCAATCCCTATAATGTGACAGCACACTCCCCCTTTCCACCCTATGTTTTCCAGGTCCATTTAATCAGCTACTATCCCTTTCTGCCTTTTCATCCACTGTGTGAATATACCATAATTTGTTTATCCATTTGTCTGTTCATAGGCATCTAGGTAGTTTCCATCTTTTTGCTATTGTGAACAGTGCTGCAATGAACATGGGTGTGCATATATCTATTCATGTGATGGCTCTTATTTCTCTAGGATATATTCCAAGGAGTGGGATTGCTGGATTATATGGTACTTCTCTTTCTAGATCCTACAGTACTTCTATTTCTAGCTTCTTAAGGAAGTGCTAAATCTATTTCCAAAGTGGTTGTACCATTTTACATTCCCACCAGCAGTGTATAAGTGTTCCAGTCTCTCCACAGCCTGTCCAATATTTATTATTTTGTGTTTTTTGGATTAAGGCTAGATTTGTTGGGGTGAGATGGTATCTCATTGTAGTTTTGATCTGCATTTCTCCAATGGCTAATGATCGTGAACATTTCCTCACGTATCTGGTAGCCACCTGAATGTCTTCTTTGGTGAAGTGCCTGTTCATATCCTTTGCCAATTTTTTAACTGGGTTATTTGTCTTTTTGTTGTTGAGCTTTTGCAGTATCTTGTAGATCTTAGAGATTAGACCCTCATTGGATATGTGGTAGCCAAAATTTTTTTTCCCAGTCTGTAGATTGTCTTTTTACTCTTTTGGTGAACTCATATGAAGTTGGTGATTCGTTTCTCCGTCTCATTAAAAATGCCACTGGAATCTGGATCGGGATTGCATTGTATTTGTAGATTGCTTTGGGTAGAACTGACATTTTCACAATGTTGAGTCTTACTATCCATGAGCAAGGTATGTTTTCCACTTATGTAGCTCTCTTTTGGTTTCTTGCAGTAGTGTCTTGTAGTTTTCTTTGTATAGGTCTTTTACGTCTCTAGTTAGATTTATTCCTAAGTATTTTATCTTCTTGGGGGATATTGTAAATGGTATTGATTTGGTGATTTCCTCTTCGAAGTTCTTTTTGTTGGTGTAGAGGAATCCAAGAGACTTTTGTGTGTTAATCTTGTATCCTGATACTTTGCTAAAATCTTCTGTTTGTTCCAGTAGTTTTCTTGTGGGTTCTTTGGGGTTTTCTGTGTATGGGATCATACCATCTACAAACAGGAATACTTTTACTTCTTCCTTACCAGTTTGGATGCCCTTTCTTTCTTTTTCTAGCCTAACTGCTCCGGCTAGGACCTCCAGTACAATGTTGAATAAGAGTGGTGATAAAGGGCATCCTTGTCTGATTCCCGTTCTCAAGAGGAATACTTTCAAAGTCTCTCCTTTTAGGATGATGTTGGCTGTTGGCTTTGTATAAATGCCCTTAATTATACTGAGGAATTTCCCTTCTATTCCTATTTTGCTGACTTTTTATTGTGAATGGGTGTTGGACTTTGTCAGATGCCTTTTCTGCATCCATTGATAAGATCATGCGGTTCTTGTCTTTTGTTTTACTTATGTGATGGATTACATTGATTGTTTTTCTAATGTTGAACCATCCCTGCATACCTGGTATGAATTCTACTTGGTTATGGTGAATTATATTTTTGATATGCTGTTGAATTCTATTGGCTAGAATTTTGTTGAGGATTTTTGCATCTATGTTCATGAGGAGAGTTGGTCTGTAATTTTCTTTTTTTGTAGTGTCTTTACCTGGTTTGGTATCAGGATTATACTGGCTTCACAGAATGAGTTTGGGAGTACTCCATCCTTTTCTATGCTCTGAAATACCTTTAGTAGTACTGGTGTTAACTCTTCTCTGAAAGTTTGGTAGAATTCTCCAGTGAAGCCATCAGGATCGGGACTTTTTTCGGTTGGGAGTTTTTTAATTACCTCTTCAATCTCTTCTTTTGTTATAGGTTTATGTAGTTGTTCTACCTCTGTTTGTGTTAGTTTAGGCAGGTAGTGCGATTCTAGAAATTTGTCTATTTCCTCTAGGTTTTTGAACTTATTAGAATACAATTTTTCATAGTATTCTGTTGTGATTCTCTTAATTTCAGTTGGGTCTGTGGTGATATCACCCATCTTGTTTCTTATGTGGGTTATTTCCTTCCTCTCCTGTTTGTCTTTTGTCAGTTTGGCGAATGGTTTATGGATTTTGTTGATCTTCTCAAAAAACCAGCTTTTGTCTTGTTAACTCTTTCAATTGTTTTTCTACTCTCTATTTCATTTATTTTCGCTCTAATTTTTATTATTTCCATTCTTCTGGTGCCTGTGGGCTTCTTTTGTTGCTATTTTTCTATTTGTTTGAGTCGTAGGGTTAATATTTTGATTTTGGTCCTTTCACTTTTTTGGATGTGTGCATTCACTGGTATAAACTGACCTCTGAGCACTGCTTTTGCTGTGTCCGAAAGGTTCTGATAGGATGTGTTTTCATTCTGATTCTGTGAATTTCTTTATTCTGTCCTTGATTTCTTCTAAAACCCAGTAGTTTTTGAGCAAGGTGTTGTTCAGTTTCCATGTTTTTGATTTTTTTTCCCTTGCTTTTTCTGTTATTGATTTCTAGTTTTATGGTGTTATGGTCAAAAAAGATGCTTTGTAATATTTGGATTTTTTGGATTCTGTTAAGGCTTCCTTTGTGGCCTAATATGTGGTCTATTCTGGAGAATGTTCCATGTGGGTTGGAAAGGAAAAGATACTTGGCTGCTGTTGGAGTGCTCGGTATATGTCTATGAGATCAAGTTGGTTGAACGTGGCATTTAGCTCTTCCGTGTCTTTACTGATCTTCTTTCTGGATGTTTTGTCCATCACCAAAAGTGGTGTGTCGAAGTCTCCTATTATTATCGTGGAGCTTTCTATTTCTCTTTTCCATGCTGTTAGAGCTTGTTTTATGTATTTTGAAGCCCTGTCGCTGGGTGTGTAAACACATCTTGTGGTTATGTCCTCCTGGTATACTGACCTTTTAATCATTATATAGTGTCCTTCCTTATCCTTTGTGGTAGATATTGCTTTAAAGTCTATTTTGTCAGAGATTAATATTGCCACTCCCATTCCTTTTTGAGTGTTGTTTACTTGACATATTTTTTTCATCCTTTGAGTTTTAGTTTGTTTGTGTCTTTAAGTCTAAGATGTGTCTCTTGTGCTCAGCATATAGACGGATCGTGTTTTTTAATCCATTCTGCCACTCCCTGTCTCTTTACTGGTGCATTTAGTCCAGTTACATTCAGCGAAATTACTGATAGGTACGAGTTTAGCGCTGCTAATTTGATGTAGTTTTTGTGTGCTGTTGGTGGTTTCTTTGTTCCACTTAATTTTCTGTGCTGATTCGTTTTTCTTTATGTATTTTCATTGCTGTCGATTTTGTATTTGCTGAGTTTTTATTTTCTTCTTCTTTTTATTTTGATATGTAGGATTGTTAGTTTCCTTTGCCGTTACCTTAATATTTACGTCTATTTTTCTAAGTTTAAACCAATCTTTTATTTCTTCATCTTGTTTTGACTTTCTCTTCATATGATTCTATAACTACATTATTTAGTCTCTCTTTTTGGTTTTTATGTAATCTTCTTACATATTGACCTCTCTGTTTCCCTATTTTCAGTGTTTTAGCTTTATTTTTGTGACTTCCGTATCTGGGTTTATATCTGGGTGTTCTGTCCTATGTTCTAGTCTTGGGTTGTTACCTGATGTTATTCATTTTCTAACCGGAGGACTCCCTTTAGTATTTTTGTACTTTTGGTTTGGCTTTCACAAATCCCCTTAACTTCTGTTTATCTGGAAATGCCCTAATTTCACCATCATCTTTGAGACACAGTTTTGCTGGATATATAATTCTTGGCAGCAATTTTTTTTTCCTTCAAGGCTTTATATACGTCATCCCATTGCCTTCTTGCCTGCATGGTTTCTGCTGAGTAGTCCGAGCTTAGTCTTAGTGACTCTCCTTTGTAGATGACTTTTCGTTTACCCCTAGATGCTCTTAAAATTCTCTATCTTTGGTTTTGGCAAGTTTGATTAAGTCTTGGGTGACTTTCTTTTGGGATCTACTTATGTGTGGATCATTGAGCTTCTTGGATAGATATCTTCTTGTCTTTCACAATATCATGGAAATTTTCTGTCAACAAATCTTCAACAATTCTCTCTGTTCTAGTACTCCAATCATTTGTAGGTTATTCCTATTGATGGAGTCCCACATAATTCTTAGAGTATCTTCATTTTTAAAAATTCTTTTATCTGATTTTTCGTCAGATAAGTTGGTGTACAAGTGCTTTATCTTCAATCTGATTAATTCTGACTTCCATTGCCTCAATTCTGCTCCTATGAGTTTCTATAGAGTTGTCTAATTCTTAAATTTTATTGTTAATGTTTTGGATTTCTGTTTGCCGTCTCTCTATGGCTTCTTGCAGCCTGTTAAATTTGTTATTATGCCCTTGTATAACCTTCTTAAGTTCCTCTGTTGCTTTGTGTGTTCCTTGGCTTGGTTCGCCTTTTGTCTGATCTCCTTCCTGATCGTTTGAAGAGTTCTGTGTATTAACATTTGACTTCTAGATCCAGTAATTCCAAGACTTTCTCTTCCTCCAGGAGGTTTGTTGGTTCTTTGTTTTGGTCAGTTGCTGAAGCCATCAGGGTCTGCCTCTATGTGATTTGATATTGTTGTCTCTGAGCCATCAGTAAGTTATTAATTTGTTTTATGTTTGCTTAGTGTGTCCTAGCTTCTTATTTTGTTTTGATATGCCCAAATACGCTGGCTGTGTGAGCTACTTTCATTATTGGTGTCTTTGAAGTTATCATGTCCTGTCACCAAGTGGTTAGAGCTGTTACTAAGTATGTGAGCCCAGGAGCCCATTTACTTTTCTTGTGTGGATTCACCTCAGGTGTCCAGGTTGTCGGTCACCGAGTCTGTGGTGCAGGCTCTCACCTATGGTCTTAGACAGGCAGGGCTATGTAGAGGTGACTGGAGTAGGCACAGGTATCTGGCTACAGTAAGGGGTTATGTGCTAAGCAAGGTAGGGAGTTTATGGCTGCCTCTGAGTGCCCGGGTGGAAGGTGTGTCCCTGTTCCCTGGAGTACATAGGTGGGTGGGTTTTGTAGCCAGACTTTGGGCACCCAATGCTGGTGGCTCTAAGGACAGTGTCTTAGTCTTGGTTCTCTAGAGAAGCAAAACCAGTAAAGTGTATACATAGATATAGAGACATTTATATCAAAGAAATATCTCACACAATTGTAGAGGTTAGAACATCCCAAGTCTGTGGATTAGGATAGAGGCTTCCCTTGATTCATGTAGCCACAGGGGCTGGCGAACCCAAGATAGGCAGGCTGGAAAGCAGGACTCCGCTCATAGGCTGTGAAGATCGACGATTCCCGGGATCGGCAGATAAGCTGACAGCTCAAGTCCCAAGAACCGGAGATGAGAGGACAGGAAGCAGCCGCAGAATCCAGAGACAGCAAAAGCCAGAACGTCTGCTTATATTCAGATGTGGGCCACACCCCCAAGGAGATTCCCTTTCATCTGACTGGCTACTCAAGAGTATATTCAATCATGGGAATGATTACATTAAAACACTGAGAATCACGGCCCAGCCAAGTTGATACATAATCTTAAACATCACAACTACATAAGACTTTGTTCATGAGCCCACTGAGCAACGATGGGAGTAGCTGGGCAAAGAGGATGACTGGTTTCCACAGAACGCGTCATCCTATCCATTTGATTGTTAAAATCATCCTCTGCTGAGGTCACCCTTTGGTGAGCATTCACATGAGACAAATATCTTCACTTCTTTAGCCCATTTGGAGAGGTCTATCCACATACCTCTTCCCCATAAATCCTTGTCTCCAATTTTCCAATCATGTTCCTTCCAAGTCCCTGACCATCCAGCCAAACCATTGGCCACAGCCCATGAATTAGTATATAATCACACATCTGGCCATTTCTCCTTCCAAGCAAAGTGAACAACCAGGTGCATTGCTCGAAGTTCTGCCCATTGAGAGGATTTCCCTTCACCACTGTCCTTCAGGGAGGTCCCAGAAAGGGGCTGTAGTGCTGTCACAGTTCACTTTTGAGTGGCACCTGCATATCACGCAGAACCATCTGTAAACCAGGCAAGAGTTTTCTCTTCCTCAGTCAACTGATCATAAGGAACTCCCCATGAGGCCATAGTTGGAGACTGGCAGATGGAAGGTAATGTGACAGGAGTGGAGACCATGGGCATTTGGGCCACTTCCTCATGCAACTTACTCGTGCCTTCGGGTCCTGCTCAGGCCCGATCTCGAATATACCACTTCCATTTAATGATGGAGTGCTGCTGTGCATGTCCAACTTTATGGTCCTATGGCTCAGGCAACACCCAGTTCATGATGGGCACCTCAGGTCTCATGGTGACTTGGTGTCCCATGGTTAAGCGTTCAGTCTCTACTAAGGCCCAGTAACAAGCCAAAAGTTGTTTCTCAAAAGGACAGTAGTTATCTGCAGAGGATGGCAGAGCTTTGCTACAAAATCGTAAGGGTCTGCGCTGTGATTCACCAATAGGGCCCGCCAAAGACTCCAAACAGCATCTTTATCTGCCACTGACACTTCAAGCATCATTGGATCAGCTGGATCATACGGTCCAAGTGGCAGAGCGGCTTGCACAGCAGCCTGAACCTGTTGTAGAGCCTTCTCTTGTTCTGGTCCCCACTCAAAACTAGCAGCTTTTCAAGTCACTTGATAAATACGCTGGAGTAGCACACCCAAATGAGGAATATGTTGCCTCCAAAATCCAAAGAGGCCCACTAGGCGCTGTGCCTCCTTTTTAGTCGTGGGGGCAGCAAGATACAATAACTTATCCTTCACTTTAGAAGGAATGTCTCCACATGCCCAACACTACTGGATCCCTAGAAATTTCACTGAAGTGGAAGGTGCCTGAACTTTTGTGGGATTAATCTCCCACCCTCTAGCATGCAAATGTTTTACCAATAAGTCCAGAGTCATTGACACTTCTTCCTTACTAGGTCCAATCGGCAGAATGTCATCAATGTAATGGACCAGTGTGATGTCTTGTGGAAGGGAAAGGTGATCAAGTTCCCTGCAGACTAAATTATGACATAACGCTGGAGAGTTAATGCAGCCCTGAGGCAGGCAAGTGAAGATGTATTGTTGGCCTTGCCAGCTGAAGGCAAATTGCTTCCAGTGGTCCTTTGAAACAGGTATGGACTAAAAGGCATTAGCCAGATCAGTAGCTGCATACCAAGTACCAGGAGATGTATTAATTTGCTCAAGCAATAGAACTATGTCTGGAACAGCAGCTGCAATCGGAGTCACCACTTGGTTAAGTTTTCGATAATCTACTGCCATTCTTCAAGATCCATCTGTTTTTTGCACAGGCCAAATAGGCGAGTTGAATGGGGATGTGGTGGGAATCACCACTCCTGCATCCTTCAAGTCCTTGATGGTGGCAGTAATCTATGCAATCCCTCCAGGAATGCAGTATTGCTTTTGGTTTACTGTTTTCCTAAGTAGGGGCAGTTCTAATGGCATCCACTTGGCTTTAACTACCATAATAGCTCTTATTATATTTGTCAAGGTTCCAATGTGGGGTTTCTGCCAGTTGCTGAGTATATCTATTACAATTATGCATTCTGGAACTGGGGAAATCACTACAGGATGGGTTCAGGGACCCACTGGACCTACTGTGAGATGGATATGAGCCAAGACTCCATTAATAACCTGATCTCCATATGCCCCCACTCTGACCGGTGGGCCACAGTGACGTTTTGGGTCTCCTGGAATTAGTGTCAGCTCAGAGCCAGTATCCAGTAATCCCCAAAAAGTCTGATTATTTCCTTTTCCCCAGTGAACAGTCACTCTCATAAAAGGCCGTAGATCCCTTTGGGGAAGGCTGGGAGAAAGAGTAACAGTAAAAATTTTTGGCATTGTATTGGAGTCCTTCCTCAAGGAGACCCGGCCTCCTCTTCATTCTGGGGGTTGTGGGTCTTTAAACTTGCTCAAATTTGGGAATTGACTGAGGGACCGTGACTCTCTATTCTGGCTATTTGGATTTGACTGCTGTTCACCTGAACTAGAATTCATTCGTTTGTACAGATCAAATAAATAGTAGTTTTCTTATCTATTTCACTCCTAGGGATACCATGACTAAGTAGCCAATGCTATTTAAGTTCATACAAGTCACACTATTCTGATTACTGCTTTCACTCCTCTGTCCATTACTGTAGCCATGCCCACCTTGTCTTTGTCGATTGAGTGCAGCCACTTGGCCCCTACTACCACTGGGTCCAATCAGCCCCATTGTAGTTAGGTGTCTTAATTCAGTTAGGGCAGTTCCCACTGTTAAATCTGATTTACATGAAATAGCAATCACAGCAGTCTTCAAGGATGCTGGAGCTCCCTTCACAAATTTGTTCCTCACAGTTGTGGTAAAAGGTGTGTCTTCTGGGCACTCCATGTGTGGGTCTGTGGGTCTAACCTGATAAATCCACTCTAGCATGCCAATTTCACTAAGTCTTTGGACACTGTCTTCTACAGTATACCAAGGCAGGTCTGGTACTTCAACTTGATTTAGTGTAGGCTACCTCATAGTCCATGCTTCAGCAACCCAACCAAATAAACTATTAGATCCTTTCCTAACTTCTCGAGCTGAAACACTGAATGAACAATCTGTGCTTAGTGGACTCATAGCAAAAAACTCAGACTGATCCATCTTTATGTTTCTTGCACCACTATCCCACACCCTTATAGCCATTCCCACACATATTCCCCAGGTTTCTATTTGTACATATTAGAAAAGTCAAGCAGTTCTTCTGTAGTGTAGCGTACCTCCTCCTGGGTCACACTTTGTACTTCACTTTTTGGGGCTTGCTGGGACTGAAGTCTAGTCATAGGTCTAGAAGCCAGAGTTGGTAGTGTGGAACTTTTTTGAGAACATTCAGCACTGTCTTGTACAGCATCTGCCTCAGGCGATGCCCCAGGCAATGACTCAGGCAAGGGCTCTTTAGAGACAGCTGGTCTAAGGCTAATCTCATTAGATGGGAGTGGAGGGGCTAATTGTTTTTCTGGGCAGGGTGGCTTAGCAGACAAACATGAAGTAATCTCTTCAGATGGAACTGGTTCTGCTGGCAGAAGTGATTCAATGGAATTTAGGAGCTCAGTGTCCCCAGCTTCCTGATTATCTGCCCATATGTCCCCATCCCAAGTTTCAGGATCCCATTTCTTCCCAATCAATGCCCTTACTTTAACTTCAGACACTCTCGAGGTTGGCAATTGAGCTGGCATTGTAATTCAGCCACTCTAACAATAAGACTCGGGGTTTGGTTTTCAGCAATTTCAGCTCTGTTACTATAAGAAATAAGGCTTTCTTTCAAAGTACAAGTGGAAGCCTTAAGGTCATTTATGCAGCACTTGAGTTTTGACTCTGAAGCCCTGAGTGCATGTCATTCTTTCATCAATTTGTCTAGTGAAAGTAAGACCAACCAAACAACTTCCTTATACTTTCCATTTTGACAAAACTGTAGAAAGGTATCACACATGTGTTCACCCCGAGCCTCGCCTTTCACCAATACCTGATCTACTGGTGGTGATATTTTGCGTATTTGTTTTGCCATCTCATGCCATGGATTAGTAGTGCCCTCTTTACTGCTGGAAGTAGAGTCATCAACATCTTTAAGACTAACCAGACCTGAGAACCAATTCAGAAACCTCACCCTTACAATTCTGTCTAGAACCACTCTTGGTACCAAATGTCTTAAGCTAGGTTCTCTAGAAAAGCAAAACCAGTAAAGCACATAAATATATACAGAGAAATTTATATAAAAGAAACAGCTCACGCAATTGTAGAAGCTGGAACATTCCAAGTCTGTGGATTAGGATAGAGGCTTCTCCCAATTTACATAGCTGCAAGGGCTGGCGAACCCAAGATCAGCAGGCTGGAAAGCAGGACTCCACTCACAGGCCGTGAAGATCGATGAATCCCAGGATCAGCAGATAAGCTGACAGCTCAAGTCCCAAGAACCGGAGTTCAGATGAACAGGAGGCAGCCGCAGGATCCGGAGCGAGCAAAAAGCCAGAATGTCTGCTTATATTTGGATGCACGCCACACCCTCAAGGAAACTTCCTTTCAACTGATTGGCTACTCACAGCATATTCAATCATGGAAGTGATCACATATAAACACCGAGGGAATCACTGCCCAGCCAAGTTGACACAGATTCTTAACCATCACAGACTGGGAGGTACCACTTATTCTCCGACCCGTTGTGGCTAGGTGGAGTCGGTGGAGCCATCAGCCCTCAGTCCCCTGATGTCAGTAGGTGAGGACCCTGTTTAATAAGCAAGATGGTGTCAAATGTCATGAATCTGCCACTCCCCCTTAGTTGTTGCAGTTGAAAATAGGCTTCAGATATATATGCTGTTTTACTGTGCTAATGACGACCTATGATGTTGAAATGAGCCCACATAGGTCTAGACAGGGGAGAAAGGCATTCAAAGTTCATGGACCCATAGGCAAAAGGCTGTGCCTGCCCTGCATTCCTGGCTCAGGGGAGCTGGCAGATTATTTTTTCCTGTTTGTTAATTTGTTCCCTCTCCAAAGCTGGGAGAATGGCTTGGGGCAAGCGATGGGTCCCACTTCCGGTTCATGGGGGCACGGCAATCGCTGAAGCCGGACCGGGACCAGAGCAGAGCAGGGAGGAGGCAGATAAATGGGAGAGAGGTATGTCCCAGGGAGGGGAAGGGTTTTTTCATCCCACATGGTAGGTCAGACACTTGCACTTAACTTTTGCAGATTCAGCGCCATTTTCCCCTGGTTCCGCAGGCTTACACACTCTCTGACACTCAGTTTCTCCTGGTGTGGAAAACGGGTCCTGAGCACTACTGCTTGCCTCAGCCCGCGTGAGCCGGCTGATCCAGCCTGCAGGGTACTGGGCAGGTCACGTCTGGCAAATCCTTGCTGCTTCTAAACTATCTCTCCCTCCCCCTGCCACTCAGTCTGACTCCTCAACTTTGTCTTTGATGTTCAGGGCTCCTAGATTGTCATATACAATAGAGTCACTTGTTTTTTCAGGTCTTTGTTGCAAGAGGGACCACAGGAAGCCTCTGACTAATCTACCATATTGGCTCTGCCTCTCTTTTGATTTTTTGACTGCTGCTTCCACGGGTGTTGACTGTCGATCCATGTCAAATTAAATCCTTGACGATTTCAATCTTTTCTCCATTTACCACGATGCTGCTTACTGGTCCAGTTATGAAAATTTTTGTTTTCTTCATATTGAGATGTAATCCATACAGAAAGCTGCAGACTTTGATATTCATCAGTATGCATTTCAAGTCCTCTTCACTTTCAGCAAGCAAGGTCGTGTCATCTGCATAAAGCAGGTTGTTAATGAATCTTCCTCCAATCCTGATGCCCCATTCTTCATATAGTCCAGCTTCTTAGATTATTTGCTCAGTACACAGACAGAATAAGTATGCAGAAAGGATACAACCCTGATGCACACCTTCCAAACATTAAACCACACATTATCCCCTTGTTTTGTTAGAACAACTGTATAGAATCAGGGTAGAATTAGGTAGCTGTCATCCAAGTTTCTTGGCACAGATGAGTGAGTGCTTCCAGTGGTGCATATGTTTGTTGAAACAACTCAGTTGGTATTGTATCAATTCCTGAAGCCTTGTTTTTCGCCAATGATTTCAATGCAGCTAGGACCTCTTCCCTCAGTACCATTGGTTCCTGATCATATGCTACCTCCTGAAATAGTTGAACATCGACCAATTCTTTTTGTATAGTGACTCTGTGTTTTCCTTCTATCTTCTTTTGATGTTTCCTGTGTTGTTTAATATTTTCCCTGTAGAAACCTTCAATATTGCAACTTGAAGCTTGAAGTTTTTCTTCAGTTCTTTCAGCTTAAGAAACGCCTAGCGTGTTCTTCCCTTTTGGTTTTCTAACTCCAGGTCTTTGCACATGTCATCATAATCTTCACTTTGTCTTCTTGAGCTGCTCTTTGAAATCTTTTGTTCAGCTCTTCTACTTCATCATTTCTTCCATTTGCTTTACCTACTCGACGTTCAAAAGCAAGTTTTACAGTCTCTTCTGACATCCATTTTGGTCTTTTCTTTCTTTCCCATCTTTTTAATGACCTGTTGCTTTCTTCATGTATGATGTCCTTGCTGTCATTCTACAACTCACTGGTCTTCAGTCATTTGTGTTCAGGGCGTCAAATCTATTCTTGAGATGGACTCTAAATTCAGGTGGGACATACTCAAGGTCTTACTTTGGCTTTTGTGGACTTGTTCTAATTTTCCTCAGCTTCGAGTTGAACTTGCAAATGACCAATTGATGGTCTGTTCAGCAGTCGGCCCCTGACCTTGTTCTGACTGATGATATTGAGCTTTCCCATCATCTCTTTCCAGAGATGTAGTCAATTTGATTCCTGTATATTCCATCTGGTGAGGTGCATGTGTACAGTCTCTGTTTATGTTGTTGAAAAAATGTATTTGCAATGAAGAAGTCATTGGTCTTGCAAAATTCTATCAGGTGATCTCCGGCATCGTTTCTATCACCAAGGCCATATTTTCCAACTACTGATCCTTCTTCTTTGTTTCCAACTTTCGTATTCCAATCACCAGTAATTATCAATGCATCCTGATTCCATGTTCAATCCATTTCAGACTACAGAAGTTGGTAAAAATCTTCCATTTCTTTCAGCTTTGGCTTTAGTGGTTGGTACATAATAATAGTTGTATTAACTGGTCTTCCTTGTAGGCATATAGATATTATCCTATCACTGACAACACTGTACTTCAGGCTAGATTTTGAGATGTCCTTTTTGATGATGAATGCAATGCCATTTGTCTTCAACTTGTCATTCCTGGCATAGCAGATCATAGGATTTTCTGATTCAAAATGGCCAATACCAGTCCACTTCAGCTCACTAATGCCTAGGATATCAAAGTTTATGTGGTCCATTTCATTTTTGATGATTTCTAATTTTCCTAGATTCATACCTTGTAAATTCCACATTCCAATTATTAGTGGATGTTTCCAGCTGTTTTCTCATTTTGAGTTGTGCCAAGCCACATCAGCAAATGAAGGTCCCGAAAGCTTGACTCCATCCATGTCATTAAGGTTGACTCTACTTTGAGGAGGCAGCTCTTCCCCATTCATCTTTTGAGTGCCTTCTGTATACTGTACTTTTATTACAGAAATGAAACATTTCACAGGTACATATGAGTAAGGAATAGATTTGAAAAAACAGAGCTTCCAAAGACAAACATATTCTTTAGCATCAACGTGCCCCTTCTTTTCTCTGCAACAGCAAAACCTTGGGTCAGTGTTTTTTCAAAGTGTTTCAATAATCACCCACGTCGGAATCACACATGGGATTATTAAGTATGCAGATTCCTGGGTCCCAATCTCAATCCTACTGAATTGCTTTCTCAGGGCCTATGAATCAGCATTTTAAAAGCTTCACCACAGGACACTGAAGCACAATACAGATTAAGAATCATCCCTTGGGTGCTTTAAAGCTGCAAACATGATATATAGGTAAAGAAAACAACACTGTACCTGAGCCAATAAAGACTGGAAATCTTTGAAGTCACAGCAAATCACTATTTTCTTAAATAATATTATAGTAAACTTAATTTTAAATTTTCTTGAGGACTTCAGAATGTCACTATAAACACCTTCTTGTTACCACAGATGTAGCACAAATGATAGCTAGTACAGTTCTACTACTGTGTCAGCAGCCAGCACAGTAGAAATTCAACCTCTGTAAGTACTTACTGTGCTCTGTGAGGGTTCCACTTTCTTCTTCCAATCCCTAACTACTGGTATCTTTCAAGGGTCTGTCACTTCCCTGAGAATTCATCTGCTCTCAAAGATTTAACCTGAAAAAGGGCTTTCAGTCCTACACTTCCAAAGAGTACACTTCAAAGTAAATCATTACTACCATCCCTTTGACAAGCTAACATGCCCGCCCACCTAGGCCTCCTTGCCTTGCCCACTCCCACCCCCACCCACTACCCAAACACATACATTTCCAACCTGGATGCTACGGGCACAACTAACATTCCATTTAGTGGAACACACAAGAAATATCAGTGTCATCTTTGACTATTCTCCTTTACAAAAACTGCTTACACTTACCTTTAAAAAGTCTTTGATTCACCCTTCTCCATTTTCATGATCACTACGCTCATATTTATGCCATTATTAACTCTAAATCAGATTAGTATTAAGAGCCTCGTGGCTCTTATAGCTGGTCTCCATTCTTCCAGTGTCCTTCCCACTCAAATCCATCATATTTTATTTAGTTCAGCTCAACCTCTGTGTCCACTGTATAATCTATGAAACTTTAAAATAACATAGATGCCTGCACTCCACAAAGTTCCACAGATCATACTGATGTGGCACCAAGACTAAGAACCACTATACTTGTTTTGGTTTTCCCCCCTTCATAAAATCATCAAATGATCTGCACCAATTCTTTTGATTTTTATGTATCTTTCTAAACGCAAAAAGCACCTAAAAGGTAAATATCTGACTACAAAGTAAACATATTACTACAAAAATGACTAATAGTAACAAAACCAAATAGCTAATATATATTGCATGCCTGCTATGTGCCACTTACCGAACTATTTACCAAAGTTCTATCTTTTAGTGTTACTATTAAGCTCCTCTCATTTTTTGTTCCCCTGCTGGAATGGCAGTTCAAATTCTCCTTCAACAAAGTTAAGAAATCTTTCTGTGGACAATTTTCACTTCACCTATTTTGCTAATTAAGCAAAGACGGTATTATAAAAGGTAGTACTTTCTGATTTTATATTAGAATGAGTGTGACTAGCAAGAACATAAAAAGAAAACACTAAAACCTCACTTAAGAGTAAACAAAGAAAACTTGCTGAAGGTTTCTTGGGGTCAAGGAGGTAATCAGTATTTTAAAGCAGCTGTGTTGAAGGGTCACCGAAGAAGAAGGCAAAAAAGTCAGTTTAAAATAGCCTGTTACTCTGATTTATTAAAAAAAATTCAAGATTTTGTTTCAAGAAAAACATTAAAATTACATTCATTGTTTTACACGCTTTGGTTTTTAGTTTAAAATTATTTCTAATTCAAATTTGCTTATTTTTGGTGCTTGCTAGAAAATAATCTATTGTAAATGTATTCTCTTCAGTTTATCCTAAACTGCTACTCTAGCTCACCATTAGCCCTAAACTATGAAGATGAATTTGAATAATCAATAATTAAACGTCTAAATTAGGCTATTTAGTCCCTGACTCTTAAAATGATGCTCACAACTGTTAACCTTTATAACACCATTTTTTCTGGACTCAGTCTACAGAACCAACTTATCCTGAGTTCTTCTTTCCTGCTTCTTATCAGTAATCTGTTTTGTTTATGTAATCTGTTAACTACTTTTATGATATTATCATTGCAACTAATGCTGATTTTAAAAAATGTAGAAAAGTATAATAAAGATCACCTATAATCCCATGATCTTGATAATACTAGTAACTGTTTAGATGTATTTTTATTTTTCTCTGATTGATGTATAAACTTCATGGGCTTACATAATAAACTTTTAATCTGTCTTAGCATATAGAATAAGTAAAATTAGGGAATGAATAAACCGATGAAATTTGCTAAAGACACTCACAAGATAGGTTAAAAAAATCAAAACTAAATGAAATGGAGATTGTACTTTACTGCTGACAGTTGTATCCTTTTATATTTTCCTGGTGTTTTTACATGAATACTTTAAAGTTTAGAAAAAGAAAATGTCAAGCATAATAATAATTATATACAAATAGGATCATGGAAAGAAATCACACAAAGGCAACTGAAAATACATATGGCTCTACTTCAGTTCTCAATTTGATATGTACTTATCAGGCAGATCTGATTAAACAATGAAGTCCCTGTTTGGGAAGCAAAACTAGCTGTTTCTTATTAAAAAACTATCTACACCTCTTATGATATATTAAAAATATTTTTGGTTTACGTGGAGGTCAAATTTTAAAAATTCTGTACAGCAAAGATGGAAGACACCTATATATGGCAAGCACATTTATAAACTCAACCTAAAGAATCATCTCCTATCTATAAATGGCTGACACTAAAACACCTCTTCTCATCACCACTCCTAGTCATTTCCTTATCTCTTGGTAACTACTTCAGACAACAGTAGTGTTTGGAACACCGACTTTTATCGTGGATTCTCACTTTACCGTTATGCAAAGTAGCACAGGGTCTCTTAAGTGGTGACACAGGACAGGCAGTAAAATGGGAGTAGAAAGGAAAAAGGCAGTACAAGAGTACATAAAACTAATCTAGTGGTCTTCAAAACTCTACCCACCACTCCCCAGACCCCATCTCAAGTCTGTTCATCACCATCAATAAGCATCAGCTTGACAAATGGATTGGGGAAGGGTGGGAGTTAAGCGAGTGTCATGGATTGAATTGTGTCCCCCAAAAATATGTGTATCAATTTGGCTAGGAAATGATTCCCAGCATTGTGTGACTGTCTACCATTTTGTCATCTGATGTGATTTTCCTATGTGTGGTAAATCCTGCCTCTATGATGTTAACGAGGGGGGATGGGCAGCAGTTGTGTTGATAAGGCAGGACTCAATCTACAGGACTGGATTGTGTCTTGAGCCAATTTCTTTTGGGATATAAAAGAGAGAGGCAAGCAGAGAGACAGGGGGACCTCATATGATCAAGAAAGCAGTGGCAAGAGCAGAGCACGTCCTTTGGACCTGGGGTTCCTGCTCGGAGAAGCTCCTAGTCCAGGGGAAGACTGATGAGAAGGACCTTCCTCCAGAGCTGACACAGAGAGAAAACCTTCCCCTGGAGCTGATGCCCTGAATTTGGACGTTTACCCTACTTTACTGTGAGCAAATAAATTTCTCTTTGTTAAAGCCATCCACTTGTGGCATTTCTATAGCAGCACTAGATAACTAAGACAAGGAGCAATCTTTTACTACCACAGCAGAAGAACCTCATTTTCATTCTTCTTTCTGCTTCATATCAACTCCACTACCAGCGATAAGAACCCCAGACTCATTATCCAGTCTTCACTCCTGTCCTTACTATTGCAATGTTTCACCTCCTTCTTCACTCCATCTCCACTTCCTTCCTTCCGTCATCTCTCTCTAAAAAAATTACACCTCACAAAGTCCCAACTCAGTTAATCATACGTACCTAACTGAGCACCCATTTCCATCAATTTATATCCTCCTCCCTTACACAAATTCTAGAACTACTTGCTGTCTCTCGTTTTTCCTTCCATTCTACCAATATTTGGAGTCACCAACATCAGGCTTGGAATTGGGAAAAAATAACTCTTATTCCCATAAAGTATATATAGTGCTAGTGATGAACCGTCCAATCTTCAAGCAAGTCATTTAATCTTTTTGCGAATCAGCTCGTTCATCTGTGAAATGAAGGAGCTACTTTAGATCACTACTCTAAAATATGGCTGACAAGTTTCCATGCTGTAATGGCAAGGATTCTGAAACTACAGATCGGTGGTGGAATGCAGGGATTTTCTGAAAAGCACTCAGATAAATCTGCTGATCAGCCATGTCTGGGAATTATTGATAAATGTTAAGATTCCTTCTATTCCAACATTCCAAGCTGGAATTTTCACTGCATTTTCTGGCAGGACTACTGCTATAAAATGAGAGTAGTTTCCGTAGTTACTGGACTATAGTTCAGGTATGTAATGGATTAACGAGGCTTTTGTGGGATGACCTAGCACTCAAGTATCATTTATATTATTGTCTTATGACCAAAGCTGACCTGCAAATGAACTTGTAAAACATGTTGACAGACTGGAGACCACCAATATTACAACAATACTAAGAACCAAACAAAAACACTAAAAAAATATTATTTACGACTATTACGTAGACATACTCTTACAGTTGGCTTTTTCACAACCAAGATTCGACCAACATATCAGATAAAGGTAGAAAGGGCATGCTCATTAAGATCATTTACTCTGCTAGTTCACTGTTGGGGCTTTTGTATATCACTGCAGCAAAGCCTAGAGAAGTCTAGATCATTGGTGGAATCCAGGGCATTAAATGCCTAAAATACAGTCTCATTCAAATGTTTACAGACTGCCCAGAAGCACACTCATTCACTTTTGAACTACATGTATCTTTTTAGCTATGATGACTTCCAATTTCCAATTCTCATCATAGACAAATGTTCTCGTGGGTAATATTCAGGGTTAAAGACATGTTTAAACATGTGGGAACTAAGCAAGTATAAACAGTACTTGAGATATCACATTAGTAGTGTGTTAATTTAAGTGGAACCTAGTCATTTATAAATAAGAAATTATTATAAAAAGGTAAAAACAAACAATTATATGCTAATTTTTTTTTAAATGTACTTAAGTTTGTACAAAATAGCATGATACATTGCAGGGCAGTGTCCATTTATTTCCTCATTTCTCCAAACAACATAAAAATCTACAATAAATGCCATTATGTAAGTACATTCTCTGAAGATCAAGAATGATGCAATTGTTGCTATGGTAACTACTCATTTTATTAAGCTGTGGGTTGGGGTTTAAAGCATCCTTTTAAAAAACAGATTTCAACATCTTATCTATGCCCGTTAAGTCTCTTTCTATTCCTACCTATTAAACAATAACTATAGGTCACCTTTGGTGCTATGTAAGCTGCCACTATTAAAAGCTAGGCTTAAGTTGCCAAGGAAAGATAACTTTGAATTTGAAGTTTGCAAAATGAAACACATCAACTGCATTAAAAGAAACAAAAGATACTTAGTTTTCAAGCAGCTAGAGTAACTGAAAAGTGTGTGTAAATCAGAAGTAACATGATACTACATGTCTCTGTTCTTTCGCTGTCATAATTTTGCTTCTAATCCTAAATTATTAACTAAGTATAAAACACTAGAAGACTGCTGACTTTTCAGTTTGCATTAACCTAAAGCGAGAGCCACTAGAAAGTGAGCCCTTCATTTTGATACTTAGAAATTTCTCTTGAGCATACAAAAAAACTGGGAATTTTCACCATCAAAGCTTTATAAGATAGATCTGTAAGGAAAACACAAACTATATTTAAAAATATCAAGGATAACTGTGGACTCCAACTATAAGCACTACTAAAAGGCACAATCAAAGGTTACTAAGCTTTTTCCCTTGCTTCTGCTCTTCCGTGGAAGGGGTTCCCACCAATGGCCGGCCTCACCGGCATCAGTGTCCTAGGAGGCCTAGTAGTGATAGATTATTCAAAACTCGCAAGTATTTTGAGAACCTGCCCTATCTCCCCTGCCTAAATAAACACTAAAATGAAGCATTTGAGGAAGGGGGAGAGGGGTGAGCACGAATGTAGCTCCTCCCCATTTTAACAAGGTGAAGTCCAGCCAGCTAAAAGGCCTGCTAACTTCGCAGCCCTGGAAACCAAAGCGAGGAAGCTCTGGCAGGGCCCCCGGCTAAACCCGTAGCAATGGGGTACTACGAAAAGCTGGCTGACGGGGAAGCAACTGAAACAACAGGCTGGTCAAGCAGAAGAGAGAGAGAGAGGCAACTAGGCTTCTTTCAGTCTGTCTTTCACAAATGGATTTTGCCTGTCTTCGTGTATTACCTTACAAGTCGCTCGCAACAAGCCGCCCCTACCTCCTCTGTGAACATGGTCTGTATATGTGTGTGGTGACAACCATCTCAGCACCTCGGCTGGGGACTCAGTGCCTCCACAGGCCCGAAACTCTCCCCAAAGGCCCTCGAAGAAAAGGGGGCGGGAGAAGCGTGCCTAACGCCGGCTGAGGGCTCAGACGAGAAGGGGTGTCCGGCCGGGGAGAGCGGCAGGGGCTGACGTGCAGCTCCTGTAAGTGTCAATGGTGGCTTCTTTCTTCGGGAGAGAGGAGAAGTGACAAGGGGTGGGGGTGATTAGGCCTTCCCCGCCCCCCGCTGTTTACCTTCCCGGTACTTCTTGCGGAGCCGCCGGTGGACGTTCTTCACCACCCCGGAGAGCTTCTCCTGCTCCAGCTTCCGCTCCTGCTCCTGGGGCGGCGGACTGCTCGGGGGCCCGGCCCCCTGACCGCGAGCAGCGCCTCGGCTGCCGACCCCCGGCTCCATATCGCCGCCGCCGCCGCCGCCCCTCGGGCCCCCGCAGACGCTCGCCTGGCGGAGGAGGTGGGGAAGGAGGAGGCAGCAGCGGAGGCAGCAGCTGGAGGAGGCAGAGGACCAGAAGCCACGGCCTCGGAGGTTGCACCTTACCCAAACGCACAAGCTGATTGGTGGACTGTGGAGGGCTGGGCGGAAACGGAAAAGGCCAAGGGCCAATCGACGGAGAGCGCCGGCCGCGCACCGGGTTGTTTGGAAAGCGAGCAGCTGGAGGAGGCGGGGCTTGCAGGCCGAGGGTCGCTGAGGAGGTGGGAGCGCTAGGCCGAAGTGCTTCTTGCCATCCCCCTTCCCTCCCCTCCCCTCCCTGGCGTCTGTGCGCAAGCGTCGTGGTGCGGCCGCCGGAGACGTGCTTCAGGCGACGCGCTTGCGCAGCCGAGTTTGCTTAGTTTGGGCTTCCTTGTACTTACTGTCCGGTTTTCTCACGTCTTCCCATCCTCCCCCGCTCCGTCCCCCACCCCCACGGGTTATAATCTGGTGCGTCGCCTGGGTCTTTTGCCTGAGCCCGTGCTGCGCTTTGTCAAACGTAGCCTCCCTTTAGCTGCATAGCTCTGAAGAAGCATTTCTGAGATGGCAGCCCAAGCATAGCTGCCTTCATTGGCTCAAGCAGAGGTCTGGCTACGAAGTGCTGGTTTAATTCACGGGCCGGCAAACTCTCCATGAGTGCTGGGGTCAATGCTCTTAGTGCCTCTGCTGGGCAAGGGACACAAAATGGGGAAAAGGAGAGGGCTAAGCAATAGGAGATGCGAGGGAGAGAGAAGGTAAGATAGAGAACCTACAACAGATGCCCTCAAGAAGTTTGTAGAAGCCCCAGTGTCATAGGAGTTCTGCTTTTGGTCTAATTCGCGTCAGAATTCTGGGCGTTTTTAGTCGGCTCTGGTGGCTTCCTAACCTTTAGTTTAATGGGTTAGTCTGTGTCGAGCGTGCTTGAATGGATTTGGCAACCTGCGCGGCCTCCTCCCCCATACCTCTTCTTCTCTTGGGAAGCTCAGAGAGAATGTGCTTGCTGATTCCTGTCCCATAAAGGTAGAACGCTGCTTCCAGAGAGAGGTAGACTATGCATTAGCTCCTGAGGTGGTGCTGAGACTGCTGAGTGCCAGATTCAACAAGACTGAAAGCCTTTAATGAATTGTATTAGACAGTAGAGTACTGCAGATGTTGGTTATATGATATGATTTGGGAATTATTGCAATGAGAACTTTTTGATCAATGACTATAGGTTGCGTTTGGAGCCCTGGTGGCTCAGTGGTTAAGTGATACCGCTGCTAGCCAAAAGGTCGGCAGTTCCAGTCCACCAGCCGCTCTTTGGAAACCCTGTGAGGCAGTTCTACTCTGTCCTAAAGGGGCGCTATGAGTGGGAATCGACTTGATGGCAGTGGCTATAGTTTGCATTATGCAACTTTTATATGCCACCTTCTGAATGATGAAGACCTAAAGAACAAAGCATTATACACACTCCAGAGCGCAGGAGGGAACCTTGGTGGCGTAGTGGTTAACAGCTCCGGTTACTAACTAAAAGCTCCGCGGCTCCAATCCACCAGCTGCTCCTTGGAAACCCTATGGGGCAGTTCTACTCTGCCTGTAGGGTCGCTGAGTCAGAATCCACTCGATGGCAACGAGTTTTTGGTTTGGAACACAGGAGGAACGGGAGGAGGGAGGTGAGGGGAGAAGAGTGGTGAAATCCATCACTGTGGAGATACAAATCAAACAGAGACAGGGACATATGAACTTCAGAACGGCTCATTAAAATTATGAGGAGAAATTACCGCGAACCGCCTAATAAATTGAGAATGTAATTGAATGAACATCTCTTTCTGCTCTTTCCATAGTTTAATAGATACGGGAGGCAAAAAGAGATGCAAATATTTGGGAGTTACAATGACAGTAAAGAGCATTAAATTTCGTTTGTACTGAACTGTAGTTATTTTTGTCTAACTTCTTCCATACTGCTACGAGTGAATGAACTTTTTACTCTTTTTTGAAAGTAGAGGTATACACTGAAGGAAATTTGGAAAATACAGAAAGGAGTAAAGAAAGTAACAAAGCCAAACCCGTCGCCATTCTGACTCATAGCCACCCTATAGGACAGAGTAGAAGTGTCCCATGGGTTTCCTAGGCTGTAAACCTTTAGGAAAGCAGACTGCCACATCTTTCTCCCAGGAGCTGCTGGTAGATTTCAACTGCCCACCTTTAGGTTAGCAGCCGAGTGTTTTAACCCTTGTGCCACTAAGTCACCTGGAAAACCACTGCTGAGAGATAACAACTGTTAACATCTTTTTCTTTGCTTGCGTGCTTATTTCAGATGGGATCATATTTCTTGACGGCTGTGTGGTAGTCTATTATATGAGTAGCCTATCATTTCATTAACAAATCCTCCATTATTGTAGATTTGTGCTGTTTCCATTTTTTCTGAATTACAAATAATGCTGTAGTGAACACCCTTGTACACAAATCTTTGTCTATTATTTTGAGTATACATTTCTTAGGCCAAATTCCTAAGAGTAGAAGTTCTGAATCAAATGGTCAAGTGTGTTAAAGTTTTTTATATTGTTATCTTAGTCATCCAGTGCTGCTACAACAGAAATACCACAAGTGGATGGCTTTAACAAAGAGAAATTTATTTCCTCACAGTTAAAGTAGGCTAAAAGTCCAAATTCAGGGCATC
>NW_004444032.1:2657141-2695914 GCF_000243295.1 Trichechus manatus latirostris | reverse complement strand
CAAGTGGATGGCTTTAACAAAGAGAAATTTATTTCCTCACAGTTAAAGTAGGCTAAAAGTCCAAATTCAGGGCATCAGCTCCAGGGGAAGCCTTTTTCTCTCTGTCAGCCTTCTTCTCTTCTGTGTTCCCCTGGACTAGGAGCTTCTCTGCGCGGGGACCGTGGTCCAAAGGATGCACTCTGCTCCTGACACTGCTTTCTTGATGGTATAAGGTCCCCCTGTCTCTCTGTTCACTTCTGTCTTTTATATCTCAAGAGATTGCCTCAGGACACAATCCACTCTTGTAGACTGAGTCCTGCCTTACTAACACAACTGCCACCCATCCTCCCTCATTGACATCATAGAGGCAGGATTTACAACACATAGGAAAATCACACAGTACCAGAAATCATGGCCCAGCCAAACTGACACACACATTTTTGGGGGGACATAATTCAAACCATGACAATTGTCAAATCACCTTGTTTGAAGTATAGTAGCAGTTTTTTTATAGGAGCCCTGGTGGTACAGTGGTTAAAGCGCTCGGCTGGTAACCTAAAGGTGGGTGGTTCCAACCCACTAGCTGCTTCTTAGGAGAAAAGATGTGGCAGTCTGCTTCTGTAAAGATTACAGCCTTGGAAACACTGTGGGGCAGTTCTGCTCTGTTCTATAGGGTTGCTATGAGTTGGAATCGACTCGATGGCTCCGGGTTTGGTTTGATTACAAAATCTGGGTAATATAATTTACAAAGTTTTTTTAATGAGATTTTTAAATATTTCTATTTTTAAGAAATATATAGGAATATCCTGCTGTTTCTTAACTAGCTCTTCTGGTTACCATTAAACACTAGTATAAGAGCTAATAAAATGAATTTATTTAAGAACATCTAGTTGCTATTTTTCAAACAAATTGAAGAACTCCACATTTTCAGTTTGCTTTTCGATTTCCCACTTGCTAAACTATTTGCTTTGTAGAAGCCACCTCAAAATTGAAATTGGACAGCTGGATTTCATTCTAAATTTGCATGAATTCAAAGAGGCATGAGCCAGCATGTCCTGAGAAATACCAATATTGAGTTTTCTTAAAAGGACTATGGCAACTGGCCTGAGACCACAGAATAACGGGGTATTTATGACTACCTTTCTTCAATGTGATTACTAATGTTGGAAAAAGTTTTTGTCAGTTAGGTAGCAGAAGAATAGTACTGGGATTTTCCATTTAAGTGAAATAACTGTTGTAATTACTGATGAAAGGGAATCACTGAAGGAAGTAGGTTTGGTGCCATATCAATAAGCATATCCTATGCCCAGGGAAATACCAGCACTTTTCCCCCCATGTGGTGACAGGTTTTCATTTACTGTAAATATCTTAATTTTTTTTTTAATTGTCTCATTATTATTTTAAATGGGTGTTAGGGAAAGGGAATGTTGGAGTAAAATAGTATTCACTGAGCAGGACCAGCCAGTTTGGGAGGAAGAGGCATTTCTAATGGCTGCATAAAACCCCCATAAGTAAATTTCTCATCCTCATTCTTTGCCTTACCTGCAAGCTCCTGCACTCTTTCCGTGCATGTTTGGTGTGTTACAGTGAACTCCCTGTATCAAAAAAAAAAAACACTCAGTGTAAGGAAAATGTTTTTATGGAGAAAAATACCTTGTCCTCTTTGTTTACATTATATCCTTTATGAGGAAAACAGATTCCCACAGACAATGTAAAGTGTCAACATACTGTAACAATAAAGTAGGTTCTGTTTTCAGGAGTCCAATAATACTAATTGATGATGAAAAGTAAACTTTAAAATTCAGATCAAAATCTGGGTTGTGATACTGAGTTGACCAATAGAAAGATTTTGGGTGCCCTTTGTGAAAGTGTTGCCCATTTTCTTACTGCCTTTATTGAGTATTCTGTAGGAGAAAGAATACTAGATAGTAGAAATTAGGATTCTTTGAATTATCTAAAGCATTAATAGTTTATTTTTCTTCTTCACTGATTTTTGGTATTCTTATCTACTCCAATTTGGCCCTCTTTATCATCAGACTCCTAAGAACAATTAAGTTTTAATGTTGTAAAAGAAATATTAAGCTAATGTTTATAAAATCAATCTTTGAAAACCCTCTGGGGTCACCGTGAATAGGAATTGATTGGACTGCAACTTTTTTTTTTAAATGTTTATAAAACATACAGTGATATACATCAACATTGCAAAAATACTTGATCAACCTTCTTTATCACTGAAGATAGAGCTATATTCAAAATCCGGCCAAATCTTTAACTCGTGATTATTTAAAAGTAGAATTCTTAGAAATTCAGTTAAAGTAATGACTAGAAAAGTAAAAAATAAAATCTAAATTATTTTGAAAATAAGTACCTATTATTTGCATAATTCTTATCCATGAATATAAAAATATCCATGAAGTTTAAATAATTTATTCTATTAACTCAAAATTTTTAAATGTAGATACATTATTAATTGGGCACATTATAGAGAAAGTGGAAAAGCTTTTTCTTCCCTCATATTTTATTTCAAATCATAGAAATTTTCTTTGAAAATGTACTTAATGTTTGGATAGATACAAACATAGCTGAGAACTAGCAAGTTAAGTAGTATTTTCAGATATATTTTCTTTTAGTAGTAGAAGATTGCAACTTATCTATTTATTAAAGATATGATTATTTCTTTAAAATTTAGTTTATATCTACTATTCCAATGTTTCTCCTATAATTTTTAATGTATCTGCCAACATGAAGAAATTCTCACAGTGAGACAGATTAGCTCTCTTTCCAGAATTAATATGGATAATAGTGTTAAGATTAGTATTAACTACAGCAAGTGACAACCATTAATTACTGCCTAATCCTATAGGGTCGATTTGAGTCAGATTTGATTCAACTGGACACAAAACAACAATCTCAAATAAAGGAGCCCTGGTGGCGCAATGGTTAAGTGCTGAGCTGCTAATTGAAAGGCTGGCAGTTCTAATCCTCCAGAGACTCTGTGGGAGAAAAGAGCTGGCAATCTCCTCCCACAAAGATTACAGCCTAGGAGACCCTATGGGGCAGTTCTACTCTGTCCTGTGGGGTCACTATGAGTCAGAATCCACTTGAGGGCACACAACAACAGCAATCCCAAATGGGAGCCCCTGGGTGGTGCAAACTGTTAAGTGCTGACCACTAGCTGAAATATTGATGGTTCGAACCCAACCAGAGGCGCCTGGGAAGACAGGCCTGATAAACTGCTTCTAGAGGTCACAGCCTTGAAAACCTTGTGGAGAAGTTCTACTCTACACACGGGTTGCCATGAGTCAGAATCAACTCCTTGGTCAACTAACAACAACAATCCCAAATGAAGGTCCCTGGATGATGCAAATAGTTTGTGATAAACTACTAACCTAAAGATTGGAGGTTTGATTGACTTAATGGCAATGAGTGTGGTTTTTTTTTTGGAATCCTAAATGAAATTAAAATATTTTTGTAGTGTACTAGTTAATGAAATATATACATATATATTTTTAACAAAGAGAAGTTTATTTCCTCACAATCAAAGTAGGCTAAAAGTCCAAATTCAGAGTGTCAGCTCCAGGGGAAGCCTTTTTCTCTCTGTCGGCCTTCTCATCAGTGTTCCCCCAGACTAGGAGCTTCTCGGCGCAGGGACCCCAGTCCAAAGGACACACTCTGCTCCAGGCACTGCTTTCTTGATGATATGAGGTCCCCCTGTCTCACTGCTCACTTCTGTCTTTTATATCTCAAGAGATTGCCTCAGGACACAATCCACTCTTGTAGATCCAGTCCTGCCTTACTAACACAACTGCCACCCATCCTCCCTCATTAATATCATAGAGGCAGGATTTACAACATATAGGAAAATCACACAGTACCAGGAATCATGGCCCAGACAAACTGATGTACACATTTTTGGGGGGACATAATTCAGTCCATGACATTCCACCCTTTGGCCCCCCAAAAATCACATCCTTGCAACATGGAAAACATATTCACCCCATCATAACATAGCAAAAGTCTTAACTCCAAGTTCAAAGTCCAAAAATTCCTCTTAATCTGTGAAATCTAGAATACAAGTTATCTGCTTCCAAAGGTACAATGGCAGAACAGGCACAAGCTAGACATTTGCATTACAAATGGGAGAAAATGCAGGGAAAGAAAGCATAACAGGCACCAAGCAAGTGAGCAGAACACATTACATTAGCCCTCAAGGCTTTGAAAATAATCTTCTGTTCTCTGAGACAATTTACACAATAGCCCTGCCCTCCAGACTCTAGGTATTGATCACAGTCTCTGGATTCTGAGTGGAGGCCCCTTGGCCCTGGGCTTCAGCTCCGCCTTCCAGGCCCACTGGGACAGCAACTCTGCATCCTTGGCTTTAGGTGCACCATTCTCCTACTCCATCAGAGTGACAACTCCACGCTTTGAAGCCCCTGAGGTCATGGCCATACCTTTTGAGACTGAGGCAGCTCGGTTTCTTGTGTCCCTTGTCTCTTCAGCTTCTGTTTCCTATGGCCTCTTGGCTTTCGGGCCTCATGCCCGCATCTGCCCTGCTGGGACAAGTGTTCCAAAGCTCTGTAGCTCCACTGGTAAGTGCCGGAGGCACCCCACTCCGCCAGAAAGCCTTCTGCGCACAGGCATTCAGCTCCCTTGCTCCATGGGTCGGCTCCAGAGCCGTCTTTCACTGGTCTCCTGGTTCTGCTGCTGTAGGTTCTCTGCTGCTGCTGGTCCTCTGTCACTGTCGCACGTCTATCCATTCACAGTTTTAAAACCACTTCCACATTTTAGGTATCTGTTAGAGCAGCACCCCACTCTCTTGGTAGCAAATTCTGTCTTAGTCATCTAGTGCTGCCATAACAGAAATACCACAAGTGGATGGTTTTGACGAAGAGAAGTTTATTTCCTCACAATCAAAGTAGGCTAAAAGTCCAAATTCAGGGTGTCAGCTCCAGGGGAAGGCTTTTTCTCTGTCGGCCTTCTCATCAGTGTTCCCCCGGACTAGGAGCTTCTCGGCGCAGGGACCCCAGTCCAAAGGACGCGCTCTGCTCCAGGCACTGCTTTCTTGATGGTATGAGGTCCCCCATTAATGAAATATGTTTAATAATCGTAACAGGACTAATGCAGGAATGGATCTAGCTAGGAAATGGAAAGTATTCTTCTAGGTGATACAAGATGCGCTTATAATGAAGTTTAGGACTGAGATTTTCCACATTCTAATTCCAGCTTCACATTCACCACTTGAGCAAGCTACTTGATTTCTCTGAGCCTCATTTTTTTTTCTTTAAAATGTAAAACGAGGACATTGGATTTGACTAGTGTTTTCATCTTTTTTCTTTTTACCATGACTCATAGTAAGGAATACATTTTACACTAGGGCTCAGGACACTTATACATATATGTATATACGTATATATTTATATATATAAACCAAACCCATTGCCATCATGTCGATTCTGACTCATAGTGACCCTAGAGGACAGAGTAGAACTTCCCCAGAGGGTTTCCACGGAGCAGGTGGTGGATTTGAACTGCTGACCTTTTGTTTAGCAGCCGAGCTCTTAACCACTGTGCCACCAGGGCTCCATATGTATTTATGTATATATAACCAAAACCAAACCCGTTGCCTTTGAGTTGATTCTGACTTATAGTGACCCTGTAAGGACAACGTAGAACTGCCACATAGGGATGTGAACTGCTGACCTTTCGGTTAGCAGCTGAGATCTTAACAACTGCACCATCAGGGCTCCCATATGTATGTGTGTGTGTGTATATATATGTATGTATGTACACGTACACATATATATAAGTACACACACACACACACACACACACACACACACATATATATAATTAGAACAAAAGTTTCACCAAACAATATTTCCTTTCACTAAGTGCAATATATGGCAGTATTTTCAATTCCAGTTTAGTTTTTAAAATAGCACAATACATTGTTTTATGACCCACTAATGGATCACGGGGTAAGTCTGCAGCAAAAGACCTCTTTAAAGTGTTGAAAAGCAAAGATGTCACTTTGAGGACTAAGGTGTGCCTGACCCAAGCGAAGATATTTTCAATCACTTCAGATACATGCAAATGCTGGATAGTGAATAAGGAAGACTGAAGAAGAATTGAATTATGATGTTGGTGAAGAATATTGAATATACCATGAACTGCTAGAAGAACAAACAAGTCTGTCTTGGAAAAAATACAGCCAGAGTCCTGCTTGGAAGCGAGGATGGTGAGACTTTGTATCACATACTTTGGACATGTTATCAGGAGGAACCAGTCCCCAGAGAAGGACATCATGCTTGGTAAGGTAGAGGGTCAGCAAAAAAGGGGAAGACCATTAATGAGACGGGTCGGCACAATGGCTGCAACAATGGGCTCAAACATAGCAAGGATCGTGAGGATGGCGCAGGGCCAGGCAGTGTTTCCTTCTCTTCTACATAGGGTCGCTATGAGTCGGAACTGACTCGACGACACATTAACAACAACAGTGGATCGTGGCCTGCAGTTTGGAAAAGATTGGCAATCTGAAAGATCATTTTCAGCCTCCAAATCACTATAATTCTGTCACTCAGTGATTTTGAGAAAGCTTTGTGAGATGTACCTTTTGAACATAATTCTTATGTTTAGGGAATTTCCCACATTATGAATGCAGGCTCAGATAGCGGACCTAGGCTCAGCTAATCATATTCCCCTTAGTGAACTCTCTTTTCAGAAGAGAGCAACAGGATGAAGCAGAAGCTGCAGGGAATCTTTTTTCTATTAGGGGAGACAGTGTACGTGTGTGGCTTTTCAGATCACAGTGATAGAGGTTCTGTCTTCCAGTGTCCAGCATTTGCATTATGAGCCAAGAAAAAGGGGCAGTGTGTTTTTCCCCAGAGCAGTTGCTGGGAGTGATTTAGGTGTTTGTTCTGGCTGGTAGTCTCCAAATCTGCCTCTTTGGCCCTTCTGGAGATTTGGGGCCACTTAATATCCTTTAATAAATGCTTTTTTATTTGAACTAGGTAGAGTGACTACTATTTTTTTGCACAGAGGTGTCTAGTGGAGAGACAATTGGGAAGAGAATCATGTGACCTGGAAGCAGTTTCCAGTAGTTTTCACTGTGATTTTAGCAGATTTGTTATCTTCTCTGTTTCTTGATTTCCTGAGTTATCAAATGAAGATGACTTGCCATCCCTACCTCTCAAAGTTATTTTAAGAATAAAAGGAAATTATGGGTTGAAAGTGCTTTGACAAGTTAAAAATTTACAAAAGCAAATAAATGGGATAGGTATTTGTTTCTAAGGGGCCTGAAAAAAAGTGAAAATTTCCCAGATGCAGGAAGGTAAATATGGACTTCCTCTTATTGAATGTTCACTAGCCTCTGTTATGGATTGAATTGTGCCCCCAAAAAATGTGTATCAACTTGGCTAGGCCATGATTCCCAGTATTGTGTGGTTGTCCACCATTTTGTGACCTGATGTGATTATTCTGTGTGTTGTAAGTCCTAACGTCTATGATGTTAATGGGAGCCCTAGTAGTGCAGTGGTTAATCGTTCGGCTGCTAACCAACAGGCTGGCAGTTTGAACCACCAGCCACTCCTTGGAGACCCTATGGGGCAGTTCTACTCTGTCCTATAGGGTCACTATGAGTTGGAATGGACTCAAAGGCAATTAGTTTTTTTTTTTTTAGATTTTATGGTGTTAATGAGGCAGGATTAGAGGTACTTATATCAATGAGGCAGGACTCAATCTACAGGATTAGGTTGTATCTTGAGTCAATCTCTTCTGAGATATAAAAGATAGAGTGGAGCAGAGAGAATGGGGATCTCATGCCACCAAGAATGAAGAACAAGGAAGGGAGTGCATCCTTTAGACCCAGGATCCTTGCATTGAGAAGCTCCTAGATCAGGGGAAAGTGATGACACGGACTTTCCCCCAGAGCCGACAGAGAGAGAAAGCCTTCACCTGGAGCTGGCAACCAGAATTTGGACTTCTAGCCTCCTAGACTGTGAGAGAATAAGTTTCTCTTTGTTTAAAGCCATCCTACTTGTGGTATTTCTGTTATAGAAGTACTAGATAACTAAGACAGGCTCCCTTTATATTTTAATAGTTTTTAACTGTCTCACCAGATTTTCTTTTTCTTGAAGGTAGAACATGCTCCAAAATATCTCATATTAGGTCTGAAATTACAAGGTTTTATATGTCAAGGTATGATGTAATCACCATAAGTTTCCTTAAGTTGATTCTATTAGAGTTACTGCCACCAAAGTTTTCTTGTAAAATAATTAGAATATTTTTTGAAAAGCCAGATAAAAATTCCCTGCCATAATACTTATGATAATATTTTAATAAACAAATATTTCCATTTTACTTAGATCTGAAAATTCTTCATTCCAAAACTAAACTTCAACAATTCTTCTTTTATTCAATAAAATTGTACTGAGCCATGGGTCTGAAGACTCAATATTGTTAATATGTCAATTCTCCCCAAATTGACCTGGAGATTCAAACAATCCCAATCAAAATCTCAAAAGAAATAAACAAGCTGATTCTAAAGCTCATACAAAGAAACTAGAAGATCCAAAACAATTTTGGAAAAAAAAATAAAGTTGGAGGGCTAATACTACCTGACTTCAAGATTTAGTATATAGCTACAGTAATCAAGACAGCGTGGTATCAGCATAAAGATAAACAAATAAATCAATGGAACAGACGAGAAAATCTAGAAATAAACCCATGGATATATTGTTGTTGTTAGGTGCTGTGGAGTTGGTTCCGACTCATAGCGACCCTATGTACAATAGAACTGCCTGGTCCTGCACCATCCTGATAATTGTTATACTTGAGCCCATTGTTGCAGCCACTGCGTCAATCCATCTCACTGGTGGTCTTCCTCTTTTTTTCTGACCCTCTACCAAGCATAATGTCTTTCTCCAGAGACTGGGCCCTCCTGATAACATAAAAAAATCCCAACCGATAGCTGTAGAGTCGATTCCGATATAGGAAACTGATTTTTTGACAAAGGTGCAAAGGTAATTCAGTAGCCCTGGTGGCATAGTGGTTAAGAGCCTGGCTGCTAACCAAAAGGTCAGCAGTTCAAATCCACGAGCTGCTGCTTGGAAACCCTATGGGGCTGTTCTACCCTGTCCTATAGGGTCCGTATGAGTCGAAATCGACTCGATGCCAATGGGTTTGGTTTGGTTGAGCAGCGGTTAAGCACTTGGCTGCTAACTAAAAGGTGAGCACTTCAAACCCACCAATTGCTCTGCAGGAGAAAGATGTGGCAGTCTGCTTTTGTAAAGATTTACAGCCTTAGAAACCCGATGGAGCAGTTCTACTCTGTCCTATAGGGCCGCCATGGGTTGGAAGCCACTGGACGGCAATACGTATCATGACTTTAAAATAGAAAGTTTGAAATTCTTAATTTGGTCTAATTCAAATAGTTTATATTGGTCTATTAGTAACCCAAAGGAACTGAAAATATTATAAAGAATTTTGTGTTGAATTAAAATATGTATTATTTGGTTTTAGGAAAATGTTTTTTGGCTTTTTTTTTAAAGAAAATTTGTCACTGAAGACTATTAAAGAGAAGTAGTAGCAGACTCGCTAATGAGAAGTATCATACATTTTTTGCTTTACTCTCTGGTTCATATTACATGTTTTAGAAAAAGCATGCTATGGGGAAAGCCTTTTGTTTATTAGTCATTCATTATATGACACAGCTTTTAAGGATAAACAGTTATGGTAAGTAGAAGACTTTTAAGGTTGGTGAAGTGAAAAATAGTGAAAGAAGAGGCTATCACAGATAAATTTTTCTTACCTCACAATTTTAACCCATATTTAGATAAAAGGCAGTGATTCACCCCAAAATTTAGTGATTTAAAGTAGCATCAATCATTTATTTTCTCAAAATTCTGAAATTTGTTAAGGTTTCAACAGTGGCATCAACTGGGTAGCTCAACTCCAGCTGGGGGATGAATTTCCAAGATGGCCTCACTCTCATGGCTAACCTGTTGGTGCTACTATTTTAGCTAGGATCTCAGGGTCAGTTATCTTAGTTCTTTCCGTGGCTTCTCACAGCACGGTAGGCTCAGGGTAGTAAGATTTTACCTGGTAGCTAACTTCTCCCAGAACACAAAAGAGGAAGCTTCCAGGCCCTCTCGAGGCCAAATTAGTTGAATATACCTCAAACACTTCTATATCACCTCTGGACCATTGCTTAAGTTGTCTCCTCTTCCTGGAATTTTTTCCTCTATGCCTTTTGCTAATCTACTTGCTATAGTTTCCTATACTTCCTCCATGATCCAGCACAAGGAGTACTTACTTCATCAAACATTTTCTAATTATTCCATATTGGTATGCTTATTCTTTCCTTTTGAAATCTGATAGCTTCTTATTATCTGCACTACTTATTTGGCACTGAATAGCCGTAGGACATTTCTATGGATAACTTATCCTGTCTCTTCAAACCAAGGCCCATATCTCTATGTCATAGTGCCCAGCATGTAATATGCAGTAAATAAATGTTTGGAGCCCTGGTGGCACAGTGGTTAAGAGCTTGGCTGCTAACCAAAAGGTCGGCAGTCTGAATCCACCAGCTGCTCCTTGGAAACTCTATATGGGACAGTTCTACTCTGTCCTAAATGGTTGATGAATCTCAAACATGAGGGCAGTTGTACACTGACTCATTTTAGTTCTTTTTAGAAGACATTATTCCACTTAAAGACATGTAGACCTTGAATATGTACGTAGATGCTTTAACAATCTATTTGAGAAAATGTTTGTCTGTACTACCAAAGAAGAATTTAAATTGTTCATTAGGTATAATGAGTTCAGAATATTTATTTTATTACATTAAAAATATTGTTTTACTTCATATTTCTTGGTCTTTCTCACTGACTCAGAGAAGCAAAAGCTTTTTAGAATGTTCAGCATCAGTGAAGTGAGCCTAGAAAATGCAAAGATATAACTAGTTAGCATGAAAATAATGAGTCAAAATGTTTATTAACCTAATTGTCTTCAACTGGGGATAGAATGAGAGAAACTTCAATGGCATTTATTTTCTGAACCACATTAGCTCTATCAACACAGAGCTGTGATCAACAACATTAACTGATCTTTTTTCTCTACTACTCTGTATGTTTGCCACTGTTATAACTAAATGTACCATTACAGTGAGGGAGGAAAACTGGAACAAATCAGAACTTGCTAAGAAATAAGTTGGATTTGTAAAACAGTGAATCAAATCCAAAAATGTCTTGGCTTACAGATGTGTCAGCATCTTCAAAAGTAGTTTCTTTTCAGGGCACTGCAATGATTTCAGTTTGAAGAAGTTTCTGAACTTTTAACTCAAAGTAATGAGCCAGTTAATAGGAGACTGGATTTTGTGTAGGAAGCAATTACCCCGATTGATAGGAAACTTGAGAAAATGAGCACAAGCTTTAATGAGATCGACAAAAAGGTCATACGTCTGAGAGCTGAGATGGAGTAAAAAGGAATGATGGCAGGAGAAATCATTAAAGACAATACCATGAAAACCAGTGAAAATAAAGATAGGATATAATATCATTGTATCTACCTCTATCAAAGGCCACAGAATTGATTTGCCCAAAGGTAACGTGATCTCTAGATATTTGGCAGCCAGGAGTTCATGGTTCAATTGGAGCTTTGTCAGTCATTTAGTTTTAATTCAACCCAATGCAAGGACAAAATCAGTTTGAATTGAGCAAATCATGTACCAGTATATATCCTAGTTTATACACAACTTTGGAAAGAGCAGTTCATAGGCACTGCTTCCACTTCCACTTCTTTCAGTTACTTCTCAACCCATTGCAATCTGGCTTCCACTCCCACCATCCTACTGAAGCTGCTCTGAGAAAGGTCAGCAATGATATGATTGTCAAATAAATTACCCCTTTTCAGCTCTGTTTTCCCTCCCAGAATTCTATATTGTTGACCACTTCCTCCCTTTTACAGTACCTTCTTGATTTCTAAGACAGCTTTCTCCTATTTTTCCACTATGTCTCTGACTGACATTTATCTTTCTCCTAGATCCTCTTCTGCTGGAATTTTCCAAGAGATCTACTATCTTTTCTCACTGTACATGATCTTCTTGGATGATCTCATACAATCCTAAAGCTTCAACTATTACCTATATGTCTCTGAAATTTTGATTTCCCACTCTTTCTTGAGCTTTGGATCTGTCATTAGATGTACTGTAACTCCTCCGGCTCAATATTGCCCCTCAAACCCGATTTTTCTTTTCTTGTTTTCTATGTCTCAGTTATCAGCAATCTCATTTACCTTGTTACCAAAGCTAGAAATCTTGGAGTAATTTTTTTTTTCTCCACCTGTTCTCATGGCTTATATTCAAGCCTGGTCCAATCAACCTCTGAAATGTTTCCGGTGTCTTTCCATGTCTTCCATCCATATTATTACTATCCCTATCCAGACTCTTATTATCTTTTGCTTGGAATTTTTTCTTAGTGGTTTCCTAAGTAGATTCACCTCTCTAAATCAATTTGTCTCCATTCTAATTAAGGAGCCCTGGTGGTGTGATGGTTGAGCACTTGGTTGCTAAGTGAAAGGTTGGCAGTTCAAACCCACCCACCAGCTTTGTGGGAGAAAGACCTGATGATCTGCTCCTGTAAAAATTACAGCCTAGAAAACCCTATGGGACAGTTCTGCTCTGTCACATGGGGTCGTTATGAGTCGAAATTGACTTGACAGCAAACCACTACCACAATTCTAATTATTCTTCATATTGCTACCAGAGTTGTCTTTTTAAATGATGGATTTGATCATGTTACTTCCGTGCTTTAAAAAATATTCCTATGTCTTCATGGTTTGAGAGATTTCTTCCTAGCTTCCAACAATATTCTCTAAGCCCTGCTGCTCATCTATAGGAATGGACCACCAGAAGCCATATTTTTTCTAAATGACTTCCCACTCTCCAGCCATAGTCGACCGAAACAGGAGTAGTCACCTTAACCGAGTCAATCACTCTCCCTCTTGATTATTTTAAATTGCAAGCTAGTTCCTTCAGGTGGTTGGAAATGTAAAAAATATATACTTATGAGGTGTGGGGCCACTGTATTATAATATGTCAAATGGGGAAGACAGAGATAGACTCTGAAAAAAAGTGGAGATGAGAGACAAAGTATTGACAATTTTCTGGCTCTTTTCCAGGCTACCACTGCATTCTTGCTTGTGTGTTCTGTAAGATACCTGTGTCCTTATATTAAACCCTGGTGCAGTGGTAAAGACCTCGGCTGCTAACCAAAAGGTCGGCAGTTTGAATCCACCAGCTGTTCCTTGGAAACCCTATGGGACAGTTCTACTCTGTCCTCTGTCCTATAGGGTCACTATGAGTTGTAATTGACTCCATGGCAACAGGTTTGGTTTGTTTGTTTGTTTGTTGTTGTTTTCTTTTTTTTGGTTTGGTTTCCTTTCATTTATTTATTTTTAAGTTGTTAAGTTCACCCGAGTAGGTTTCTATTATTTGCAACTCAGAGAGTCTTAATTATTATGTTGCCAGCAAATTAAGTTCAAACTCCTTAGTAGGACACACACTACTCTAAAAAAAAGCATCTGCACAGATTCTAAGCTTCAAATTTCATCTCTTTTTATTGGTGGCACTGTGGTTAAGAGCTCAGCTGCTACCCATAAAGTCATTCAGTTCGAATCCACCAGCCACTGCTTGGACACCCTATGGGGCAGTTCTAGTCTGTCCTGTAGGGTCCCTATGAGTCAGGATTACTTGACGGCAACAGGTTTGGTTTGGTTAACTCTCCATTGTAGCCTTAAAAGACAATGCACCATTCCCCCAACTATAGGATGTAGTGTACTTTCATGTCTCCATGGAATGGCCTTCTTCCGAGTGTGCTTCCTTCTCAGAAGCTCCAGTATTTACTGCTCTTTCTAGCTTTCTTTAGCTTTTATTACACTGTCATCTATATTGCCTCCCCTTCTTCTCAAGTTTAGACTCCCTTGGCTATAATTCTCTTGAGAATATCCTCAATTACCATGCTCCTTTCTCCTCCTTTCTTAATAATCCCACTTTCCCTGAACCACCAATCTCTTTGTCTGTACTAGAGTATCCCCATCAATGTGCAAATATGCTCTGTCTGGTATCTGCTTTTGTGGATCATGAGGCAGTTGTTCAAGGTGCACCTGACCCAAGCTGTTATGGATTGAATTGTGCCCCCCAAAAATGTTTGTCAACTTGGCTAGGCCACGATCCCCGGTATTGTGTGATTCTCCACCATTTTATCATCTGATGTGATTCTCCTATGTGTTATAAATCGTACCTCTGTGATGTTAATGAGGCAAGATTAGAGGCAGTTATGTTAATGAGGCAAGATTAAATCTACAGGATTAGGTTGTGTTTTAAATCAATCTCTTTTGACATATATAAGTGAGAAGCAAGCAGAGAAACGGGGGACCTCATACCACCAAGAAAGAAGAGCCAGGAGAATAGCGCATCCTTTGGCCCTGGGGTCCCTGCACCTGAGAAGCTCCTAGACCAGGGGAAGATTGATGGCAAGGACCTTCCCCCAGAGCCAACAGAGAGAGAAAGATTTCCCCTGGAGCTGGCACCAGGAATATGGACTTCTAGCCTACTAGACTGTGAGATATTAAACTTCTGTTGGTTAAAACCATACACTTGTGGTATTTCTGTTATAGCAGCACTAGATAACTAAGACACAAACTGTGGTGTTTTCAATCACCTCATGTGCATGTGAAAGCTGGACAATGAATAAGGAAAACTGAAGAAGAATTGATGCCTTTGAATGATGGTGTTGTCAAAGAATATTGACTATACCATGGACTGCCTGCCAGAAGAACAAACAAATCTGTCTTGGAAGAAGTACAGCCAGATTGCTCCTTAGAAGCAAGGATAGTGAGACTTCATCTGACATATTTTGGACATGTTATCAGGAGGGACCAGTCCCTGGAGAAGGACATTATGCCTGGTAAAGTAGCGGGTCATCAAAAAAGAAGAAGACCTTCAATGAGATGGATTGATACAGTGGCTGCAACAATGGGCTCAAGCATAACAACAATTGTGAGGATGGTGCAGGATGGGGCAGTGTTTCGTTCTGTTGTACACAGGGTCGCTATGAATTGGAATTGACTTGACGGCACCTAACAACAACAACATATGCTGAGCAAATAATCCAAGAAGCTGGCTGTATAAAGAATGCGAGATCAGGTACGGAGAAAGATGACACAACCTTGCTTGCCAGAAGTGAAGACAACTTGAAGCACTTACTGATGAAGGTAAAAGTATGGATTACGTCTGAGCATAAAGAAAATGAAAATCCTTACATCATGATAAATAGTGAAAAATTGAAGTCATCAAGGATTTCATTCTTCTTGGATCACAATCAATGCCCATGAAAGCAGCAGTCAAGAAATCAAACAACATATTGCATTGGGCAGTTTGCTGCAGAAGACCTCTTTAAAGTGTTAAAAAGCAAAGATGCCACTTTGAGTACTAAGGTGCGCTTGACCCAAGCCATGGTATTTTCAATCATCTTACATGCATGTGAAACCTGGACAATGAAAAAGTGGACTGAAGAAAAATTGACTCTTTCAAATTATGGTTTTGGTGAAGAATATGAATATACCATGGACTGCCAAAAGAACGAACAAATCTGTCTTGGAGGAAGTACAGCCAGATGCTCCTTAGAAGCAAAGATGGCTAGAATTTGTCTCACTTATTTTGGCCATGTCATCAGAAATACCAATTGCTGAAGAAAGACATCATGCTTGGTAAAGTAGAAGGTCAGCGAAGAAGAGGGAGACCCTCGATGAGTTGGATTAACACAGTGGCTGCAACAATGGGTTCAAACATAACAACAATTGTAAGGATGGCACAGGACTGGGCAACGTTTCTTTGTCTTGTATATAAGATCACTATGAGTTAGAGAAAACCCTGGTGGTGTAGTGGTTAAGAGCTATGGGTGCTAACCAAAAGATTGGCAGTTCGAATCCACCAGGTGCTTCTTGGAAACCCTATGGGAGCAGTTCTACTCTGTCCTATAGGGTCACTGTGGGTCGAAATAGACTCGATGGCAACGGGTTTATTTTGTTTTTTTGGGTTATGAGTCAGAGAAAACTCAGCAGTATCTAACATCAACAACAGCATCTCCTCTTCATCCAACAATTTCCTCTAGCTCTCATTCCATTTTTCTGCTTCCTTTCAAAGATACACTTCTTTAAAGAGTTGTCTACTGCTGCTTCCTCAGCCGCCTTACTTCCCATTCACTACTTAGTCCACTCCTATCTGACTTTTACTCCAATCTCTCTACTAAAATCATGTTTGTCAGTATTAACAATAATCTCCATCATATCATACTCAGTGGATATTTTCTGCCCTCATTTTACCACTTTGCACCATTGAATATATCTGATTACTTATTCACTCTTGAAACATTCTCCTTTTCTAGGAGTTTTTTTGATTCTGAGATTCCACATGCTCTAGGATTTTCTTCTTCCTCCTTGGCTACTTCTCATACTCTATGGTTTCTTCTCTATCCAAACTTTAAATGTTGAAGTTGACCCATTTGTTTCTGTACATGTGTATAGTTTCTCCATCCTCCCGTTCTTGAAGCCAGAAACCTGGGGGTCATTGTTGATCCCCCTCACCCACAGCCAATTCCTCACCAAGTCTTATCAATTCTGTCTCCATATATATTCAGAGCTGCCCACTTTTCTCCATCTCCACTGTAACCACTCTAGTTTATTTCCTCCCTCATCTCTTACCAGGACTTCTGCAAAGGTTTCCTAACTAGTCTCCAAGCTTTTACTTTATTTTTTATAATTTATTTTATTTTGTTTTTTGTTGTTGTTGAGAATATAGACAGCAGAACATAAAGCAATTCAACAATTTTTATATGTACAATTCAGTGACACTGATTACATTCTTCTAGTTGTGCAACCATTCTCACCCTCCTTTTCTGAGTTGTTCCTCCCCCATTAACATAAACTAGCTGCCCCCTAAGGTTCCTATCTAATCTTTTGAGTTGCTGTTGTCAATTTGATCCCATATAGATAGTGCTTGTAGTGCCTGGGGTTTTAAAAGTTTGCAAGCAGCCATTCAAGGTACAGCAATTGATCTCTATTTGCCAGAGCAAGAGAGGAAGAAGGAGAATCAAGAATAGGAGGAGGTTATAGAATGCGTGGCTAATGCCCTCTGCGAACAAATGCCTCCTTTGCCATGAGATGAGAAGAACTGGATGGTATCCCACTACTGTTACTAAACATTCTGATCAAAGATTCTATAGAAGGATCCTGATCAAACGGGGAAAAAGCAGAACAGAATTTCAAATTCTTATGGAATCCAGAATTTCTAGAGTCATGGAGGCTGGATGAACTCCTGAAACTATTGCCCTGAGATAATCTTTAAACCTTAAACCAAAAATGTCCCCTGAAGTTTACTCAAAACCAAACAGTAGTTTGGCTTAACTAGTAAAGAATATCTGTCTTGAGCATTGTGCTCTTTCACGCCTCTGCTTTCATCCTGATGGCGCAGTGGTTAAGAATTCAGCTACTAACCAAAAGTTTGGCAGTTCGAATCTACCAGCCACTCGTTGGAAACCCTATGGGCATTCTACTCTGTCCTGTAGAGTCTCTATGAGTTGGAATTGACTCGACAGCATTGGATGTAATCCATTCTTGGTAAAGCAGAGAATCATCAAAAAAGAAGACGCTCAATGAGATGAATTGATACAGTGGCTGCTACAATGGGTTCTAAGATAACAATGATTGTGAGGATGGCACAGAACCTGGCAGTGTTTCATTCTGTTGTACATAGGGTCACTATGGTTTGGAACTGACTCAACGGCACCTAACAACAACAACAACAGCAACAATCCATTATACATCTGGTAAAGGGAAGAACCTTTTAAATATATAAATTGTGTCATGCCATTTCCTTGCTTAAAACCATTTAATAGATTCATATTGCAATTAGAATAAAATTCAAACCCTTTACCATGGCCTACCAGACCCTGAATTATATAACTCCACCTATTATTTCACTTTCAACTTGTTCTACTCTCCACCTATGCTCCAGCCATTGGGTTCTTTCAGATCCTTGAACACACCAAATTCTTTCTGACCTCAAGTACTTTGAACAAATTATTTTCCCTGCCTGGGGCCCTCTTCCCTTAGCAGTTTGCATTCCTAGCTTTTTCTCATCAATAAAGTCTCAACTCAAACGTTTCCTTCTTAGAGAGGTATTTCCTGACTATCCAGTATAACATAGTACCCCCCACCTGACCATCATTCTCCGTGATGACATTATATTTATTTCCTTCATAACATTTATCACAAATTGTAATTATTTGATTACTTGGATATTATCTTTCTTATTCATTAGACAGTAAGCTCCTTGAGGACAGCTATCACATTTGTTTTGTTTGACATGATATATCCTGGCATAGTCCAGGGCACATAGTAAGTACTTAGTAAATAAGTTTTGAGTGAAAAAATAAACTGGTAAATGTTTATATGCTAGATCTGTTGGTTACCACTAATCCCTAGGAACTTTTCATATGCACTCTGAGCACAATGCCTGACCCACAGAAAATGCACAGTAAAAGCTTAGCAATTTCAGCTAAACGGAGTATAAATCATCAAACATTTTTGCAAAATAACTGCTCGGCACTGCTGTGCTCTGCTTCGTCTAGAGGAATTCTGCCATCATGTACAAGGCCAAAATGGTTCTTTGGCTTGTAATAACTAGTTTATCCTTTATTCATTCGTTCATCAAATATTCATTGAAAGGCTACTATGTGCTAGGCACTGTTCTAAATTTGGAGAATCACTCTTTTATGCTCTGGGAATACAACAATGAAGAAAACAGGAAAAAAAACCTGTTCTCATGAGGCTTATACTTTAGTAAAAATACCACCTCAAAGATTCTGCTTTAATTAGTGAGGTTCAGGCACTGGTGTATAGTATTTAAAAATCTGTCTAGGTGATTGCAGTATGCAGCTAGGATTGAGAGCCATTGCTTTAGAATAATACACTCCTTACTTTCTTGTTTATTTTTTAAACCGTGCACCTCTGTTGTAATTTTTTCTATCAACGTGTACACAAGTTAGCTTTTAGATGTGTCATTATTTGCTTTTAACTTACAAGATTTTAGGATAAAATGGATATGCAATATAAAATGCTATGTTATAATGCTTTACTCTGCTTAGCTAGACACAGAAACCATTTCAGAAAGAATGGGCCACCATTTGAATTATCTTCCACTTAGAATGTAAATTTGAATCCTCAAGGCAAAAAGAATTTTAACAAGGAACAGAAAATATCTTTGTAGTTTCCCTTTCCCAAGTAAACACTGTGTTGTAAGACTGGAAAGTTTCTTGTTCCTTTATATATTTTGTATTCTCATTGCTTTCTATATTTAGCAAATATATTTGATTGCATAGAGAACTGTATGTTGTTGTTGTTAGGTGTCGTCAAGTCGGTTCTGACTCATAGTGACTCTATGCACCACAGAACAAAACACTGCCTGGTCCTGCGCCATGCTCACAATCATTGTTATGCTTGAGCCCATTGTTGCAGCCACTATGTCAGTCCATCTCATTGAGGGTCTTCCTCTTTTTCGCTGACCCTGTACTTTACCAAGCATGATGTCCCTTTCCAGGGACTGATCCCTCCTGACAACATGTCCAAAGTATGTAAGACGTAGTCCCGCCATCCTTCCTTCTAAGGAGCATTCTGGTTGTACTGTATACAGTGATGATTTTCATGGAGAATAATTATATGCAATAGGACCATATTCTCTAATGACATTGAGGAATTTTAATTTTATATGTGAATATAGTAGTCTATAGATACTTTGGAAACCCTGGTGGCGTAGTGGTTAAGAGATTGGCTGCTAATCAAAAGGTCAGCGGTTCAAATCCACCAGGTACTCCTTGGAAACCCTATAGGGCAGTTCTACTCTGTCCTTTAGGGTCGCTATGAGTTGTAATCGACTCCATGGCAACAGGTTTGGGTTTTTTTTTTTATATAGGTACTTTCTGACATCATTTTTTTTTTTTTTTTAATTAAGGTAAAATGTATATACAACTTGATGAGTTTTAGCTGGTGAATACAGCATGTAAGCACCAATTCAGACAAGATAATGGAACATTTCCATCATCCCAGGAAGTTACCTTGTGCCCCTTCCGGTCAATGTACACTCCCCATATCAACTGATGCTCTAGTTGTATCATGATAGGTAAGTTTTGCCTGTTATTGAGCTTTTTATAAAAGGATTTGTGTAGTTTGTACTCTTCTGTGTCTCAGTTTTTTCAAACAGCATGATGTCTTTTACGTTCATGCATGTCGTTACATAATAATACTTTCTGTTCTATTGCTGAGTAGTGTTCTTTTGTATAAACATATCCTAATTATTTCATCAGTCACCTGTTAGTGAATACTTGGGTTGTTTCTGTTATTAACGTTCATGTGGACATATGTTTTCATTTCTCTTGAATAAATACTTGGGACTGGAAATGCTAGGCCATAGGATAGGTGTATGCTTTACTTTATAAGAAACTGCCAAAAACTTTTTTCCCACAGTGGCTGTATCATTTTACACTCCTTATTGGCAGTGTATGAAAATTCCAGTTGCTCTCGTCCTTGCCAACATTTGGGGTGGTCACTTTTTTAATTTTAGCTATTCTAAACCCACTGCCATTGAGTTGATTCTGTTATTTCATTATGTTTTTAATTTGCGTTTCTCTGATGAATAATAAAAAAGTTGAACACTTTTTTCTATTTTCATTGTACTTTCAGTTCTAAAATTTCCATTGGTCCTTTTATATAGTTTTATTTCTCTGCTGAAATTTGCCCATCTAGTCAATCATTTTGACCATATTTTTTCTTTACATCGTGAACATCTTTATAATAATTTATTTAATGTCCTTGCCTGCTAACTTTAAAATCTATGTCAACTTGAGATCTGTTTCTATTGACTCCTTTTTCTTTTAACTAGGAGTTGTACTTTCTTGTTTATTGGCATATCTAGTACTTTTGATTGCACACTGGATACTGTGGATGATGCGTTCTAAAGACTGGATTTTTTTTTATATTCCTATAAATATATATATTTTTTTTTGTGCTAGCATGCAGTTAAGTTATTGGCTGATCACTTTGAACTTGTGGAGGCTTGATTTTTATACTTTGTTATGAAGGGTTTTTCCCTCAGTCTTATGGTTTGATTTTGCCTTTACTTCTGGGATAAATAATTTAATTCCTGGAAAGTAGTTTTTTAATCCTAAATCGTCATTGTTCTAAGGTTGATGGAAAGCTTTGACTAGACTCAAATTCCAAACTCTGTTTTCCCAGAGGAGGTTAACATCTGAATTCCTTGCTCAGCCTTTTTAGTCTTCCAGTTGCTGCTTTTCCCTAGGCTTTTTGGAGCCTGCCCTGCACATGTGCAGTTTTGGAGGCACTGTAGGGCTTGAAGGTGGTTTATATCAAGATTAGGGGACTTGTTCCTCCATTGCCCTCTCCTTTCTGATTTTTTCCCCCTAAATTTTCAGTTACTTTGATAGCCCCAAATTCTGTCCTCTGATAACTCAAGACAATAAGGCTGTGGCTTTCTACTTACGTCCTAATTGCTCTGTCCACTAAGGGGAAAAGATGTATAAATATGTATCTAATTGAGTGCAGTTTCCTTCTTTCAAGCGTGAAATTCCCCTCTAGTTCCTGCCCGGTTTTCATCATTCTATAAAAAACTGTTGCCATCGAGTCGATTCCGACTCATAGTGACTCGAAAGGACAGAGTAGAATGACCCCATACGGTTTCCAGGGAGCACCTGGTGGGTTTGAACTTCCTACTGCCGTGCCTCTTAACCACTATGCCACCAGGGTTTCCATTGATCATTGTATAGTGCCTTCAAAGAGTTGAGTGTATGTGTTTGTATTTTTGTTCCCCAGAGTTTGTAATTGATATCTACAAGAGGTTTAGTCTGATTCTAGCTACTCTGCTACTCCAGTACTATTACAATTATCACAAGGAGAAATTTCCCTCTACTGCTGTTTTGTAATCCCTCCTTAGGACATACTAAGAATTGTAGAAGGTAGATTCCCAGTAGAGAGACCTGAGATTGTTTAATGGAGGAAGTAGCCAAACTCTCATTTCAACATAAATTTGCCAAATGAATTCTGTTATAATGCTCCTGCATTTTTCCCCCAGGCAGTGGAGGATAAAATCTTAATAATGTGAGAATCCTGAGATGTCCTTGCTAATTAAGAATAAACCTCCTGTGATTGTCACAACTAGTAAACATCTTATCCCAAAATATTGCTACTTGATTAAAGTAGGGAAACCAATATTTTGGAGTACTTCCGATAGATACCAAGTTTTACATCTTCTTGATTATAGATCATTAAACTCATGATGTTAATTACTAGGATTTATAAGTAACAGCTATTTAGAGCTCTTTGAGCAGATAAGATATTTTTTCCTTAAATTTTCTCTTTCTTTACCTTTTCCTTATTTTTAAATCATTTATATTCACAAATAAGAAGATAGACTGCTTTAGAATCAAATCTGAAGGAAGGACCTGATTCTTTAGATTTGTTGAATGATTCTGAAATTCTCAGGAAAAATGGAAAACCTGACAGTGAACTGCAACATCTCAGTCATTGTATTTCAAAAAATGTGGCATAAAACTTACTTTAGCTTCAGATAGTGTCAAATGTGCCACTCAAGATTATTTTCAGAGGTAGGAGTCACTGAAATCCAAACATTAGGCAAGAAGACTAAGGAATCTTTCACCATCGTTCCGTGTTTACTGTTGTCAGTGGCGGACATTTTTAGCTTCTAGTTCAGTTCCTATGACTAGGCTGCTAGTGTTGCCAAGGAAAAGGAACATTTTATCAGAAGAATTTATAGCCTGACACAGTAATTGATTTTATAAAATTTTATAAAATTGCATACTCAGTATTCCATTATATGGTATGGTATAATGTTGATTAAATGTCTGTTTTTATCCTGCTTTAGCCACACAAAGGAAATCATTAAAAATCTAAAGGGAATAAAGGGTATTTAAATGTAGTAGAGAAATGCAAGTTCAGAGAACATGGACCTTATTTCACCTTTCAAATGTTGAATTCTTTATAGTAAGGGGATTAGGCTTATCACCATGTGTATCATATCACACGTATTGTGATTTTATAATTAAAGAGAACATGGCTTCACTGTTCTGTAGACCTACCACCATAGTGGGAAAATTCCATAATTAGAATGTTTGTTCCAAACCTGAGCTTAGGCGTGTGACGTGGAAGAGGAGATGCATTTGCTGGTTAACAAATTACTGGGCAATATTATTACCTGATAATATTACTGTACTAGGTCATGATACAGACATTGTACTGGCTGCTTAAATTTCCTATAATTACATCTTATGTTGTGCATTTTAACATCCCTATTTTATACATGAAGGAAGTAAGGTTCAGAGAAGCTGAAGAAATAATGACTAAAAGAAGTAAAAAAAAAACCACCATATTTTAAAATTGGCGGTGTCTCTCATTCCTCGATATCTGAATTTGGGTATAAAAACTCTTCTTTGATAGTTATTTTTTCAAGTGTGTCATGTCCCATCAATGTAGAAATACAGATAGAGTTTTCTGGTATAAATGTTAAATGCTTATTTTGGTACTTAAAAAAAAAACTAAAACTAATACCAAATGAGAAATGGGATTGCACTGACAATGTAGATTGGAAAGCAAAAGTATCTTGACTTTTTAGAGTAGGGTACTAAGAAGCTCAGTGCAAAAACTTATGGTCAAAGGAAAGAAGAAAATGCAAAGCTAACTTTTAAAATTTAATCAGCAATATTCAATAATATCTAAGCATTTCTAAGATATTGTATATCTTACCTGACTAATTTTCTTTTTCCCTCTTAAACCTCACATTGAATGGCTCTAACAGATTTTAGATTTTATACATAATTTGGTAGATATAAAACCTTTGCTTTTTCTGGGTAGCATATCGTATATTATTGCCATATTTCTGATGCTATGAAGTCAGTTACTCATTTGGCTGCAGTACCATTCAGGTTCTTTGCCAGTTACCAGAAACATTAAATGCATATGATTGAAAAGACATCTTGGCTTCAGTTTGGAAGAAACCACTTTATATTCTCACAGATTTATGGGCCTATCTGCTCCTCCTTTGTCAATTTGAGAAAGGACAGGGAAAGAAACTGACGGTTTTGAGGTTAGAAACAAAATTATTCCGCAAAGAATGAAACATGCAAAGGATGCCTCAGGAATGGCTGGATCATATAGTAAGATCTTAGGGGCATCTAATTTTATATGATAACCTCAGAGAGATCAAAGAGGAATAAGGTTGTCCCCAGCTTCTAACATCTGGGGATATAAAGGAGAAAGAACATGAAAGAGAGGATTGTTCATGCTGTTGTTAAAAAGCGACAAAGAACTAATGTTGCTATTCCTTAGGGTATCTATCTAGATCTAAGCAATGGAGTTTGAAATTTCCACATAGATTTTATTTCAACTTCACCATACTCTCCACTGTTGAAATACTGGTTTTTCCAGACCTTCAGGAAAAAAACCTTAATGAGTCAAGTAACCGAACAAGGAAGTGGTCTAGTATCCAGCGGGGAAATGCTCTATGGGAGTCAGGAGATTTGGGTTCTGGTTTTATATTTGTCACTAACTTGCTGGATAACTGAGCAACTTGCTAAACCTCTCTGGGAAACGTAGGTTATCTATAAAATAAGGGTATTGAACCAGATGATCTCTGAGATCTTTAGTAGATTTTGCGTGTATAGTAAGTAACTGTTATGCCTCTGTTTTCACGGATAACAGGTGATCTGAGGGCATAGTGTACAATTCGTGGCAAGACAGAGTGAACTATTTCCAGATGAAAAGAATTTTCAGTAGTCTCAAGTAATTTTTCCCAACTGAGGAGTTAATTCAGAATGTAGAAGATGGCATCTTATTTGAGAAGTAAAGAATATGAGATTAACATTTTGAGTGAGAAGTTTGTTAAGGGACATAGGGAAGGATCATGTGAGACTGAAAAACTTTGAGTATAACTGAAATTTGTAATGCCGTAGTGGTATAAAGACTGAAACAATCCATTAAGTACACAAAAGATTTACACTTGCAAAATCAGGGTATTCAAATTTATATGAACTATTCTTGAGAACTATATTCCATTTTTAGAATAAACATTTTTAAACAGATCCAAATGGGAAGAAATTCTAAGAGTTGATTTACCAATGATAAAAAAGGGATTAGATAATTTAAATTTTGTACAGAGAATTAAAAAGTGACATGTCAAAAAAGTAAAGTTGACTAGAAAATTAACTTTGCCCAAATGTGGGACTATTCTTTTACGTAATGCTGGTAGCATTTAGCAATGCTAAATGTAGGCAACTGGAATGAAAACAGAGAAATTTACATTATGAAGGAGTCTATTTTGTCTGCTAATTCAGGATTTTATGGAGTCAGCAGATTATGTCAAGGCTTTTAACAGAGTGATCAAAAACCCTCAACAAGCCCTTGGGTATTGCAAATTGAGACACCAGCAGACTAGTTTGCATATCTCCAGAGAAAAGTTGGTAAGACTCCTGGTAAAAGGCTCATTGGGGTGGAGAATTGGGAATGTGATGCTGATCTTAGATGACACAGTTAAGAGGATGATAGGCAAGCCTTGTAAGCTTAATAAAGAAATGTAAAGTCCCATGTCAATGCTATGATTAAGTCTTATATTTTGAGTCCTGTGTCTATATTCCTCCTGACTAGGTGTGCTAATTGAGAGTGATGATATTATATTGAGATTGTTCCCAAGCTATCTCCTTGCTACTCCTACCTCCACCACCCCTATTATAAATTTGTTGTAAACTGACAAAAACAATTTGGTCATTCACAATAATTAGATTATTGATAGAGAGTGGTGACATCCATTAATTCATTTAGGTAGGGCTATAGGTCTTCTCCCCCATAACTTAACTATGAGGTGATAAGTTAGAACGAAAGCAAGTCTCAGATGGAATTTTACACAAATTCAAATATTTCTTAGCACTGTTTATTGGAATGAACAGTCATACAACTTGCTCTGTAAACTGCATCATTTTAGGCACTCTGACAAGAACCTTGTATGTTAGCTTCAATAGAGACAAATGGGACCATACTGTCAAATAAACCTCAAAACCAAACCCATTGCCGTCAAGTCGATTCCAACTCATAGGAACCCTATAGGACGGAGTAGAACTACTGCATGGGGTTTCCAAGGCTGTGATCTTTATGGAAGCTCACCGCCACATCTTTCTCCCACAGAGTGGCTGGTGGTTTCAAACTGTGGACCTTTCAGTTAGAAGCTGAGTACTTAACCACTGCACCACCAGGGTGCCTATATTACCTTTTAGTTAGAGTCAGGTGACAAAAATCCCTTGTTAGGCAGCCAAATAATTTGTTCATAATCCTAAACTGTTGTTCTTAGTTGTTGTGGAGTCGATTCTGACTCATGGCTACTCCATGTGTTACAAAGTAGAACTGCTTCATAGGGTTTTCTTGGCTTTAATCATAATGGAGTCAGATCACCAGGCCTTTTCTTCCACTGTACCGCTCTGTTTATGTGAACCACCAACCTTTATGTCAAGAGTTGAGCACAAACTGTTTGCGCCACCTGTTGTTGATAGGTGCCGTTGAGTCAGTTCCAACTCATAGCAACCCTATGTATGATAGAATGAAACACGGCCCAGTCCTGCACCATTCTCACAATCCTTGCCATGCTTGAGCCCATCATTGCAGCCACTGTGTCAATCCAGCTCACTGAGGGTCTGCGCTACCTAGGGACCTATAATCCTAAACTAGGGCATTATTATTCTAAAGGGCATGGGATAAGGATATTGGATTCCCTAGGTGTTGTTGGTTGCTGTCCAGTTGGCTCCAACTCATTACGTATAACAGAATGAAATGTTTCCTAGTCCTGTGCCATTTTCATTATCTTTGATATGTTTGAGCCCATTGTTGTGGCTATTGTGTCAATCCATCTTACTGAGGTTTCCTTTGTTTTTGCTGACCCTCTATTTTACAAAACATAATGTCCTTTTCTAGCAATTGGTCTTTGTTGGCGATGTGTCCCAAGTAAGTGAGTTGAAGTCTCACCATCCTTGCTTCTAAGGAACATGTATTTCTTCTAAGACAGATTTGTTACCTAGATACTCATAGGCTATTCATTCAAAGGTAGAAAAACCTGTACAATGTTTCTAGCCAATGCATACATCTTGAATACCATTAATTTCACCAGAGAAAAATGCCTCTAAGGTCAGACAAAGCCTCTAGTGTTGATTAGAGATAAAAGTACTTGAAAGGCTAGTGTAGCAGCCTCTGGATTGTAAATTTTTGGTTTTAGCTATTCAAAGCTAACTAACTGCCCATGAAGTATGTGTTCCTTATTAGGATACTTCAGACGATAATTATCTGGCCCTTATTGTTAGTTGCTGTTAGCTGTTGTTAGTTTAACAGAACGTGAGATTAAACTGAAGGCTCACTTATCATACTGTCCATATTGGAACATTTTAAAGTAAATTACAGACAAGATGACTGTCCCGGAGGAGTTTATCTTAGTAATAAATAAATAAATGCTCAGGTTTGTCATGTATAAACTCGATTAGTTTATTCCAAGGCAGTCATGGCAAGGCATGCAAGTAAGACCTCAAGTTATTCATTCTGAAGAATCAGAAATAACAATTATAATGTTAGTTTAAATGTTAGAGTCCAAATCTTTAGGCTTCAGGCTTTTACCTTTAATGAGTGGTCTCTGGAAGGAAACATGATCACCCCTCGAACTCAGAGGAGGTTCCCCGTAGCTAGAGTCTAAGGTCAGTTTTGGTGATCAGTATCTCAGCAGGCTTCTCAGTCTTCAGACAGAGAGTCAGAGAGAACTTTTGTTTCTGTCTTCTCTGAAAAGGAACAGAAATCCATGGGTTTATATACGTGTGTGCTGTCATGTTCAACTATAATTGGTATTTTTATTGCCAGTTAAGGAATTGTTGTATGACAGATTCATGTTTTGTTAATTTATATTATGTTTTATTGCCAGTTAAGGAATTACTGTATGACATATTTATATTCTTGTTTACTACATGTTTCAAGGCCAAGTTAATGAATTGAAAATTATGGGATTTGTATAGTGACATATTTATGTTTTGCTAATTTATAGAGATTTGATTAATGTTACATTCTGTTATCACAGAAAGCAGGTGCACAGCCCAATTTCAGAAAATTATTTACAACCTACTTCACATACTTCTATTATCTTATTTTCAAAGTTAGAACAACTTTCTAACAACTTATAGTTAATAATTAGAGGACATTATAGAAATATATATGTTTCTATTTCTAAGTTCAGAATTTCTGTATTTAGAATTTCACATTATAAGTGTCTTGTACATAGGTGTTTAAAAGTATTATAAAAACATCGTAAGAGTGTAAAAGCATGATAGAAGCATACATAAGAGTGACTTAAACATATGCATTTTAAGAACATTACAGAATCAAATGTGATTTGAGAACATACATAAAGCATACATAACAACACAATTTCTTTAAAATATTAAAATAACAATAATTTGAGTTTATTTTTAATATAGATAAATAATGAAAATAATGGCCTAAAATTCCATCACCCAGATAATACTGTGGATATGATAAATATATATATACCTACATATTTGAATAGGGTTAGAAAAATCATGCAACATGGAAAATACAAACTTGCGATGCAGTGACTTATTTAATATGGCCCTTCTAGTCATAGTCTTTGTAACTCTCACCAAATGACAGGATGAGGATTATGCAAAGGAGGTGCTTGTGGCCTACCAGGGGGATTGGATAGCTTGCTAGTAATGTAAATAAGGTGCATGGCACCCTTGTGGGGGTTAAAAACAAACGAACAAACAAACCCGTTGCTGTCGAGTCGACTCTGACTCATAGCGATCCTATAGGACAGAGTAGAACTGCCCTATAGAGTGCCTGGTGGATTCAAACTACTGACCTTTTGGTTATCAGCCATAGCACTTAACCACTACACCACTAGGGTTTCCCTTGTGGGGGTGGGACCATGCAAATAAACTGTATGGAACTGTAATGAGGGAATCGGTCAGTATTACCATCCTCTAGCCTTAAAAGAACAGTCAATCCCAGAGCAGAGCGGGACCCAGTACCACCAAGAAAGAAGAGCTAGGAGTGGAGAGTGTCTGTTGGACCTGAGATCCCAGTGCTAAGACCTAGACCCAGGCGACAGAGAGAAAGAGCTGTGACACTGGAGACAGTGAGAGATGGTGAGAAGCAGTGGCAGAGAAATGGAAGCAGCAAAGGCTGCCAAACCAGGAGACTGGCAGGAGATGGCACGGTGGGCTTCCTGGCCCATGGAGCAAGATAGTTACAGTGGGTGTGCCCACCCATGGAGCAAGAGAGCTGGGTGCCTTCAGGCAGGAGGCTTCCTAGGGGAGTGGGGTGCCTCTGGGCACTTATTGGTGAAATTAAAAGAGCTTTGTTACACTTACTGTCGTGGATTGAATTATGTCCCCCCAAAAATGTGTGTATCAATTTGGCCGGGCCATGATTCCTGGTATTCTGTGGTTTTCCTATAAATTGTAAATCCTGCCTCTATGATGTTAATGAGGGAAGATGGGCGGGAGTTGTGTTAGTAAGGCAGGACTTAGTCTACAAGATTGGATTGTATCCTGAGGCAATGTCTTGAGATATAAAAGACAGAAGTCAACAGTGAGACAGGGGAACCTCATACTGTCAAGAAAGCAGTGCCAAGAGCAGAGCGTGTCCTTTGGACAGGGGTCCCTGCGCCAGGAAGCTCCAAGTCTGGGGGAACACTGATGAGAAGGCTGACAGAGAGAGAAAGACTTCTCTGGAGCTGACACCCTGAATTTGGACTTTTAGCCTACTTTGACTGTGAGGAAATAAACTTCTCTTCGTTAAAACCATCCACTTGTGGTATTTCTGTTATAGCAACACTAGATGACTAAGACACTTACCCTAAGAGGGGAGAGGCCAGGCTGAGGAGCACAGCTGAGAATAAGCTCTCCTGGTTGAAGAACTGTATCCTGAGCATTCCTGAACCTCAAAAATTGAAACCTACTACTTCCCTAATAAACCTCACAATCCTGAGTATTCTCTTTCCCACTTGTGAAGTTAGATGAGGTTAGATGCCCCCGCCATGCCATCTTTACAGCTGGCATCAGAAGCAGGATCTATTACAATGGTTCCATACTCATGGAAGCATGGGAGTTTGTAAGAGAAACAACAAAAGGGTGTGGGAAGTGAAACTTCTGATTCTTAGATGATTACTTTGGTTGTTGTTACCTGTAATGGCTGAAAGGAAAGTAAGAGATGTTATGCTGCAGCTGAGGGAGTGGCTTGGGGCCATTTACCCCAGGCCGGTTAAACAAGATAATTGATAAGGGGCCAGAGGCCCAAGGCCATATGCATATTAATGGGAAGATAGTCAAGGGATGGAGAAGATGAAACTGGAATGTTTTTTAAAAGGGCTATGTGTTTATTTGAATGTACTATGGATATTGAATGTTTCTCCTACCTAGTGTTGTAAAGCAGACCTAAATGTATGATAGAAACAAATATTGGGTATTATAGATAACAGAGAGCATGTAACTCCGCCTTCACCAATACTTGATTGGATATGCTAAAAGGGGAACTAGGATTAGCTCTAAAGAAACACAGGCTGTTCCTTTGAATGCAGTAGCCCTGTGTATAGAGTATTGGGGGATTAGCTCAAAAACCTGAGCCCCACCTAGAATCTTACTAGTCAGGAAATTTGCATTTGAAAAGTCAAGATTTGCAGACCCACCCAGAACTGCTGACAGAGCAGGAGATTTGCATTAAAGGAAGGACCTGCAGGGGGAAAAAAAGAAAAAGTGACTGTTTTGCTTTCTGAATTTCAAGCAAATGGTTTGCCTTTGGGTGCTTTGAGGCAGGAAAAAGTCAGTACGTATCAGAAGAACCCCCTTCCAGGACTGGAAGTTAAAGGGGGCTGGCAAGTAGACAGCCTGGTGTGTTCACTGCCCAGCTGGGTCCACTCAATGAGTGGAAGTGGGGAAAATGCAGCAATGAAGAGAGAGGCTGAGTTTGGACTGTTCCGTTTGTACCTGCTGACCTAGCCCACAGGGGCTAGGGATGAGAGAGAGAGAAAAAGGGCTGGCTAGTCTGAAGTACAGGGAGTTGTGTGGACTCCTGAGCCTATGGGTGGTGCCCATTGACCTAGCCCACAGGGACTAGAGATGACCTGATCTGAACCTGACTGAATGAAGAGAAAGACGTTTGACACGTGAGCTGGTGTAGATTGCTGCAATTTGATGGCTTGCTCTGGACTGGACTTTGCTTATGAATGCAGATGCTCAGAGTTCCACCCAGAACAGAAGATTCTTCAGATCAAGGAACATGCTTGTCTCCTCAGAGAACTGGTTTGATAGAGACGGGCAATTTAAACACTGGCTATCTAAAATGGGGGGAGATGAAGGCATAAAGTGACTACTTTACATATTTTCAGTCAAAATGAGAGAGACAAGGGAGGATCCTCACTGAATAGTTTCCTCTCTTCCTAACGGGTCAGGGGAAGAGAGGTGGGGGAAGATGTTGATAGGATTATATGATTCAGTTGTGAGTGTTGATTGTTAACAAGGTTAACTGTGATTGTTAAAACTGTAGAAGCAGTAGCCATGGAAGCGTGAACTAAGGGGAGGCACTGCTGGATTGGAGTACAGTGGCTGAACCTAAAGTCCCTTAAAGGTTTTGCTATGCTGATCCCTCAAGAGAGACTCAGAGCAACGGAGTAATCTTCTCTCAGTTAAATTTTATCAGAGGCCAGAGAGGGTGAAGCTGAGGAGACTTTTGGAGAACCTGACCAGATCAGATGGATACCTACAGCAGACCTGAATGGCTGGTATATGAGTAACCTCACCCTGAGGACTCTTTGCCCTACTGAAGGACTAATTGTTAATGACTGTTTTAGACTGGTAAAATGATTGGGATGGGGGAAGTTATTCCTTCAAGTATGAAAGGGCCAATGGCAAGAAGAGCCAGGGGGTGGCCTGCAGTGCAGTGAATTATTTAATATGGCCCTTCTAGCCATGGTCTTTGTAACTCCCACCAAATGACTGGGTGAAGACTATGCAAATGAGGGGATTGTGGCCCACTAAGGGGATTGGACAGCTTACTAATAATGTAAATAAGGTACATGGCACTCTTGTGGGGGTGGGACCATGCAAATAAAGTATATGGAACCCTAATAAAGGAATTGGTCAGTTTTGCCATCCTGCTAGGCTTAAAAGAGCAGCCAATCCCAGAGCAGAGGGGAACCTAGAGAAGAGCTAGGAGTGGAGTATGTCTATTGGACCCGGGATCCCTGTGCTGAGACCTCTTAGACCCAGGAGACAGAGAGAGAAACAGCTGTGACACTGGAGACAGCGAGAGATGGCAAGAAGCAGTGGCAGAAAAATGGCTGCAGCATAAGCAGTCGAACCAGGAGATGGCATGGTGGGCTTCCTGGCCCACGGAGCAAGATGGTTAGAGTGGGTGTGCTGACTCATGGAGTGAGAGAGCTGAGCACCTTCAGGCAGGAGGCTTTCTGGCAGAGTGGGGGTACCTCTGGACACTTATCAGCGAAGCTAAAAGAGCTTTGTAACACTTGCCTGAGCAGGGCAGAGGCTGGTCCGAGGGGCCAAGAGGGCCATGGGCCAGAGAGAGGTGTGCCTATGGGCACGGCTGAGAAGAGGCTGTCCTGATCAAAGAACATTCCTGAACGTTCCTGAACCTGAATTGTAACCTGTTACTTCCCTAATAAACCTCATAATCATCAGTATTGTTGGTCAGTTCTGTGTGGCCATTGCAACAAATTATTGAACCCAGGAGAGAAGTAGAGAGTACCTTGGAAAGACAATTGGTATCAGAATTGGTAAAAAGGGGAGAGGAAGGAGGCATGTCTGAGCTCCGCCTCATAGGCATCAACCTTGGGCTGTTGATCTTGATTCTCTTTCCCCCTTGTGAAGAGGAGATCAGATGTCCCCAACATGACATTTTTACAAAACTGAAAGGTGAAAGCCTCTCTCTCCTATCTCCTTCTGAACACCTTCACTCATAACCCTAGTCTTACTTCCCTAGGTAACTGTAAGTACAATTTTCTTGCTTTCTTCCAGAAAAAAATAAGATCAGATTTCTCCCTCTCTGTTTTTTTCCTCACAAAATGATCATATTTTATACATATATATTCTACACCTGAAAATATTGAAGAATTTATTTTAGAATTACATCTTATTAGCATATATACATCTCTTTTATTCTTTTTGATGACTGTGTAGTATTCCATTATATGGTTGTAGCATAATATTTTAAGCCAATCTCCCAAAGGGATTCTAGCACATATCTTGTTGAACTTTTGTCAACATTTCATTGGGTAAATTCCAAGCAGAGGGTTTCCTGGGCCAAGGAGTATATAGCTTTAAAATTTTAATAGATATTGCCAAATGTCCTCCAGGAACCTTGACTCAGATTACATAGCCACAAACAGTATGAGAGTGCCCTTTTCCCACATCTTCACCAGCATTGGGTGTCATTAGACTTCTACATTTTGCCAATCTTATTTGTGAAACACTTTTAGATTTGCATTTCTTGAATTCTGAATTCGATGTTGAAAATTTTTTTGATAATTGGTAATTTGTATTTCTTTTCTATTAAGATCCTCAAGTACGCCTTTGCCATTTCCCCCTTTGGTTCATTCATCTTTTTCTTACTGATTTATATGAATTCTTTGTAAGTTAAGGGAATTAATCCTTTTTTACATGTTATAAATATTTTTTCCTATCATATCATTTAACTGTTTATAGTTTTAATTTTTATCCTACAGATTTTCCACGTTGGCTTGAAACACAACTTTAATATACAGGAAATCTTTGTAGGTATTTTGTTCTGTTTCACTGATATATCTATTTCTTCTCAAGTATCAGGCTGTTTAATTATTGAAGCTGTATAGTATCTTAAGATCTAGTAAGATTAGTCCCTTTCATTCTTCTGTTTTAGAATTTTCATGACTATATTTTCAGGTTTATTTTCCAGGTGATACTTAGTATAATTTTTATAATCCTGCTGGTATTTTAATTGGGATTGCATTCAATAGATTGATTTAGAGAGAAATGACATCTTTACAATATTGTCTCCCTGTGCAAGTAAGTGCATAGTGTGCATTATAATTTCTTTAAATCTTTTTATATATTTCTCAATATAGTTTTAAAGGTTTAGTCATATAGTTTCTGTATATTTCCTGTAAGTTTAAAAGTAATTATTTCATCTGGTATTATTTTATATTTTATTATTTTATAACTGGTATTATTTTTTCCATTACATTTTCTATTTACTGCTTGAATATTGGAAAGCTATTGATTTTTAATGATAATGGTGTGACTATCGACTTATGAATTTTTTAAATTATTTCTAATAGTTTTCAGTTATCCTTAGAAACATGCGTGCATGGGTACACGTGCGCACGCACACAGACACACACACAAACATTAATAGCAGAAATAAAGAACAAAAAGTTAGGTTATTAAAAATCCTTTGTCACAAGAAGGTGCTATGGATTATCCTTCTTGGAAATGGTTAGTAAGGATCTGGAAATATATATTATTTATTGAATCTCCAGAAACTTCAATACCAAAGGGTAAAATATCTTGTAAAAGTGTATTTCCACTTCAAGCAGAAATGAACAAACTCGATACGTTTATGTTATTTAGGGAATGACAGTGTTGGATAAAAGAGAAGAATTGTGGCTACTTATAACATTGTTACTATGGTTAAACTCATTGTCTGAGATGTTTAGGATTTATAAGTATGTTGAAACACTGCAATTTTGTGAACAGATTGGGGAAAAGGTAATAGGTTAACCGATTTCTCAGACTTTCTGACATATTATTTCCAGACTTAAGTCTGACAACATAACCTAATTGGGCCATTAGCCTTATTCTAGGTTTTTGATTGAGCCTTCTTTTTTTAACTCTCTGCTTTTATTATGCTCAAAGGAATGAAAAAAAAAAAAAAAGTGAACAAAAACTGTAAGCACTCAGTTCATACCTGAAAAGAGGGCAGGGATAACTCCTTCTGTCTCTACCAACTAGGTCTGTAATTGGCAGCAGCAGTTTTCAGGACTGAAATAACTGAGCCAAAGGTGTTGTTGTTGTTAGGTGCCATTGAATTGATTCCAACTCATAGTGACCCCATGTGACAGAGTAGAACTGCCCCATAGGGTTTTATTGGCTATAATCTTTATGGAAGTGGATCTCCAGGTCTTTCTTTCATAGAGCCACTGGGTGGGTTCAAAACTCCAACCTTTCAGTTAGCAGCCGAGTGCTTAACCATTGTACTACCAGGGCTCCTCGAACCAAAGGTAGAGGCTGTGATGTTAGGAGTGGTGCCCAGGGATTCAGGGATAGGACTGGGGGCAAGGAAGTGAGCAAGAATCCCTGAGAACTAGCCTCTAGGAGTTTGCAAGTATGATTCTCTACCAAATAGTAGGAACATTGTATTTTGAAATAAATATTTTCTGAAAGTTTTCTCATAGGATTTATAAGATGTTACTTGTTTTATTTCCAAATCTTTGCTTCCCATTGTAGAGGTTTGGCCTAACATGGAATAGAAAATAGTTTCAGATCAATTTTAGATAACATCTAATTCCAGATGAAATAGTCCTGGTGGCACAATGGTTAAGTCCTCAGCTGGTATCTTAGTCTTTTAGTGCTGCTGTAACAGAAATGCCACAAGTGGGTGGCTCTAACAAACAGAACTTTATTTTCTCACAGTTTGTTTTTAGGTGCCATCAAGTTGTTTCCGGCTCATAGCGACACTATGTACAACAGAACGAAACACTACCCCGTCCTCCGTCCTCACAGGCTGTATGCTTGAGCCCATTGTTGCAGCCACTGTGTCAGTCCATCTCGTTGAGGGTCTTCCTCTTTTTCACTGACCCTCTGCTTTACCAAGCATGATGTCCCTCTGCAGGGACTGATCCCTCCTGATAATATGTCCAAAGTACATGAGACAAAGTCTTGCCATCCTTGCTTCTAAGGAGCATTCTGGTTGTCCTTCTTCCAAGACAAGTTTGTTTGTTCTTTTGGCAGTCCATGATACATTCAATATTCTTCATCAACACCACAATTCAAAGGTGTCAATTCTTCCTTGGTCTTCCTTATTTATCATCCAGCTTTCACATGCATATGAGATGACTGAAAACACCATGGCTTGGGTCAGGCGCATCTTAGTCTTCAAGGTGACATCTTTCCTTTACAGCACTTTAAAGAGGTCTTTTGCAGCAGATTTGCCCAATGCAATGCGTCTCTTGATTTCTTGACTGCTGCTTCCATGGGTGTTGATTGTGGATCTGAGTAAAATGAAATCCTTGACAACTTCAATCTTTTCTCTGTTTATCATGATGTTGCTTACTGGTCCAGTTATGAGGATTTTTGTTTTCTTTATGTTGAGGTGTAATCCATACTGAATGCTGTGGTCTTTGATCTTCATCAGTAAGAGCTTCAGGTCCTCTTCACTTTCAGCAAGTGAGGTTGTGTCATCTGCATAAGACAGATTGTTAATGAGTCTTCCTCCAATCCTGATGCCCCATTCTTCTTCATATAGTCCAGCTTCTTGGATTATTTGCTCAGCATACAGATTGAATAGGTATGGTGAAACTATACAACCCTCACGCACACTTTTCCTGACTTTAAACCACACAGTATCCCCTTGTTCTGTTTGAATGACTGCCTCTTGATCTATGTACAGGTCGCACAGTTTAGTAGGCTAGAAGTTCGAATTCAGGGTGCTAGCTCTAGGTGAAGGCTTTCTCACTCTTTTGGCTCTGTAGGGAGGTCCTTGTCTCTTTTCAGCTTCTGTTTCTTGGTTTCTTGGAGATCTCATGTGGTGTGGCATCTATTTTCCCCCATCTGTGCTTGCTTCCTGCTTGCTTAATCTGCTCTTTTAAATCTCAAAAGAGATTGATTTAACACACAGCCTACACTAATACTACCTCATTAGCATAACAAAGGTAACCCATCTCCAAATGGTACTATAACTACAAGTATAGGGATTAGGATTTACAACACATATTTTTTGAGTACACACTTCAATCCATACCAGCTGATAACCGAAAGGTAGTTGATTTAAACCCACTAGGGATTCCATGGGACAGAAGACCTAGAAATCTGATCCTATAAAGATTGCAGACTAGGAAATCCTATGGGGCAATTCTACTCTGTCCTGTAAGGTCACTATGCATCAGAATTGACTAAATGGCACGCAGTCACAAAAATTACAAATTTTTTTTTCATGTAATGAAATTTTTCACTGTTTTCTCTACTCACTAAACTCATCCTATATACCTGTAAGGGCTTTAAATGAATTTCACTTAATATTTGTGACTCTGCAAAATAATTTTCCAAAGAAATGATTTGGTAGGTCCAGACCAATAGGCTCTATATATTTAAAATGTTTACAGAAATAAATGAACTAAAATAATTTTTTGTTAGGAAAAGCACATCAAAGCTAAAAATAAAACAACTTCCTTAAAAATTAGAATAAATATGCAAGTACACTATGCAAATATAAAACAAAGTCTGATTATAAAAAAATTATTGAAAAAAAAACCTTATTTTGTAAAAGGGAAGAAGAAAAATGCACTTTGCATGGTATTTTTTCTTAAATGTTATGATACGCAGAGACATGTTTTAAATAAGTTGTCTATTTTAGATCAGTTTCCTATTATTTAGGTATTAGTAAATTAGTTTCGGGAGTTATTTGGAGGGTTGGGAGTGTAAGTAGATATCTCATACTATAAACATTGTGCTGTCTCCATGATCATAGAATATAAACTCTGGAAGGACTTGGTGCTCATCATTATTTTGTCCACAGAGTGTAGAATAGTACCTAGAACAGTGCTTTACACATAATAAGCTTTAGACATAAATGAATTGTCATATTTGGGAAAAGGGACATAAGGACTGTTTTATCTGTGTAAACTTAAACCCGATTCAGGGGAAAGTACTATTTAATTTGTAGATGTTTTGCATACTTAAAATAAACTCCAAAGTCCTGTTGTTAATTTTGTTCCTTCTCTAAAGAAAATTAATTGTAATCACTTTAAACATTTTATTATTTAAAAATGGAAAGTTTCCATATGTTAATTATATTAATTCAATGAATTCATGATTATAATGTCTTAATTTTCCAGTTGATTAAGTATTTACAGAACACTTTCTGAATTTAAGAATTAAAAGGCAAAGATGGGGGACTTCTGGGCAACATGGCATTATAGACCAAAGCACCATGCTGTCCTTCCACAGCAAAGACCTGAAAAACTAAGTCAAACAGAGACAAACGTCAATCCTGAAATCCAAAGCATCAAATGAAGAGATAAATAACCCAGCCCAGCAATGAATGAAATAAGAAGCTGATAGAGAACAGAGAGCAAGGAGAGATACGTGCAGAGGTCCTCTGTCAGCTAATGCAGCATGGATTTGCCATTTTGGACTCCTGTCGGAGATTGGCGGGCAGGGAGTAGAGGAAAGCAGATTCACAGAGCTCCCAGCAGGAGACAGAGAACCCGGTGGCCAAACTGACAAAAGAAAAAGAAAAACAAGAGAGGACGAAAATAACCCAAATAAGAAATGAAATGGGGGACATTACAACAGACCCAACTGAAATAAAAAGGATCGTAACAGAGTATTATGAAAAACTATACTCC
>NW_004444032.1:2568442-2642607 GCF_000243295.1 Trichechus manatus latirostris | reverse complement strand
GTATAGCAAATTTACCAGGGATCCCACCGGTGTAGCTATGAGGTCTGGGGAAGTTGTTCTCAGGTGTTGCAGTACAGCCTGGCTAGAAGGTGTAGAGGTAACAATACCAGGTATTCAGGGAACAGAAAGAGAAGGAAGATATAGAGAGACGAGAAACTGAGTAATGAAGAAAGACAAAAAGGAAAAAGAGGGAAAAGAAAACAAAAGAAATTAAAAAAAAAAAAAAGAACAAGAAAAGACCCCAAAATAACAGAAAAAAAAAAAAACCCAGCGAGAAAAGAAATGCCCCCAGGGATCCCTCTGCATGTCTGTGCAAGCCGAGGTGGTAGTTCCAAGCCACGCAGCACCACCTGGTGAGAACGGGCTCCCAACTCAAGAAAAGGAAAAGAAAACAAACAAACAATTCAAAACAAACAAACGAACAAAAGCCCCAGGATCCGATCAGCGCGGCAGCCCAGACCGGGAAGCAGCGCCACACTCAGACGGGCCTCCGCAGCCCCTCAGGAAGGAGCAAAGGTTGCACACGAAGCCAGGTATTTGAGCAAAATGAGGGGGAGGTGGTGAGAGGTAAGGAAGAAATCAAAAGAAGTGGGAAAAAAGTAGCACCAGGCAACATATGGCACTCAGAGAGCCGGCCCGTTCAGGTGGGTGGAATCCAAGCAGCTGGTGCTTCCCGGACAAGAGATTGTGGCTGCGGGAAGCAGAGGAGACCTATTGGGGGTGAAGAAGGGTGGGGGGTGGGAAAGTGTATATTGCACATTACCGGTTGTTTTGTCTCCCGCTGGAAGCTCCGTGAAGCTGCTTTCTCGTACCCCCTGTTTGCTGGTCTCTGATAGGAGCCCAAGATGGCGGATCCGTGCTGTGTTAGCTGATAGTGCACCGCTGCATGAATCTCTTCTTGCTCTCTGTTCTCAGTTTTCTCACTCCATTTGGTGCTTGGCTGAGTTCTTTATCTCTTCATTTGATGTTTTAGGGTTTCAGGATTGTTGTTTTCTTTGTTTTGCTTAGTTTTTCAGATCTTTGCTGTGGAGGGATGGCATGGTGCTTCTGCCTAGAGTGCCATTTTGCTGGAAGTCCCCTATGTCATAATTTAGTCCGCAGGGACCTTGATCGCCTTTCCCTTCCACAGGGCATCACACTGGTCCGTTACATTGATGACATCATGCTGATTGGACCTAGTAAGGAAGAAGTGTCAATGACTCTGGACTTATTGGTAAAATGTTTGCATGCTAGAGGGTGGGAGATTAATCCCACAAAAGTTCAGGCACCTTCCACTTCAGTGAAATTTCTAAGGGTCCAGTAGTGTGGGGCATGTCGAGACATTCCTTCTAAAGTGAAAGATAGGTTATTGCATCTTGCTGCTCCCACAACTAAAAAGGAGGCATAACGCCTAGTGGCCCTCTTTGGATTTTGGAGGCAACATATTCCTCATAAGGGTGTGCTACTCTGGCGTATTTATCAAGTGACTTGAAAAGCTGCTTGTTTTGAGTGGGGACCAGAACAAGAGAAGGCTCTGCAACAGGTTCAGGCTGCTGTGCAAGCCGCTCTGCCACTTGGACTGTATGATCCAGCTGATCCAATGGTGCTTGAAGTGTCAGTGGTAGATAAAGATGCTGTTTGGAGTCTTTGGCAGGCCCCTATTGGTGAGTCACAGCGCAGACCCTTAGAATTTTGTAGCAAAGCTCTGCCATCCTCTGCAGATAACTACTGTCCTTTTGAGAAACAACTTTTGGCTTGTTACTGGGCCTTAGTAGAGACTGAACGCTTAACCATGGGACAAGTCACCATGAGACCTGAGCTGCCCATCATGAACTGGGTGTTGTCTGACCCACAGAACTATAAAGTTGGACGTGCACAGCAGTACTCCATCATTAAATGGAAGTGGTATATTTGAGATCGGGCCTGAGCAGGACCTGAAGGCACGAGTAAGTTGCATGAGGAAGTGGCCCAAATGCCCATGGTCTCCACTCCTTTCTCATTACCTTCCATCTGCCAGTCTCCAACTATGGCCTCATGGGGAGTTCCTTATGATCAGTTGACTGAGGAAGAGAAAACTCTTGCCTGGTTTACAGATGGTTCTGCGTGATATGCAGGTGCCACTCAAAAGTGGACTGTGGCAGCACTACAGCCCATTTCTGGGACCTCTCTGAAGGACAGTGGTGAAGGGAAATGCTCTCAATGGGCAGAACTTCGAGCAGTGCACCTGGTTGTTCACTTTGCTTGGAAAAAGAAATGGCCAGATGTGCGATTATATACTGATTCATGGGCTGTGGCCAATGGTTTGGCTGGATGGTCAGGTACTTGGAAGGAACATGATTGGAAAATTGGAGACAAGGATTTATGGGGAAGAGGTATGTGGATAGACCTCTCTGAATGGGCTAAAGAATTGAAGATATTTGTGTCTCATGTGAATGCTCACCAAAGGGTGACCTCAGCAGAGGATGATTTTACCAATCAAGTGGATAGGATGATGCATTCTGTGGAAACCAGTCATCCTCTTTCCCCAGCTACTCCTGCCATTGCTCAGTGGGCTCATGAACAAAGTGGCCATGGTGGCAGGGATGGAGGTTATGAATGGGCCCAGCAGCATGGACTTCCACTCACCAAGGCTGACATGGCCACAGCTTCTGCTGAGTGCCTAATCTGCCAGCAGCAGAGACCAACACTGAATCCCTGATATGGCAACATCCCTCAAGGTGATCAGCCAACAACCTGGTGGCAAGTTGATTACACTGGACCACTTCCATCATGGAAAGGGCAGCATTTTGTCCTTACTGGAATAGACACTTACTCTGGATATGGATTTGCCTTCCCTGCACGCAATGCTGCTGCCAAAACTACCATCCGAGGACTTACATAATACCTTATCTGCCATCATGGTATCCCAGACAGCATTGCCTGAGATCAAGGGACTCACTTCACAGCAATTGAAGTGCAGCAGTGGGCCCATGCTCATTGAATTCACTGGTCTTACCATGTTCCCCATCATCCTGAAGCAGCTGGCTTGATAGAATGATGGAATGGCCTTCTAAAGACAAATTACGGTGCCAGCTAGGTGGCAATACCTTGCAGGGTTGGGGCAGTGTTCTCCAGGAGGCTGTATATGCTTTAAAGCAGCATCCAGTATATGGTGCTGTTTCTCCCATGGCCAGGATTCATGGGTCCAGGAATCAAGGGGTGGAAATGGGAGCGGCACCACTAACTATTACCCCTAGTGACCCACTTGCAAGATTTTTGTTCCTTTCCCCTTGACCTTATGCTCTGAAGGCCTAGAGGTCTTAGTTCTAAAGGGAGAAATGCTCCCACCTGGAGACATATCACTGATTCCATTGAACTGGAAATTGAGAATGCCATCTGGCCACTTTGGTCTCCTTATGCCTCTGGATCAACGGGCAAAGAAGGAAGTTACCATACTGGCTGGTGTGATTGATCCTGATTACCAAGATGAAATCAGACTGATATGACATAATGGAGGTAAAGAAGAGTATGTCTGGAATGCAGGAGATTCCTTGGGGCGTCTCTTAGTACTACCATGCCCTGTGATTGAAGTCAATGGAAAACTACATCAACCTAATTCTGACATGACTAGTAATGACCCAGACCCTTCAGGAATGAAGGTTTGGGTCACCCCACCAGGCAAAGAACCACGACCAGCTGAGGTGCTTGCTGAGGGCAAAGGGAATACAGAATGGGTGGTGGAAGAAGGTAGTTCTAAATACCAGTTATGGCCATGTGACCAGTTGCAGAAACGGGAACTGTAATTGTTATGAGTATTTCTACTTTGTATGTGTGCATCAAATATTTTTGTTTCCTTCACTTATTAAATATAAGCTGTAAATGTTTTTGATTGTATGCATGTTAGTTGTATCATGTTAGGCACAAGTATGACTTTTGAATTGTCTTTATTCAGAGATTATGTATGGTTTAAGGAGATGTGTACACGTGCCAAGTTGACAAGGGGTGGACTGTGATGGTTAAGATTGTGTGTCAACTTGGCCACGATTCTCAGTGTTTTAATGTAATCACTCCCGTGATTGAATATACTGTGATTAGCCAATCAGATGAAAGGGGTCTCCTTGGAGGTGTGGCCCGCATCTGTATATAAGCAGACATTCTGGCTTTTTGCTCTCTCTGGATCCTGCGGCTGCTTCCTGTCATATCATCTCCTGTTCTTGGGACTTGAGCTGTCAGCTTATCTGCCGAACCTGGGATTTGTCAATCTGCACAGCCTGTGAGTGGGAGCCCTCCTCTCCGACCTGCTGATCTTGGGCTTGCCAGCTTCTGCAGCTGTGTGACTTGGGAGAGGCCTCTACCCTGATCCACAGACTTGGGACGTCCTAGCCTGTACAATCACGTAAGCTGTTTCCTTGATATAATCTCTCTCTCCATATATATATTTATACACTTTACTGGTTTTGCTTATCTAGAGAACCCAGCCTAAGACACGGGGAGAAGGTAAAGTTGCCATTTTAAAAAGGGTGCCATTGAAGAGCTGATATTGAACATAGACTTGAAGGAGGTAAAGGATAATTGCAGGTGGCGGTCACAGGGTGAAGGTCCTAAGTGGCCAATCAGCTGGTGCATTTGAGGAACAGCAAGGAGGCCAGTGTGGTTTAGGTGGAGTGAGCCAGCGAAAGCAGTCAGAGGGGTAATGGGGTGTTGTAGATCATATAGGGCCCTGTGGGCCACTGTAAGGAATTTGGCTTGTACTCTGAGTGAAATAGGTAGGCAATGGAAGGCTTCGAGCAGAGGAGAGCAGATTAATGTTTGAAAACCATCTCTCTGGCTTCTGTGTTGAGAATAGACTATAAGGGAGAAACAATAGAAATAGAGCAGTTTGGAGGCAATTGTAGTAATTCAGGGTGTAATAATTCATGGTAGCCTATACCAGTGGTAGCATGGGAGAGGTGAGAAATGGTCAGATTCTGGATATATTTTGAAGGGAGGGCCATCAGGATTTCCTGAGAGATGGAATGTGGACTGTGAGAGAAAGAGAGGATGAAGAATACCCCCAAAGGATATGATGTCGGGCTTTAAAAAAGAATTTATCTTCTGTACTTTTATGGGCGATATGTTAAAGAAGCTTGCTACCTTATCTGGAGTCCCAGAAAACAATGTCTCCGTGATGCATTAGAAAATTCCAAGGGTTAAAACCGAAGCTGAACAAATAAATCTTGGAAGACTCTTCAATTAATGATGATTGGGTGCCTACACTTTCCGGTTGCTGAACAAGCTGCTTAGCTTGGGCAATGTCAAGTTTTGCAAAAATCATACACTTCAGCAAGAATAGAGTTGATTGACTGCAGATAATGGTTATTTGAGTAGCCTAAGGACTATGCTTTTGTTCAATTGTAGACTTCACAAATCTTATAAAATTTTGCATATACAGATACAATTAATGTAATCCACTGAGAATTAGAGGCAGTGTAGTAAAGGCTACAATGAGATGATCTCAGAACTAGAAAAAATAAAGTTAAATACTAAGAGCTAACTTACTAAAATTTTCATATAATTGGTAAAGTTAGAAAATCTATGGATATTTTATTGGTCAAAGTTGGAAGAATAGGGCCTAGAAACATACTTAAAATATTAAATGTGAAAAGAGCTACAGCCTAATTAATGATATTAACATATACCTGAATACAGGTTGGTTTACAGAAGAGGGGAAAGCCTGAAGGGGTATGGAGAAGGGGAACTTGAGCAAGAATGTGTATGTGTTTACTCTCACACTCTGATCAGAGTTTACGTACAGTTTTATAATTGCTTGTGTTGGAGAATGACTTCTGACTAGCTTGGGAAATTAAGAACTAGTTTATCTAAAAACTTATTAGCCTATTCATATGTTTGATCCAAAATAAAGACTCTTTACTCAATGCCCTTGTAGAAGAAAAAGATAGCTGTGTATTTGGTTACTGCAGAGCATGGGTGGATTACCAATAGCACAGCGCTTACCTTGCTTACCAGATCATCTGTAGTGAACAAGTTCACATTTTTCACCACATCAAAGATTCTTCTTCTAGGTATGGCTGGCATCTGTCTCTCTCCAAACCCCTTACGCACTTTCCTACAGAAAAGATGTGGTGAAATCCATGTGAAATTGTTCACTACAGATGATCTGGTAAGCAAGGTGTGCGCTGTGCTTACCTTGCTTATTGGATAATCTGCCCCTGTTGGAGATATTTAAAATTTCATAGCCTTCTTGTTTTCAAATCTGGTCTTAAAATAGGACTAAGCTCCAGGAACTGATGGAATGTCAATGGAGATGTTTCAATGAAGAGATGCAGCACTGGAAGTGCTCATCTGTCTATCCCAAGAAATTTTGAAGGGAACTACCTGGCCAACCAACTGGAAGAGATCTATATTTATGCCTATTTCTAAGAAAGGTGACTGTCATGGTTTGAATTATGTCCCCCCAAAAATGTGTGTATCAATTTGGCTGGGCCATGATTCCCAGAATTGTGTGGTTGGTCTCCATTTTGTGATTATAATTTTATTTTAAAGAGGATTAGGATGGGACTGTAACACCACCTTTACCCAGGTCACATCCCTGATCCAATGTAAAGAGAGTTTCCCTGGGGTGTGGCCTGCACCACCTTTTATCTCTCAAGAGATGAAAGGGAAGCAAGCAGGGAGTGGGGGACCTCATACTATCAAGAAAGCAGTGCCGGGAGCAGAGTGCGTCCTTTGGACCCGGGTCCCTGCACAGGGAAGCTCCTAGTCTGGGGGAACACTGAAGAGAAGAAGGCCAACAGAGGGAAAAAGCCTTCCCCTGGAGCTGATGCCCTGAATTTGGACTTTTAGCCTACTTTGACTGTGAGGAAATAAACTTCTCTTTGTTAAAACCATCCACTTGTGGTATTTCTGTTATAGCAGCACTAGATGACTAAGACAGTGACCCAACCAAATGCAGAAATTATCAAACAATATCATTAATATCACACTCAAGTAAAATTTTGCTGAAGATCATTAAGAAGAGGTTGCAGCAGTATATCAGCAGGGAACTGCCGGAAATTCAGGCCAGATTCAGAAGAGGATGTGGACCAGGGATATCATTGCTGATGTCAGATGGATCCTGGCTGAAAGCAGAGAATACCAGAAAGATGTTTACCTGTGTTTTGACTTTGCAAAGGCATTTGACTGTGTGGATCATAACAAATTATGGATGACATTGCGAAGAATGGGAATTCCAGAATGCTTAATTGTGCTTGTGAGGAACCTGTACATAGATCAAGAGGTGGTTGTTCAGACAGAACCAGGGGTACTGCATGGTTCAAAGTCAGGAAAGGTGTGCATCAGGGTTGTATCCTTTCACCATACCTATTCAAACTGTATGCTGATCAAATATTCCGAGAAACTGGACTATATGAAGAAGAACAGGGCATCAGGATTGGAGGAAGACTCATTAACAACTTGTGTTATGCAGACGACACAACCTTGCTTGCTTGCTGAAAATGAAGAGGACTTGAAGCACTTACTGATGAAGATCAAAGACGACAGCCTTCAGTATGGATTACACCTCAACATAAAGAAAATGAAAATCCTCATAACTGGCTGTCATGGATTGAATTGTGTCCCCCAAAAAATGTGTGTAGCATCTTGGCTAGGTCATGATTCCCAGTACTGTATGATTGTGTTATCTGATGTGATTTCCTTATGTGTTGTAAACTCTACCCTTATGATGAGATTATATGTGATCTCATGTGTTGTAAATTCTATCACCGTGATGAGGTTATACTGATGAGGTTGACAAGATCAGTGTCTTAATGCAATCTCTTTCGAGATATAAAAGAGAGAGGCGAGCAGAGACACATGGGAACCTCATACCACCAAGAAAGCAGTGCTTGGAGCAGAGCGTGTCCTTTGGACCTGAGGTTCCTGCGCAGAGAAGCTCCCAGACCAAAGGAAGACTGATGACATGGACTTTCCTCCAGAGCCAAGAGAGAAAGTGTTCCCCTGGAGCTGATGCCCTGAATTTGGACTTGTAGCCTACTGGACTGTGAGAGAATAAATTTCTCTTTGTTAAAACTATCCACTTGTGGTATTTCTGTTGGAGCAGCACTAGGACTGAGACACTGGCCAAGTAAGCAACATCATGATAACTGGAGAGAAGATTGAAATTGTCAAGGATTTCATTTTACTTGGATCCACAATAAACACCCATGGAAGCAGCAGTCAGAAAATCAAATGACACATTGCATTGGGCAAATCTGCTGCAAAAGACTTCTTTGAAGTGTTGAGAAGCAAAGATGTTACCTTGAAGACTAAGGTGTGCCTGACCGCAAGTGATGGTATTTTCAGCTGCATCATATACATGCGAAAGCTGGACAATGAATAAGGAAGACTGAAGAAGAATTGATGCCTTTGAATTGTGGTGTTGGCGAAGAATATTGAATGTACCATGGACTGCCCAAAGAATGAACAAATCTGTCTTGGAAGACGTACAACCAGAAAGCTTCTTAGAAGCAAGGATGGTGAGACTACGTCTTAGATACTTTGGACATGTTGTCAGGAGGAATCAGTCCCTGGAGAAGGACATCGTGCTTGGTAAAGTACAGGGTCAGTGAAAAACAGGAAGACTTCAACGAGATGGATTGACATGGCTGCAACAATGGGTTCAAGCATAACAATGATTGTTAGCGTGGTGCAGGACTGGGCAGTGTTTTGTTTTGTGGTACATAGGGTCGCTCTAAGTGGGAACTGACTTGATGGCACCTAACAACAACAACAAAGCTTAGGGTGTTTGTCTCAGTCATCTAGTGCTGCTCCAACAGAAATACCGCAAGTGGATGGTTTTAACAAAGAGAAGTTTATTCTCTCACAGTCCAGTAGTCTACAAGTCCAAATTCAGGGCATCAGCTCCAGGAGAACGCTTTCTCCATCGGCTCTGGAGGAAGGTCCGTGTCATCAATCTTCCTTTGGTGTGGGAGCTTCTCTGCCCAGGAACCTCAGGTTCAAAGACGCGCTCTGCTCCCAGCACTGTTTTCTTGGTGGTAGGAGATTCCCAGGTGTCCCTGCTCGCCTCTCTTTTATATCTCAAAAGAGATTGCATTAAGACACTAATCTTGTCAACCTCATCAGTATAACCTCATCACAGTGATAGAGTTCACAACATAGGAGGAGATCACATATAATCCCATCATAGTGGCAGAGTTTACAACACATAAGGAAATCACATCAGATAACACAATCATACAATACTGGGAATCATGACCCAGCCAAGTTGCTACACACATTTTTTGGGGGACACAACCCAATCCATGACAGTATTCTTCCTCAGGACAGCCAGGCCTGATGATGAATGGGATATTAATGACCCCATTGAACTATTCTCTAATTTTCTGAATCATGTTCTTCTTTATTTATTCTTAGTTTCTCGGAGAATAGCTTGTGAAGACTTTTCACAACTATTTGTAGTTTAGCCAACTAAAAGTGTAATGCCTTGGACACAAATTCATAATTATCTGAACAAGTTTTCTTCCAAGATTTTCTGCTTCACCCTTGAAATGGTGAAAGCTTCTTCATGAAGGAGCAATGCTATATACAGGTACCTGCCACATAAGGTCCGTTTGTGCAACATCTGACCGCATATATGTCCGTGGTCCCATAAGATTATAATAGAGTTCAGAAGTCCCAGTCGGAGAATGGCAAAGCTGATGTACTTTGCTAAGTACTGTAGATCCTATCTCTCACTGGCTCTCTGGGTCCGCATCAGCTCTGACCCTGGGATGGCGGGGTGGGGGGGGTCCCAGTGCCCGTCCGCGGCGGTCTGTCCCACTGCGCTTGCCTCAGGGAGGGTCTGCACAGACACTGCTGGAGCCACCAAGGGGGATGCCCTGCGAAACTGAGGCTCTACTTGGCCAGGGCGCCTTGCATGTCACACCTGGCCTACACGGTGGCTCCTACCACAGTGGCGGCAGCCTAGTGGTCTGGGCTGCAACCATGGCAGGAGGAGGAGCAAGAAAGGCAACTAGGAGAGGAGGCAGAGGTGGAGGACGGGCAGGTGGTGATGGAAGAGTTTAAAGCTTATGCGGAGTGGGGTGGGGGGACGAGGCAGGCAGGCAGGGAGCAAGAAGGAAAGGGAGCCTGCAGCGTGCCTGGAGGCAGCTGAGTGGACTGCCAGTGTGCACGGAGGTGAGGTCCGGGTTTAGCTCTTGGAGACGGGCGGCAACTGCGCAAGACTAGTGGTAGCGGTGGCAGTTTTCGCAGAGTCCCTCGGCGTAGCAGCAGCAGCGGGGGTTCCGTGCCCACCTGGTGACCGTTCTGCTTGTCTTTCTCCTGTATGTAATACGGTGTTCGCACAACGTCCAAATCACATAATGTGCAATTTCACAGAATGTATCCTGGATGTTAAGCCAAACATACCTGTAGTTACAAGTTATTTTTACCTCCTTTCCTCCTGTCTCAAAAAACAAAACAAAACAAAAAACCTGTAGCCCTGAGTGGATTCCGACTCACAGTGACCCTATAGGACAGAGTAAAACTGCCCCAAAGGGTTTCCAAGGAGCAGCTGGTGGATTCGAACTGCCGACCTTTTGGTTAGCAGCTGAGCTCTTAACCACTTCATCACCCGGGCTCCTCCTGTCTCAAAGGAAGATGTATTTTGCTTCCTTTCTAAGACTTGGCCCTCTGCCTGTGTTCCTAATCTCAATAGTGATTTATGTTTTCATTAAATATTTATTTGGTATCTATTTTGTACTAGCCACTTTGCCAGAAACGGAAAATATAAAGGTCAATATGACATACATGAGATAAACTAAAATAAAAGATGGCAAGTATTTCAAAAGAAGTCTGAACAAAGACCTAGAAGATCACAGATAGTGGGATGAGTGATTCAAATCTTCCAGTTAATGATAGCTTCACACAGGACCTTTGAGCTGGTCTTGAAAAATGAGTAATAATTTGCCAAATGTGAAGAAAAAACCCCAAGGGTGTTTTAGGCAGAGGGATCAAATAGTGGATAGGAAAAGATTAGTAGGAAATGAGGCCGAAGAGATTTTTTTTTTCTATAACAAAATTAGAATTTATTCCTGATGAATAAAGGAAACCATAGAAATAAAAATGTGTTTTAACCAAAAATGCAGAAGAATTTATCAAGTTTATTTACTATGTTTAGAATCTTTAATGTTACTATTAGATGATATCTAAATTACTGGCAATTTAAACAGTAATTTAGTTGCTAAAAATACAGAGTTTACTTTTAATCACTGAAACTCTTTTATAAGCTAGTGGGATATCACAGATATTTTATCCATTTCCAAATATGCAACATCATTTGTTTTATTAAAAGGTTAAGTTAATTATATAATTAAGAAATATGATGGAATTTCTGAATATTATAATTTGTTTTCTAGGAGTACTGAATAGAAATTTGTAGTAGATTAAATCTGTGCTTTTGAGCAACTGTGAGGACAGTTTAGTTGATACGGAGAAAGAAACAATTTTATTTATCTGTTTAAATGTATGTTATGCTCTGTTTTAAAATGAAAAGGGCATGGCTTTTTAAATAAAAAGAAGCACAGTAACAACAAAAACAAGTAGATTTACAAGTGAGCTAAAAGCCTGCTGTAAACATTGCCAAGGGAAAATGCAGTGTAAGGCTAAGTATACAGGGCAAATTTGTATTGAAATAAGACCTGGCTTCAAAAAGGTAGAAGAATGAGTGTGAAAAAGAAACATGGTCAGAAGAGGAAATTTTTCTGTTGATTTGAGAAATGCTGTCAAATGAAAGTTATACTGGGAAATATAGTACATATTCAACCATGATCTCTTTCTGTCAAATCCCATAAGGAGGGAAAAATTAGAACTCTGAAGAAGAGGGAGTTAACCCTCTGGGGAAATACTTCACTAGCTCAGTAAAAGCTAAGCTAAGATCATAGATAACTTAAGATGAGAAAGGGTGCAGAAAAATTTTAACATCAATAATTGAGGAACTATGGGCTTCCAAAACTTGAAAAAAAAGAATAGTCTGTTTAAATCTATAGGGAAAGAATTGGATTAAGATTCATAATTTTTATGGTTTAATGAAGATGCTCTCTAATTTTACCAAAGTATTTGTACTTTAAACTTTTCTCTGAATTATATAATCCTTTAAATTACGTCCTTTTTATTCCTCCTTAAATATATTTAGGGTGTTGTTGTTGGGTGCCATTGAGTCAGTTCCGACTCATAGAGACCCTATGTATAACAGAACGAAACACTGCCCAGTCCTGCGCCATCCTCACAATCTTTGCTATGTTTGAGTCCATTGTTGTCAATCCATTTTGTTGAGGGTCTTCCTGTTTTTCGCTGATCCTCTACTTTACCAAGCGTTATGGGTTGAATTATGTCCCCTAAAAATGTGTGTCACCTTGGCTAGGACATGATTCCCGGTATTGTGTGGTTGTTCACCATTTTGTGATCTGATGTGATTATCCTATGTGTTGTAAATCCTAACCTTTATGATGTTAATGAGGAGAATTAGAGGCAGTTATGTTAATGAGGCAGGACTCAACCTACAGGATTAGGTTGTATCTTGAGTCAATCTCTTTTGAAATGTAAAAGAGAGAATTGAGCAGAGAGGAGAGACACTTCATACCACCAAGAAAGAAGCCCCGGAGTGAAGTTTCTCGTTTGGACCTGGGCTCCCTGCGCTCAGAAGCTCCTAGACCAGGGGAAGGTTCATGACAAGGACCTTCCCCCAGAGCTGACAGAGAGAGAATGCCTTCCCCTAGAGCTAGTGCCCTGAATTTGGACTTCTAGCCTCCTAGACTCTGAGAGAATGAATTTCTGTTTGTTAAAGCCATCCACTTCTGGTATTTCTGTTACAGCAGCACTAAATAACTAAGACACCAAGCATGATGTCCGTCTTCAGGGACTGGTCCCTCCTGATAACATGTCCAAAGTACATGAGACAAAGTCTTGCCATCCTCGCTTCTAAGGAACATTCTGGCTGTACTTCTTCCAAGACAGACTTGTTCCTTCTTCCAGCAGTCCATGATATATTCAATATTCTTCACCAACACCAACATTCAAATGCATCCATTCTTCTTCTGTCTTCCTTATTCATTGTCCAGCTTTCACATGCATATGAAGCGATTGAAAATACCACGGCTTGGATCAGGTGCACCTTAGTCCTCAGAGTGACATCTTTGCTTTTCAACACTTTAAAGAGATCCTTTGCAGCAGATTTGATATTTAGGGTAGTTTAAATAAAATATACTAAAATATTACTTCATCTGTTTTGCATATTTGAATTCTGATGAAGCTGAACATTTTTTCAGTCATTACCTTATGTGATTTGTTGATTCATTCATGTTCTTTCTCAAGTATCTATTGTGAGTTTTTTACCATTTCATACTGATTTGATGAACGTATTTATAAGAATGTTGTTGTATTTCTTGCTAAAATATAATATCCTAGTGTGAGTAAATGTTATATAGAAATAGCAAAACTGAGTATATATATAGTATTTTCAGCACACAGTAACTTTGCCCATGCAAAGTCAGAGAGGCCATAACCCAGGCTCTCCCATTCATTTGTTGGCAAATTATAGACATTTAAGGTATATAACTAGGAGGAAATAACCCCTGAAGGGCTTTCCTTGGAATTGAAAATCTGTATAGTGACAACTAAAGTCATAGCATGAAAAGTTGGTTAACTAAAAAAGAAAAAAACAGAAACAACAATATTAATGATCTCTGTGTGTAATAACCTAAAACAAGAACATTAGACCTCCAGGGAAATTAAACAATTTAAGATTTTTTTTTTACACCTTTATGACAGCTTGAAATAAGTCAATCCTGTTGTTATTATTATTACTTGCAATAAGTCCTTTGAAAATGGAACTCATTTTGCAAATGAAATTTCTGAGGATAGTGTACAGGAACAAAGGAATGAGACACCGTGCTTCATAATCCATTCTGCAAATTGCTAAAAGTTCAGGTCAAATCCTACTATTAAAAGGCCTATATAAATAATGATAGTTTATATTTATATTGAACAGATTTTCTCCTCTGCTTAAAAATACCAAATCAGTCAAGCTTGAAGGCTGAGTCAGGTTTTTTTTAGGTGTCAAAGAAAAAGTTAGACACTGAAACATTTCAGAGCCCATGTAAACATATCTTTCAGTCTAACTGATAAGATCCAGTCCATCCTCTTAATAGCTCTGAGTTTCTTCATCTGTCACACTGTTGTGTAGGCAGCTGTAGGCAGATGTATTCAACAAAAGTTAAGGAACACTGGGTTCAGGATTGCTTCTGACACCAAGTGCATAGATAGAACTTTATCATCTCCAAATACAGACTAATCCTTAGTCAGGAAAATCTATAATTCTAGGGCATCCTGACTTATAATTAGGACTCAGTTAAGTTTCCACAGATTCTAGATTGTTTGGCTCTGGCCTTTGGAGGACAGAAGGGTTAGGGTCAAATGTCTGATGTATGGGGTTGTTGGACAGTCTAGCTTTGCTTTTGACCTTTTTCTTTCTAGCTCTCTCTTTCAGGCAAAAGACAGAATCCTTCCATCCAGCTAGAGGAGTTGACTCAGGATTGCTAATTGCAATGCAGATATGCCTGTTCTTTGACTTGCAATTAACACGCATGTGCCCTTCTTTGTTGTAGAATTTCTCATTTTATAGTTGCCAGGAGTGAATTAGAGAGTTGTGCTACTGTGACTCTCTCTCCCTTTCTCTAAAGCCCCATTCTATGGCTAGAACTGTTTTTGCAAAGAGTAATAAACAACCCACTCTTCCCTCCTCTTAGCCACTTTCCTTTATCACGCCGGTTTCATACCTCCTAAAGAATTCAGCCACAGGGGCACTTCCAGTTCAACATCTAGTGTCAAAAAATTCAAACACAAGCTCTTTTTCCATTTTATTACCTAGCGAACTTATGTCACAAAGGAAGACAAAATCCCTTAATTTCTTCCACATAATAATAAACTCTTCAATGGTTTTATTTGCTGGGGCTATTTTTGTAAACAAAAAGTGACAACTAATTGTCATACTCTCAGATGGCACTATTTTTATATTTTTTCCCTACAATATACACTTTCCTTGGACTAATTTGCATATATCTACGTATTATTTTGGAACCAGGATAAACCTGCTTTAGGTTGCTTAGCTTCTATGCATAGCAGGAGGCTAGAGCAAATGAAAAATGGGAAAAGATTCAAGAGGTGACGGTTAGACTGGTAATTCTGTAGGGGCAAACTACTAAACTGTGAAAAGAAGCAGAAGAAGATAATTTAAAATTTCCTTTATGCCTCATGAGAAGCAGGTTAAAGCTCAACTGACTTTTTTACATAAAGGGGTACTAGGGGAACCTTGTTAATAATGCATTACTGAAAAACATTTACCCAAGGTATAAAAAGCTGATAAAACATATATATACCTGCCAAACATCAGGATTTCAAGGTCTTTAAGCACATTCTGTGCAGCAGGGGGTTGTATTCATTATTTGAAGGGGTGACCTATTAATGGGATCCAATGGTATGGGAACCTGACATACAACCTCGAGATAAAATTGGATGAACTGGGTAATTTTTTGAAATGAATACCATGGTAGGAAAAAGAGACTCTTCATCACTATTAAATAATATCAATATTTTCTATGTGTGTAGGGGGATTTTACTTGCTATATGTTATTCGTGGTTCCTGAAAACAGTTTATGAAATTGACCTCAAATGTTTTTCATGTTGATACTCACCTCTGTGAGGTGTGTGTGTATGTGTGTGTTTAAACCAGAACCGAATTTCCATCTCCTATGGGCTTTTAAAGGCTGTCTCCATAGTGATGGCCAATGAGAGAAGAGGATTTCACAGGTTTCTTTCTCAGTATATGTGGTACAGTCATCTCTTTTTATGTCCTGTTTGTTCCCTGTATGCCATTACTGGCTGCCTCCATGGCAACAGCCAATGAGCTCTTGCACATATATCATTGCACCCTCTGTGTATGCTCCTGTGTGTGTGCCCTCGTGCACTCAGTGGTATCATAAAGCATCTGAGAGCAACACATGCCCAGTCAGTTGGTTTTGTGCCCCTGGAAACCTCCCTTTTCTTCCATACTCTCAGGATAGCATCTATTACAATTGTATTAAAAATTATAACTGCTTGCGTTGTCCATTCCCATCTAGTACACGTTAATCTTCCCTGATTTAGGTTCCATGGATATAAGGTATTCCTATATTTGGAGATGTAAGCTTAGTGGCTGCTTAGCTTTGGGCAAGCCTCAATTCGTAAGATGCGAAGTCCTGTTATGAGATGGCTGTGTAAGTCTAGCAGTGCTTTCCCACAAAAGGAGACAGTTTATTTATACGTGTTGGCATTTCATGCTGTTCCTTAGTAGCGTTTAAAACTCTTTAGCTTTGGATTTTTATTGTTTCAAAAACAAGTTTTTGAGTGACTTCTCTTCATGTGATATTTTATTGTCCCAAGGGATACAAAGAAACATTAAACATCAAATCTACCTTCAAGGAGCTTGATTGTTTTAACAGTTACCTGCTGTACTTGCCTTAAAGAGATAATTGCCTAATGAAAAGGAATTGACGGCAATCTCAAGTGATACATGGACCTGTCAATTAACTAATCTTTTAAAAAAATATGGCCATGAGTACAGGTAGCTGAAATTACATACTGATTTTTTTTTTTAAGAAGAAAGAGAAAGGAATAATAGTAAAAAGACAATTTGATGTAAGTCCTTTTCATGTGAATATAAAATAATGTTATTAATAGAATATTAGACAATTACTGCTATTCTTCAACAAACATATCTGGAAAATGTATGGCGGAAAGATGGTTCTTTTTAATTGTTCTAAATTATTCATGGTTAAATGATTTGATGACTGCAGTAAACTAAAGATTGATTACCAAAGTTTCTTACCATATTGATAGTTTAATTTGGACTGATGAGTTTGATTTAGACCAAATGGCATTAGTCATAAAAGTTACCAAATTCAAAATAGTTGGCTCAAGATAAAATTATGACACAGGGTAAAATGAGCCCATACTATCATTAATCATTCTTTCAATTTATTTTAACTACTTTCTTAGAGAAAAAAATTTTACTTTCTCTCCCTAAACTCAGAATGTGCAACTTTACTCATTTGGTACTCTGGGCCCTGGATCCTCATGAATATAATTCTATTATAAATTACCTCAGAGCAAAGACATTTTGTGAATAACGGCAATGATAACTATTCAAAGTATGAAAACATTTTTGAGGGTTCCATAATTCCAACCCAGTGTGAAGCACAGATTTTAAAAATTACAAAAATGTGAAAGGGGAAAAATTTAAGTCCAAAATATTATCTTTTAAAAATTTATTTTAAGTTAAATGAAGCAAAAAATTAAAGAAAGGCAAAGATCAATATGATATTAACCAAAACAGAAATTTACCCTGGTATTTAGGTGTCTGTTATTTTGGTGATCCTTAACTTTCAGACTTTCTTATTGAGACATTTCAACTAAAATCTACTTTATTATGATACTGCACTTGTAATTCCTATTTCAACCCCCTAAAGTATCATTTCATTCAGTTTTAAATTTGAGGCATAATTTAAGCTTGACTATACCCAGTTTGATTTTACTTGGATCCACAATCAATGCCCATAAAGCAGTAGTCAAAAAATTAAATGAGCTGTTTCAAAAGACCTCTTTAAAGTGTTAAAAATCAAAGATCTCGCTTTGAGGACTAAGGTGTGCCTGATAGAAGCCATGGTATTTTCTTTTTTTTAAGTGTACTTTAGATGAAGTTTCACAGAACAAATAGTTTCTCATTAAACAGTTAGTACACATATTGTTTTATGACAATGGTTAACAACCTCACGACATGTCAACAGTGTCCCTTCTCAGACTTGGGTTCCCTATTTACCAGCTTTCCTGTCCCCTCCTGCCTTCTAGTCCTTGTACCTGGACTGTTGTGCCCCATTAGTCTCGTTTTGTTTTATGGAAGCCATCGTATCTATAATTGCCTCATATGCATGCAAAAGCTAGACAATGAATAAGGAAGACTGAAGAGGAATTGATGCCTTTGAATTATGGTGTTGGTGAAGAATATTGAATATGCCATGGACTGCCAGAAAAAGGAACAGGTAGGTCTGTCTTGGAAGAAGTACAGCCAGAATGCTCCTTAGAAGGGACAATGGTGAGACTTCATCTCACATTCTTTGGATGTGTTATCAGGAGGGACCTGTCTCTGGAGAAGGACGTCATGCTTGGTAAAGTGGAGGGTCAGCAAAAGAGAGAAAGAGCCCCAACAGTATGGATTGATGCAGTGGCTAAAACAATGGCCTCACGCATAGCAATGATTGTGAGAATGACACAGGACTGGGAAGTGTTTCATTCTGTTGTACGTAGGATTGCTATGAGTTGGAATCGACTTGATGGCACATAACAACACCCAGAACAATTTTTTTTATTAAAGTATATTGTTGTTGTTGTGTGCCGTCGAGTAGACTCCAATGCATAGCAACCCTATAGGACAGAGTAGAACTGTCCTATAGGGTTTCCAAGGCTGTAGTCTTTATGGAAGCAGATTGCCACATCTTCCTTCTGCAGAGCGGCTGGTGGATTTGAACCGCCGGCCTTTCGATTAGCAGCTGAGCACTTAACAACTGCACCACCAGGGCTCCTTATAATCTTATCAATAATGGCAAGGAGTTGGAAACCACTGAAATGTTCAGCATTACTAAAGGGATGATTTTTAAATCAAATGACACATTGCATTGGGCAAATCTGCTGCAAAAGACCTATTTAAGGTGTTAAAAAGCAAAGATATCACTTTGAGGATTTAGGCACTCCTGACTCAAATCATGGTATTTTCAATCACATCATATGCATACGAAAGCTGAACAATGAATAAGGAAGACCCAAGAAATGCCTTTGAATTATGGTGTTGGTGAAGCATATTAAATAGACCATGGACTGTCAGAAGAACGAACAAATCTGTCTTGGAAGAACAGTCAGAATGCTCCTTAGAAGCGAGGATGGTGAGACTTCGTCTCATGTACTTGAGACATGTTAGCAGGAGGGACCAGTCCCTGGAGCGGACATCATGCTTGGTAAAGTAGAGGGTCAGTGAAAAATTCGAAGACCCTCAACAAGATAGATTAACACAGTGGCTGCAACAACGGGCTCAAACATAGCAATGATTGTTAGGATGGCACAAGACCAGGCAATGTTTCGTTCTGTTGTACATAAGGTCGCTGTGAGTTGGAACTAACTTGATGGCATCTAACAGCAAAAAGAACAAACAACATATCCAGTTATTTTCATCATTTTGTTTTTTTTTAAATTAATAACAAATAAATGCAATTGCATATATTTCCTACAAACTGGTGATCAAATGACAACATGATCCCTTGTAAAAAAATTCTCCAAAGAAAACATTCTTGTGAAAGGTAGGGACCTATTGAATGGGTTGTAACCCACTGTGAGGAAAAGCAGATACTTGCTCTTCGCTGACTGGGTTCTCAGATCTGCATGACAGTCCTTCTTGAATGAAGGGTTGTCATTATTCCTCCTCGACAGACAAGAGACATGAATTGGAGATAAGTTAGGCAGAGAAAAGGTTGAGGAGCTCATACTCAAGAGTAAGTCTTAGAGAGCAGAAGTCCAGTGGTGCTTCCAATGACCACTATAGAAAAAATCAGCAACTACAGATCAGGAAACCTGAGTGTAGGGACATCACTTGGACTTTGTCATTTCCCCATGCTTTTTGATTTTGCCATCCCCTTAAAACCCAAATGCCTGTGTCTTTATCTTTGGGAATAGCGAGAAAGCTGGAAGCTGCAGTGACAATCTCTCTCTGCTGCCATACTGTTGGGGAGAAGATTCCTGAGGATGAGCGGGGGTGGAAGCAGCATTAGCGGGGACAGTACTGAGGTCCACATTGAGAGATAAGTCTCACATGGAAGCTAGCCTGGGTTATCAGCACAGTGAGTATTTGTTATTAAGTACACAGCATTGGGAACCCCTGATGCATTCAACTGGGATGACGTTATGTGCCATTTAAATCTTTATCACTAACTCTTGATGATAATCCCTTGAGATTCAGCCATTGAAAACTTAGTCTGTTCCATTAAGACATTACTCACCCCAAATGCTATCCTCAGAATTCCATTTATTGCGATTTAAGTTGTTCAGCCCAGGGAGATTGTTTTTCTATCCTCCAAATCATGCTAAAGTAACAGTATTATCCCATCCAGAGTTGTTGTTCAGCAATACTTGAGAGTCCAGGTGTTCTGAAATTTTCTGATGCTTTTTAAAAGCAACTTCATATTCCTAATCCTATTTCCCATGTGCTCCACTTTTTGCTCCATAATTTTATTTTCCTCCTGCTGAAATATAAAATTACTAGCTATGGAGCATTTGCAATCATTCTTTGGTTTTCTCTCTTTGCCAAGTGTCGTTGCTTGTAATTGTCCAATATCAGCTTCTCTCTCCCACCCTGTCTTACCTGCAGGTGTTAGGTTCTATCTCACTTTTATGTAGGATATTAAACTGTCAGGTAAGATGAGTGATTTTTCTAGTGTTAAAAATTGTTCTCTTCTTATTGCACAGTTTTTACCATGTATGCACATTTATTCCTATTTCAGTCTCCTTTAACTATGGTTGAATCTGAAGTTATGCAAGACCAGAAATCTTTAAAGTTTATGCCCTTGATATAGTTATGCCAGCAAGTGGAAAGTCATTTCCAGCACGTAATGCTAGCACTGAAATTCACTTGAGTAACAGTGAATGAAGTTTCTGTTCCTATATTTCCTCCAGTTTTTACACTGATAATTTAATCTCAATGACTAATAAGTAAATTATAATTTTTGTCCATTATTATTATTATTAAGCCTTTATTTTTACTATTATTAGAAATCAGTTATAATTATTATTAGGAAACCATTATATTCCTCCATTCACAAGCTGAACTGTCCCTGAAAGGATTACAAGAGTAAAGACAGCCCTTTTCTGCACCCTCCCTTCCTATTTCCAGTGACAACCACAAGTGAACTAAGCTGTAAGTTATTTGATCCTTCCAGTAGTAATGGTCTAATTTGTTGTGGGCTTACTCTATGCTAAGCATTGTCCTAAGCAACTTGTATTTGCATTAATTTACTTAATCTGACCCTGTAAAGCAGGTACTTATTATCTCTACTTTACAAATGAAGAAACCAAGGCAAAGAGAGGTTAAGTAACTTGTCATACAGTTAATAAGATGAATGCTTGGAATTTGAATCTGAACAGTTTGTTTCTAGGTTGACCGTTACTTTATAATTCTTGTAATCACCAATCATTTTTACTTCTTCCATTTGGGGACTCAAGCTATAATTCTTCCATCACTTCAGTATGCTAGATGGACAGTGACATTTCTAAACAGTAGCATTAATTAAAATACAAAAATCCAGGTTAGGATCAGAAGGACTTCAAGGGAAGCCAATGTGTCCTCAAAAGAAACTGCAAAAACTCTACTTCTCCCCTCCAAGTCCTTTGAATTTGGTTTTCATAGAAGCCATTGCCTGTGAGAATGTTTTTATTCCTTTCGTTTTAGCAGGGTGTTTGTGTACTTTTAACCCACTGATGCTAAGAAAAATAAGGAGGTGAAATAGCTGGGAAAGTATATATATGAGGAGAAAATGTAAATTGGTGGTCAAAAATAGTTTAAATTAATGCTTTTTGAAATCTGTTTCAAAAGACTATTTATTTCTGTAAAACTACTTTTAGTGGACATATCCCAACTATTCCAGGATACATGAATGCTCCAAATGGTTTACGTGCCATCTCACTTATCTTTGCAGTTCTCCTGAAAACTATTAGTGACTCTCATTCCTCCATTGAGGAGTAACCCTGGGAACCCAAGAAAGCACCTCTAGTAAATGTCACTGGCTTATTTAGCTTACTTTACTAACCATTTTTGATGGTGGGCATAAGGAGTTCTCTACCCCTGACTTTCCTGCTTGAATTTCATAGCCACAGTTTTACAAGTCACAGCCATCTCTGCTCCAGACTGGTGTGCTTTGTCTTTGGAATGCACAGAGCACTCATCCCAGAATCCGTGAACCTGTCTGGCATCTGAGTTCTGAAGAGCTCTAAAACTTGGAGGGAAGGCTCAGCACAGGAGTCTATGGCAGAGGAAAGTTTACTGAGGCTAGGCTGGAGAAGGGACCTTAGTGGAACCTCCCCATGCTTGGCAAGTGTGTACATGGATGTGTATTTCACATTGACTCATAGTTTTCTTTGAAAAAATATATGTATTATAAAGCAGCATGATAATAACAATAGAAAAGAAAAAAATAACTTAGATAATCACTACCCTATCAAACCAATTCTTTTTATTTTATCACAAGCATGAATATTTCATCCATGTATCTGGAATGTTGCAGGGTCCCGAGAGAAGCCTTTATTTCACCTATACTTAGCTCACTCAACTCTTTAATCTACCTGCAAAAATAGAGCTAATTCCAATGATGAGTTTCCTAAGGATTTAGTAGGGAACTGGGGAAAAAGACTCAGATGGCATACCCTACAGCAGAAGCTTAATAATAGTTCCTATTAGACCTCCACACTCTCAACCTCCTCTTCCATGCTCCTCTCTCCTGACTGATGCCTCTTCTAGTCCCTCCCCAACCCCTTCAATTCCCCTCAACTACTACTAGCAATTCAACTCTTCCCTTCAGCTTGCATTTCCCTCTTGGCAAAACAGTTGGTCATGCGTAATTTGTCAGGTACGCCATCTGGGGCATAATTTCATCCTGCAAAATGTATATATTCATAGCATTGACAAAACGCATTTCTGACTGATGGGCTTCAATAATTGTTTCTCAAACCTTGTCCCGGGCAGTGGACAAGCAGTTGGGTGTTTGGGCTTTGACAGGTGTGTATAGGCATTAAGGAGTTGGGGGCGGTGGAGGGAGCCTTCAATAAAGCTTATTTGTTGTTGTTAGCTGCTGTCCAGTCGGTTGCCGACTCATGGCAACCCCATGTGACACACAGTAGAACTGCTCCATAGGGTTTTCTTGGCTATAATCGTTATAGAAGCAGTTTGCCAGACCTTTCTTCTGTGGAGCTGTTGAGTGGGTTTGAATGGCCAACCTTTGGGTTAGCAGCTGATCTCAAACTGCGTACATCACCCAGGCTCCTATAAAGCTTATTTAGGCCATTATATGTAACTCAATCGTAGTGCTAATATTTGCTTTAGTCTTTGATCCTGGGAAGTAAAAGAAAAGGAAAGAGAGGAAAGAAGAGGAGAAGGTGAAAGGAGCAAAGGGAGCTTTTTTTCTTTCTTGCTTTCTCCCTGGGTGTGTTTTGAAGTAGCCCTGGTATTTTTGGTATCTACAACCTTCCTTTATGCCCGTGTTCCTTTATGACTTCTGAGACCTTTTTCGTAGTCCTTGGACATAGGTACGTGCTCTCTGCTGCACCAAATCCTCTTCAGCTCAACGTCTGGGTCTTGCATTGCCATTACCCCTCTCCCATGAGTTTACAAATGGTGTGTTTTCTTTCCTCAGCACAGCTAATTCCAGCTACTGGTTATGAGGACATAAAATTAACATTTACTAATGTGTGAATAGTGGATAACACTTGACTCTTTTAAGAGGTATTTGCATATTAAAGAAAAATATAAACCAAAGGATGCTTTTTTTGGTAGAATTTTATGGAGTGTAACAAATGAAGTACAAAATACAAAAGAAAACAAAAAAACAAACAAAAAAAAAAACCCCAAACCAAAATAAACAGGAAGTATTTGGGCATGCAGGACATGCCTTGTTCTGTTTGGGAATCTGGATTTAAGGTCTGCTCACCCTTTCCACAACTTTTTCCCTTACTTTTCTGATTACACAGATTGCCTAAAAAATCCGTCTGTACTTCTCCTTTTCTCCACCCTACAGTAGCTCATCTGGCAATAGTTCTGAGACTTTTCTGTGTGTGTTGATGTGTTTCCAATAGATAGCAGAAAGGGTCAGGGAATGGGATTTGTGAATCATTAGTAAGTGATGTTTCTCAAGTTAGAAATTTCTTGAACTGAGAAGTAGACTTATTTGACATCTGGTCAGATGTTTCAACAATTTTTTTTTTAAATGATAAAATTAATACATGACCATGATAACCGATTTAAACCAAATAAATTAAACAGAATATATAGACATCTAAGTGACAATTCCACTCTTTTTCCAGCTCTAATTTCATCCTGTAGAGGCAACCACTGTTAACAATTTGGAGTATAAATTTTCATATTTTTATCTATGCTCAGCTAATTTTTGCTCTGCATAATCCTGACATTTAACTTTTCTAGCATTCTTCTGGGCCATCATGTGCAAAAAGGTAGGTCAGATTTATATCTGGGCTATAGCATATGGTGTTTAATAAAGGAAATAAGTGCTGTAAAAATGAAAATTTTCCGTAACATTAAAGAGTTAACTGTAGTTCTTTGTACCCACATGATAGTTTATTATCCTCCACAAAATTTTTGCTCGCAAACACAGCTGTGCCTAAGCTATTCATTTGTTTATATGCCATTTTTTAAGCTTGTGGTCTCTCTTCATGTGCTTTTTCTTTGCATTCTGCTTATTTGGAGACAATGTTTGAAAGACAGAGAAGTGGAATACTGGTTAGGGCACAAGACCCAAAACAAACAACAAACAAAATTCTCAAAACCAGAGTTTTTTATTCATCCCCCTATATTTATCAATGATTAATTATCGCTTCAGTTTCCTCATCTATAAATGGGAATAATTTTTGGGTGAGATTGCTGTTTGGCATACATTTTAGCTTATATCTTAAAAGTATGATTGTCTTCCTTGAGTGTTCTGTTCTCCAGGTAAAATAATTCCAATAATTGTCATGCCAGTTTACTGCCATCTTCAGTAGTTGTTAACTTGTTTCAAATGCATCCAACTAAAGAATATTTGTTTATGTGAAATTTGCTCAAGAACCGAGGTCAACTTTTGGTTTGCTTTTTGTTTATGACACATTTTTGAGGTGCTTGCCCTTTAAAATCAAGTTTACTTAAACTATTGATTGTGCAACTGCTCTGTACTTCAGATACTATCTTAAAAATCTAGGACTGACGGAACCCAATGAAAATCAGTAGCAAGAGTAGAATATTCACTGGTGATACTGGAAAATAACTGTGTAAGGTCTGGGAGCATTAGCATACTTTAAACTCAGCATGAGTCAGCCTCCCGAATGCTGCTATCAAAAGGGAAGATGCATAAGTGAGGCAATTATCTATGCAAATTTGGCAACAATGTAGAATTTATTATCATTTAAATCTAAGGGATTAAATAAGCAAGATAATTTAAAAATGGAGAAATTAAAATCAGTTCCATTACAGTGCTGTATTTTAAACCCAGAGATATATGAACCCTGCAGAAGCCTTAAGAACCAGGTTCATGTAGAGACAAAGGCAATATTACTGGGAAAAGCACTTTCTGTCACGAATCTTAACTGCTTGTATAAAATATTCTTTAATGCACTCTGGACTCTGTGGGATCCTTGTCTCAAAAGCAACATGTTATTTCTTTCCCCACTTTCTCTCAGGACATCTTTCATCTTTTTCATAGAGCAAAGGTGGGAAATACTACGTGCTGAGCTCCGAGAAGATGTTTCTGTCCTGCTCTCTGCTTTATAATTAGTATCAGTCTCTCCCAAATTCTGAAGTTAAGCTGACTTCAATTTTTTTTACTATAATAAATACATATGTCATGAAACATTTGCTATTTCAACGTCTTCTACCTGCACAATTCAGTGACATTAGTTATATGTTAATTAGTCCATCATGTTGTTTAGCCATCACCATTATTTGTTTCCAGATTTTTCCATCACCCTTAACAGAAGCTCAGTGTCCCCTAAGTAAGGAGTCCTCCTTCTCCCCTCCCTCCTTCCCGCCCCTGGTAGGCACTGATAAACTTTGGTCTTTTATACACTTGCCTATTCTAGGTATTTTGTATACGTGGGATCTTACAATATTTGCCCTTTTGTGACTGATTTCTTTCACTCAGCATAATGTTTTCAAGGTTCATCCGTGTTGTAGCATGTATTAGGACTTCAGTTCTCTTTATGGCTCTACTATGAATTTATCTACTCATCTGTTGATTGACATTTAGTCAGCTTCTGCTTTTTGGCTGTTGTGAATAGTGCTGCAGTGAAAACTGATGTACAAGTATGTGTTTGCATTCCTGCTTTCAATTCTTTTGGATATATACCTATAAGTAGAATTGCTTGTAATTCCATATGGTAATACTATGTTTAGCTTTTTGAGGAATCACTGACCTGTTTTCCACAGTGACTGCACCATTTTACAATCCTACCAGCAATGGGTGAGGGTTCCAGTTTCTCCACGTCCTCACCAACACCTGTTGTTTTCCGTTTTGTTTTGTTTGTTTGTTTTTTAAAATCATAGCCATCTTAATAGGTGTGAAGTTTTATCTCATAGTGGTTTTAATTTGCATCTCTTTAATGGTCCCTGGGTGGTGCAACCAGTTAATGCACTTGGCTGCTGACCAAAATGTTAGAGGTTCTAGACCATCCAGTGGTGCCTCGGAAGAAAGGCCTGGAGATCTACTTCTGAAAAATCAACCATTGAAAACCCCATGGAGCACAGTTCTACTCTGACACACATGGGATTGCCATGAGTTGGAATCAACTTGATGGCAACTGGTTAATGACTAAAGACATTGAGCATTTTTTCATGCGCTTGTTGGCCATTTGTATTTCTTCTTTGGTGAGGATGATTTCCATTTAGATTATCAGTGGTGTTGTGAGTTTTTTTATTTCTGTGTCTTTGGGCATTTGAGTGAGAAGTGGGGAAAGGCTGCATGTTGGGCAGCTAAGGATATGTTCTTAGCACTTGGGTCAGTGCCCCGTATGCAGCATGGGCTTGTTGTTGTTGTTAGCTGCCCTCGAGTTGGCCCCCAACTCATGGTGACCCCAAGCACAATGGAACAAAATGCTGCCCATTCTTGCACCATCCCCACGATCAGTTGTGAATCAGACCATTGTGATCCAGAGAGTTTTCGTTGGTTTAGAAAGCAATTATTTAATGAATAACGGCAGGAGCAAAGTTGAAACAGCAGCGATAACTCTTTATAGAACAGAGCAGACAGCTGATCACTTGGCATGATTTGAAAGGCACTGAAAAAGCTGATATAATACAGAGCCTAGGATTCTCACCTTAGGTTTACGAATACTTTGAGTTTGGGCATTGAATGCTGCTTTAAAATGGAAATTATTCTGGAGATAAGCCATAATCAACAATCAAAACCTAGTGTAAACTAACATAACAATTAGGCTAATTTTTCACTAGTCTGAGAGATTTAGTACAGAAAAGCTTTGATTCCTGGGAATGAGGGATGGGAAATGGAGATGAGAAGGTATACAACCTATAGTGTTTATATTCAGAGTATGTGGAGCAGTCAGGAGAGAGGCATTGTGGGGTGGAGATCGTTGCTGAAAGTGGGAGCCAACACAGAGAAAGGGAGGTGGTGTATGGGTCAATGGAGGAGAAATCTGACCTTGTTTACAATTCAAATGACCTGTGAAGGAAAGAGAATCAGCCTGACTTATTACCTTAGTTTTCTCTTTATGGCCAGGAGAGCAAGGAAAAAAAATGTAACATTACCTTCGACTGGTGCCTGCTGAATTCTCCAGAGTGGCTGAGCTGTCACAGTGGTTGCCTTTGGGGCCTTGAGAAAAAGCCACTTCCTTGCCCTTAATTTTTGCTTTCATGAGATTTTCACTCTAGAATTCTGGGTCAAAGGAAGGGGTTTGTAAGAAGCAGAGGGAAGAGGAGAAGACTGCTGTGGCAAATAACCATTCAACGCTTGTGGGGCCTGCTTCTCTCTACAGTTGTCCTCCACCTTGTACACTCCCTGGTCTCCAGAGCTGAGTGTATATTCCTGCAGACTAGCAGAAAAGATGCCTAGAATAGTGTGTGGAGAAAGAGCCCTCCTCTCCCATCTTGGAAATATTCTCTCTTCATAGAAATATTCCACTCACTCATGTTTCCAGTGCAGGGTCTGATAATTAATTTAAATAACAGATTTGTAGCATCATTTCTAACACTGCACTGTATTATCTGCGTAAATGAATTATACATAATACATATTATAGTTCTATACTTGTATTATACAGACACATGCACATACACCACTTTTTTTGGTAATAACACTAAAGGATAATAATAAATAACAAACTGATACAAAATCCTTTCAGGAAGTTGAATTATGCCTTTTATTTGCATAGCAACTGGTTTTTTACAGGTCATTTTCACCAAGGTGTGGTCTTTCCTTTACAGATGTGGAAATTGGAATTCAAAGGAGAAGTGATTGCCTTTAATGGTAGCTAAAGGATTGAAACCCAGGTTTTCAGAACCCAAGTACAAGGCTCTTTATACTACTGCAGGCTTTTCACAATATATCTGACAAAACTATTAGAAATAGCAATCAAGAAGATCTTAAAGGAGCTGAGATGTTAGAAGCATGACGGGGGAGGTTTCTATTCTTTAGTGTTATGTTTGGATCTGCAAGGATAACAATCTGTTAGTAATAATACTGTCAAAAGGAGGAAATTAGGTTTTAAAAAAAATTAGCTGTGGGAAAAGTAAAGCTTGACCTTTGTTAATATGCACACATTAGCATTATCCGATTTACATAGGTGCTGGCCCCAGGTATTTGGAAGAACAGCCAGGAGAATAACCTCAGGTCATTACAAAACTGGAGGTGTATCTTCCATCTCTCTCTGAGGGTTTTCAAATAAACATTAATTATAACAGTACCAATTCAGGAATGGCTGATTACATAATTTTGGCAAACCTGTCATTACCCATAAATATTCCATGAAATACAGAAATACAGCATTTTTCATAGCTTCATAAAGATACTTTTTTTCTGAGGGGAAAAAAAATACATTCCTTATATAATTCTCAGGTCAGGCAAATGATACTTCTGAAGCATAGAATTATACCTAGAGTTTCAGATATCATGGTTAATCTTCCTGGCTTTATATTTTGGGTACAATGTGGCAGAAACTGCTAAATGCTTATCTGATGACAGACTCCCTCTCTTGCCTTATGGAGAGAAATAAGATGATGTGATGATATAAGCGTAATGCAGCACTCTGCAGAGTTCAATATCCTGCAGCTTCTTTGTGCTGTTTCTGCTCGGTGTGCAAGTTACTTCTAGGCATCCTGAAAAACCACTGATCATGGAGAACTTAGCATTAACACAGGATACTGAGAGAGTATTGTGCTGAGGAAACACTGACAGAGCCCAGTGAGAGGTGAGAGCCACATTCAGTTCATACTTGCTTAATGCCTCTTGACAGAACCATTTCAATTTTACAGATGATAAATGTGAAAAAGACAAGTCAGGCATTGCTCACAATCAGAGGAGAAGACAATGTCAAACTCAGCCTAGAAATGATTGATTGACCAATAGATTCATTTACACAAGCAGTATTTACTGAGCACCTATTATATGCCAGGCATAGTGTTGGACATTCATGGGAGTGATACATAGATGAAAAGAAACAATCCATGCTCTCAAGGATTTTAAAAATAATCTCTATGATGCAGTGGCTCTCAGTGCACATCAGAATCACCTAAAGGGCCTTGGTGTCACAATGATTAAACACTTGGCTGCTAATTGAAAGGTTGGTGGTTCGAACCCACCTAGCGGCCCTATAGGAGAAAGACCTGGCGATCTGCTCCCACAAAAATTACAGCCTAGAAAACCCTACGAGGCAGTTCTACTCTGTCACATGGGGTTGCCGAGTTGGAATGAATGGGACTACACCTAACAACAACAAAATCTCCTGGAGGGCTTGTTAATTAACAGATTTCTGGGCCCCACCACTACATTTTCTGATTCAGTTAAGTATGAGTACAGCAAAAATTTACATTTCTGAAACATTCTCAGAGGATGTTGATGCTACTGGTCCTGGGACCACACTTTGAGAACCACTGCTGTAATGGAACTTTTGTAGCAGCAAAAGGAGAGCCTAAACTTTAGAAATTTTAATTTGTAAAAGCCTTGTTTGCTTAAACATGATAAAAATGTTGATGTTTTAAACAATTGAGGCTGTCTAATTACCATAGCCCTAAAAGGAACTTCAAAGGAAAAGAATAATTATGCCTCTGCCCTATATTTAAAAAAATGAACAAATGGGACTAAAATAAGACCATTTTGGAGATTACGAATGAAATTTAGTATATGAATCATTATGAGTTGGAATCGACTCGACAGCAATGGGTTTGTTTTTTTTTTTTTTTTTTTTGGTTAACAAAAAAAGGAGCCCTGGTGACGCAGTAGTTAAACACTTGGCTGCTAACTGAAAGGTTGGTGGTTTGAACCCACCACCTGCTCCGCGAGAGAAAGATGTTGCAGTCTGCTTCTGTAAAGATTTACAGCCGTGGAAACCTATGGGGCAGTTCTGCTCTGTCCTAAAGGGTCACTATGAGTCAGAATCGACTTGACAGCAGTGGTTTTTTTTGGTTTGTCAACAAAAAGATACACCTGATAAGAAAATGAGACACATATAAAAATCAACTTTTGAAAAAATCACTTCAATTTAATTATGTAGAAAAGAAAAAAATCCAAAAGCTTATATCCAAATGAAACAGCAAAAATGTTAAAGAAATAATAAAAAATAAATAAATAAAACTGTCATTTTGTTCCAATGAAAATTATATGAGGACAAAATAATTGGTTTGTACTTTGATGTAATACAAAGGCAGTTGTATTTGATTTTAATAAATGATCTAGTATTCTGTGGATTGGCTCCTTAGATGGAATATTTCCAGTTGTTTAATAAATTAGTAATGATGGATATGCTTCTTTATGTAGTTGTACATGTGTGTAGTGCATAGTTCAAGGAATGACTTGCAGTGATCAAGCAAGAAAGATTAGAGTTTAATACAAATGCGTGTAGAAATAGAAGGAGTGGCTAACAGTAAACAAGAGGTGGATCATGCTGTATTTATGTGACACCCTTCCTCTGATGGTCTAAAAGAATGTTGACAATTAAAACTCATTAATTTGCATTCACAGTGACATTGAGAGGGAGTAAACTAAACCAAACCTGTTGCCATCAAATCAATTCTGAATCATAGCGACCCTATAGGACAGAGTAGAACTGCCCCATAGAGTTTCCAAGGAGGGGCTGGGGGATTTGAACTGCAGACCTTTGTGTTAGCAGCTGTAGCTTGCCGTAGCTCTTAACCATTGCACCACCAGGGCTCCTTGAGAGGGAGTAGCCAGGCATTATTACATGTGTTGCTGTATGTTTAAGATGGAGATGTAAAAGCATGGAGATTTTATGACTGTCCAAAGGCTTGATACTTAGAGGAAGATTTAGGATCAGTACTTGGGTTTTGTTTTAAATTTTAGTTTAGCTTCAAACTCCAGACCACATTCTTTTTTTAAAGTAAAGGTTCTAGCAGTCTTTCTTTTGGGAAGAATTTCCAGGGATTTAAATTTTTTACCTTTTATATAGGTGAACCCATCTTCATATATATAGTAGGGCTGCAGGCGGTTGCCTCCAGGTATGATCCAAGGTTCACTACAAGACTGTCATCATTATTAAATTTCTTTCTAGTGTGTTAGAGTACTAGCTTTCTTTCCTATTTTTGTCTGATACTCTTATGCCAGTAGAGTCAATATTGCAGAATGGTCATGTGGGTGGGTTCTGGAACCAAACTGTCTTGGTTCAAATCTCAGCTGGGCCACTTACTAGTTTTATGACTTAGAGCAAATTACTTAATCCTTCTATACTTAAAACCTCCCCATCTGTAAAATGGGGATTCGTGGGAGTTGTGATAGAATTGATGGGCAGGTCAGGGAGTTGGATTAAAGCCATTCTGGAGCCAGGCCAATCCATAAAGTTCAGAAGAGGAAGACTCTCTTCTGGATCGCAACAGGGATTTGTGATAGTACAGTTGACTAATTATAGATCAAATTAGAATCATCTAGAGCTTGGACATATTTGGTTGGAATGTTCAGTCTCAAACTGGTTTTCTACTGTTATGGGTTGGATTGTGTCCCCCAGAAAGATATGTCGAAGTCCTAACCCCTGGTACTGGTTTGGAATTGTTTGAAATTGTTCCTGCGGATGATATCAGTTAACATGAGGTCATACTGGATTAAGGTGGCTCCTAAACCATTCTGAGTGGTGTCCCTATAAAAGAGGAGAAGAGACAGAGAGATACATACCGTGTGGATACCATGTGACCCTGCAGCTTCAAGTCTGGGAGTATCAGAAGCTGGTAGAGACAAGAAAGGATCATCCCCTAGAGACTTTGGAGGGAGCATGGCCCAGCCAATACATTGATTTGCACTTCTAGCCTCCAGAACTGTGAGACAATAAAATTTCTGTTCTTGTAAGCTACCTAGTTTGTGGTATTTTGACATGGCAGCCCTAGGAAATGAATACAGCCACTCTGGGTGCTTCTCTGGATGAGGGCCCTGGTATTCTGAGAGGACCATCCATTTATTTTGGTAATGAGTTTCTCAAACAGGCCTTGGTTCTGACCTAACCTAATGGGATATATCAGTGGGTTCTGGAACTCCTACAGGTGTCCTTGTAGCTCACTGGAGTTAAGTGTCTAACTACTGGTAGTGACTAACCCAGCCAGTAATTAACCACAGAGCAGAAAAGGAAGTACTGCATATTAGCCTTAAGATGGAGACTACACATCAGACTGTAATAAGCAGACAGAGGCCAACTGTAGCTTTAATGAAGAACAGAGTCTGTAATGTGAGTGGTAGGAATTATAGGGAATTCGGGGAAAATTCCTGTGTATTTTTATATTGAGGAAAAAAGATGTTAGTCTATAAATAATAAAAGTAAGCTTATTTTATTTCCTAATTAGCAGAATCTAGGTTAGAGTTTGCATATGGTTGTGCTAATTTTTAGGATGCATAAAAAATAAAACAAAGTTTTTTTTTTGCAGGGGTTAATTTTTGTAACAAAATTATAGTATAGCACAATAGGCATCCTTCCCTTTTCACTTAACTTTGTAGCATACTTATTAAGAGGGTTCTCTTTGCAAAATATTCAAGGGTTTCTCCAAAGCCTTCTTTGAAGGATTTACATTGTCATCAGATCTTTATTTCTGAATGGTTTTCATTTTCATGGACTTAATAAGCCTGAATTTTTTATAAGTTTTTTTTAATTTCACTGATAATTATACCATAATTTTTATAAGAAATTGAAAAAGACATGAAAATGATGCCTAGGATAAAACTAGTGTGAAGCAGGAAGGGATTTTAAAATATAAACTAATTCTATGTGTGGCCCATTCCTCAGTGAATATTTTTGAGTTATGCTGCATTTACTTGCCTATGAAACCTAGTATGTTTGAATAATCTATGGATAACAAGGGTCACTTGTATAATTTTATTATCTACTCAGACAAGGCAGGAGTCTTGTGACTTTGACCTTCCTAATGCATTATTGACAATAGAAACACCCACATTATATTGATAGTAGCTCCAATCTAGTAGATCTATTTCTTAGGATTGGGATTTAGAGATTTGATGATCCTTTCCTCAAACCAAATGTTTCTAAAAGTAAAAGGAGACCTCAGAATGCCTCGATTCATAGATTAGAGCTCCAAGTTGTAATTATTCGACACATAATCGTAGAGCTTGATATGTCTAGAGTGAGTGAAAAAACCCATCTAGACAAACCCTTAGAATGCTAAATCTGCTCAGTGGTTGCCCTGCTATGATGAACAATTCTTCCTCAGACATAACTGGACAGCTTCCACTTGGACTCATGAGGTAAAGATTTGTCTCCATTTGTTGGTCCCTCTCAGCCAGGGGAAATCAAAGGGAGCTTTCATAAAAGTAGACTTCAGTGGCTGTTGTAAAGGCTGGATGCTGGGTGTCTAAGCAGAAGTCCTGATTTTAGTTAGCCCTCCACCTGGATGCATTGGCAGATAAAGCCACCTTTAAAAAGACTTAGGACTCCTGGTTGTGCAGTGGTTAAGCATCTCGGCTGCTAACTGAAAAGTGGCGGTTCAAGCCCACCAGCCACTCTGTGGGAGAAAGATGTGGCAGTCTGCTTCTGTAAAGATTTATAGCCTTGGAAACCCCACGGGGCAGTTCTACTCTGTCCTATTGGGCCACTTTGAGTTGGAATTGACTGGATGGGAACAGTAAACAGACTTACTCATTATTCCTAGAAGATGCCCACTGGGAAAACGTCTTTCTAGTTTAGGCTTTGAGTCTGCTGGCAGAATAGAGTATGTCCTCTTCTATGGACATTTCAACAATAGTTTTAGTTTAGTGCCAAAGTTCTTACAGTGAGCTCTCCTAAAGTACAGAAACTCAGAGTGATGCTAAAAGTGCATCTGGAGCGGGGTTTCTCAACCTCAACGCAGTTGACATTTTGGACTAGATAATTCTTTATTGTGGGAAACTGCCCTGTGCAATGTAAGTTTAGCAACAACTCTGGCCTCTACTCACTAGGTGCCTGTAGCACCCCTGCAGTTATGACAATCAAATGCCTTCAGATATTGCCAAATGTTCCTTGGGGGGCAAAATTGTCCCTGGTTGAGATTGATCTAGGTCAAGATTGGGAAATCCATTCTGTTGACTGTGTCTTTAAAATATATTCAGAATCCAAGCACTTTTCACCACCTTCACTTTCTGTCTTTGTTGCTATAAACTGTTCTCTGTATAATCATTGACTATGCATACTCAAAGATTGAAAAGATTATTGAGTTATGGTAAGAAGCAAAACATGACAATTCAAACAGAACGTAAGAGATTTCCTATAATATTCAAAATTACTCTCTAGAGTAATTTAGTAACTTGATATTTTAAAATATCAATATTTTGTAAAATTTCAAGACATGCTCTAGAAATATGGAAAATAAGCCACGAATTCAGTAACAAGGTAAATTTAAGAGAAGGAGAACCACAATTGCAAAAGAAAAGATTTTTTTTTCCCTAAATCAACGTGAAATAAGAGCCCATGAAAACAGCAATAGTAAAGGGCAGTTAAGGGTGATAAAGTTAAAAAAAAAAAAAACAACTTTTCACTTTAATAAGTAAAAATCGTCAGCAATCTGTTAGAGCACAGAAATCGTGATTATCTTTCTCATTATAACTTGGCAAGATCACACTCAGCTTTGCTAATCTGCATTGTCTCTCCATATGGGAAGAATGTAAATAACTGGATAATTTTCAACCAGAAATTGTAAAAAAAATTATGTAAAGATTGATAAAATGCTAAAAGTGTTTGATAAGTTCTCAGTGGAAATACAGATAAGAAAAAAACATAGTAAAATATTTGATAGCTATGTGCAATATGGTGAAATTAAACGAAAATAAACTTGAAAGTGGAATATCCCCGAGAACATTTTGATGACAAATGGTAACATCCTACTGCATAGCAAGAGCCCCATACACAAGGTAATTTGAACATAAACTAGGAATACTCAGAGATCTTCTCGAATGTACAATCATTGATTGTACGAGGATAATTCCTTGATTTTTTATTACTGGCATGTTACACACTCCTCCTTTTTCAGGGATTCTTTTGAATTATCATTAAAATTTTTTTCTTTTACTACCTGTTTTTTTGACCAACACACTTCTCTAGGCAGAGGATATGAAGCGCTTTAATCATCTGTTTAATCCCCTGTTAGAGAATAAATTTACTTTTTCTCCAGGCTTTAAACCTGGGATAACTTTTTTGCTGCCACAGAAGATAATGCCATCTTCCATAGATAGTTGCACAAGTAAACTTCCTCTGGTAATATAATAAAAACTTGATTATTAAATTTAAAAAAATGCAATTTAATAAGAGGCATACTCCATAAGTCATTTGTTAAATATTCATTGATAAAAACATATTTTTCCACACTACCAAAACCAAACCCATTGCCGTCAAGTCGATTCTGACTCTTAGCGACTCTATAGGACAGAGTAGAACTGCCCCGTAGGGTTTTCAAGGAGCAGCTGGTGAATTCAAACTACCGACCTTTTGGTTAGCAGCTGTAGCTCTTAATCACTGCACCACCAGGGCTCACGCTAGAGACTCCATAAATGGTAGTTATGGTCTCCAGCTGGCCCGCCAAGTTTATTATGCAGTTGAAACAGAATGTTCTATCAATCAGATACATTATGGGTTAATAGGCCATTTGGTGGGACTGATATTGAAAGCAGTGAGAATAATAATCAGGAAATCTGATTGCCGTTGTAAATTATTTCTAAGGGAATTGATTTCCAAGTCAGGTCTCAGGACACCAACACCTGAACTAAAACTATAACATACTCTAAGATATTGGGAGATTGGGGCAGAAAAGAAGGAAGAATAGGAGATGGAATTCTCTTCTTGTCAGGCCACAAGTGGCTGTGGAAGATTAGGAGAGAGGGAATCTGAAAGTCAGCATTTCAATTCTATTTCCAGCTCCAAACCAGTGCCAGCCATTACTTGTTAGCAATGGACTCTGAGGATTACTAAACAGTAAAGTGGGGTCCTTCTATGCCCAGACACAGCCTTGGCTAGCCAGCACTTCCCATATATGGATCACTTGTAAATTAGGTGTTCGTGAGTTAGAGAATACTGATACTGTACATTGGTACTATTTTTCCTCTTCATTAAAATTATTTTAGTTTCTTCATACTGTTATCCTTTTCTGTTGGGTGCTCAAATTTTTACAAATTGGCCTTTTTTATTATTACTTACCCTAAACTCTCTCATTAGACTACCCGGTATGAAGAGGTCTTTCTCCCTAACCTGAAAAAAGTCATCAGGAGGGGATTCTCTCTCTCCTGTCAAACTTCTCCAGAAATCACTGCTTAGTACTGTTGAGAGACAGCCCACCCTCTATGAGTCTTTCAAATTTCTAACTGCTTTTTGTTCCATGCTATCTTTTCATGGATGTTTGTAAAGAAAACAGACTTGGAAGACAGACATAGTGTCTCCCTCCAGAGCAAAGTGCAGGGTTGCTTACAACCTTGGAACATGGAGATGGTGTCCCTCACTGGAGCAATGGTCAGGCATGCTTGCTGCCCATTATAAAAGATTTGAGTTTCCTAAACTCATAATGATTATGGGAGTTGGGGCTCTGGCAATCAAAACCTACTGTTATCACTCTGAGTAATAAACTGTCCTTTGTCTCTGACCCAGGAGAGTTGGGTCTTCTATGAGCATCCGCGCAACTGTAACAGGGTAACTTGTTAACTTGCAGCTAGATAATATGTTAGCTCGTGGCAGGCTAACTTGTTATTTTGAAAGTTAGCTTACTAATTTTTAATAAAAGCGGCACATTTTGATTACATATATATCAGAATCTACAAAAACGATTAAACATACCGCCTATTTCTTTATGGATAACACTTTGCTCATTTACATACTAAATCATTTAGCATAAGGAAAAAGATATTTTGTGAAAAGTAAGAAAATTGATTGGTTAAAGAAAAAAAGTTTTGGGGATTAACTGTGAATGCCAATTTTTATGCTACCAAAATTTTTTTTTTCACTATTCGGAGTTTTATATATACAAGTCTACAGTTTATTTTATTTAATTTTACAGTACAAATTAGTTTTTCATTCAAAAATTTATACTGTTTTGTGCTATTGGCCGCAATCCCTGCAATATGTCAGCACGAGCACTCTCCCCCTTTTCCTCTCCGCCTTGGGTTCTCCATGTGCATTCGTCCAGTTTTCCTGTCCTTTCCCGCCTTCTCGTCTTTGCTTTTGAGCAAGTGTTGCCCATTTGGTCTTGTATACTTTATTGAACCAAGAAACACATTCCTCAGCTGTGTTATTGTTTATCTTATAGGCCTGTCTAATCTTTGGGTGAAAGGTGAACTTTGGGAGTGACTTCAGTTCTGAGTTAGCAGGGTGTCTGGGGGCCTAAGTCGCGGGGAATTCTACAGTTTTAAGTGCTCGTTTGTTGATTTTCTTTCCTGGTCTAAGTATTTGTAGGAAAAAAAATGGATTCTATTATTCCAAATTTGTTCAATGTCCAACAAACAAATGTCGCAGCGGTGACGGTTGTCAGGGCGGCGGAGACAATAACCAATGCCACAACTCTTACAGAGAAGTGGGGCCGGGGGGGTCACTCTGAGGAGTTGAACCCTGGCTGCAGTCCCAGGAGTTTATTTTATAGTCAATACAGCAAGCAGTGAAGCAAATAACAGAACAATGGGCTTTGGGTGAATAACAATAAGTTTCGGGCAAGGGAAAAGGAATTCAGGTAAACAAGCCAATCAGTAACAGGACAATAGGTTTGGGACAACAAGTCGTGCCTAATCTCTTTCTCATCGCTGACAAGTCTCCAACATGTCGTATACAGCATGGAGGCCTGTGGGGGCTGCAGTTGTCAATAGTGCAGCCATGTTTAAATGGCATATATCCCCACAGACAAAGACAACTGAAGTTTTTTTCTTCTATCATCAGATCTTTTGAATTTAACTTGTTGCTGGGGAGCATAGTACTCTGCATTTTTGTGGTAGAGGATGGCTCAGTTCCAGTTACACATGGTAGAAGGTAGAGCCTAACACAATCTTAAGGGTTAAACATACAAACAAGATTCACATTTTATGCTTTTAAAAATATTGTATTATTAGTTTTAAATGTAGATTTAGATTTTTTTTGGGTGGTGTATTCTCAATATATGTATTTACTTATTCACTCTCTTTAGAGTTTATATAGAGATTGAGAAAGCTCCTTAATTGTTAAAACAGTTTTGTCTCATGATCATCCAGCTTCTGGTACAGACAGGCTGTACAGAAAATGTAGCCGCCTCTCTTGTTTCTTAGTGACTGATCACTGGATCTCTAGTGCCTTGCACATAGCAGAGTAGCAATGGGTACTGGTTAAACACCAGAGTTGAATATAAGTATCTAAGATTTTCCTAGCAGCAAGATTTAGGATTTTACCCCGGTTGTTTTAATCAACAAAACAGCACGGTAGCACATACTATTTCCCTCTGTGCATTCAGACTAAGAAACATCTTACTAAACAAGCTATGTTTTAGCCGATTAATAACCTTGAGAAATTCAGAGATATGCATATTAGGATTTTAAAAAGATTGGGTATATGGAATTGTCAGGATAACAACTGCTTCATTTTAGGTGGTCTTCTTTCAGATGAATTACACTCAGATTTGATTCAAAGGAATAGTATAAAATAACTTGAAAATCATTGAGAATGTTTGTCATTCCTAAGCTTTGGAGATTAGTTTGCTCTTGTAAATGAAAAACCTGTATGTATAATCATTCAATTGGAGAATAAAAACAATTCTTAAAAGATTTAATAATAATAAAAATTGGAAGAATATATTTATGTATTAAACACAGTGTTAAATCTTATTCTTGTATTCTCCATTCAACATTCACAATAGCCATTATTATACTTATTTTGCAGGTGAGGAAACTGAGACGTAGGGAAATTAAGTTACTTGCTCATGTTTACATCATTAGCAAGTGAAAGAATCAGAATTTTAATCCAGCACAGTACAGTTAAGTAGAGACTGAATTCTTAAGCATTCTGTATACTGACCTACCGTAATAAACTAGCATTTTTTATTGTTTTAAAGCACATTATCAACAAGTAGAGCAATGTTTGCTCTCAGAGAAAAAAATCGAGGGGAGAAGAGAGATTTGGAACATCCACAGCATGCATTCTTTCTTCAGTCATGCTTTCGTTTCCTTGTCTCTGCAATGGAGTTGGATAAGAGGCTTACGTTTCTGACCAGGCTGGTAGCTGGAGGTTGCAGGGGTTACTGAAGGTACAGTTTCAGCCACAGGTTTACATCATCTTATTGCCAACCTGCAAGTCCAAGACCTGGCACCACCCTGTCATTTAGAAAACTAGAGCTTTCATATATTTCCTTGCTTAGAGGGTGTAATCCTTAATAAGAATCTCAGATAATTATGCTATTCATCTTTAGCATGTACCCTTACAATCAGAAAATGATAGTATTTTTCAATGGAAATGGAAATTGTCTTGTTTTTAAAAATGCCATCTGATGCTTTGCTATTATCTCAGAAGTCAAATCTGAAGAAGAGATTTGCATTTCTCCTATTTCAGCCAATTCAACCTCAACCTGGGGTTAGCTACAGGAAAGAAGACAACTTATGCATATGTCGGGAATAGCTTGTTAGAAACCCATTAACTTTTAACTATCAAGATTTTAACCACTGAGGGTATTAGGTTAAAGCTATCACTTAAGAAAATTGCAAAATACCTCCCTTGGGAGGAAATTAATTCTATGAAGCTAAGACTACAAACTCCACAACTAGATGGTACACACTTCAGCAGCGCTCATCAATTAAGCCTCATAATCCTATTGAAATGGAGTTGAGCTTTCTGGAGAGGCTACTCAGCTGACATCTATAAACTTCAACTGCAGATGCCCCACTGGATCTTGATCCTGGACTGCTATGAGGCTGCTGCTGCTGCTGGTTTCTGTAACCAGCAAGAAGCAGTAGGAGTGGCAACAGGTTTCTAGATTACCCAGGTTTCAGCGACCTAATGTTGTGGGGTTTCCTCCTTCAGTGTTAGTCAGGAGATAAAGCACTTACTCTTGGCCCTGCTCCAAACTTTCTGGCAGTTCTGGAAGGTGCATAATCTCTCAGGCCCTGATTTCTTTATTCAGCCAATCAGACCTAACGGTGGCTGTCTTAGTTATCTGGTGCTGCTATAACAGAAATACTACAAGTGAGTGGCTTTAAGAAACAAATTTATTTTCTCATAGTATAGGTTAGAAGTCCGAATCAGGGTGCTGGCTCTACGGAAAGGCTTTCTCTCTTCTTTAGCTCTGGAGAAAGGTCCTTTTCTCTTCTGAAGTTCTGCTCCTGGGCAATCTTCATGTGGCTTGGCATCTCTCTTCCCCCATCTCTGCTTGTTCAGTTGCTTGTTTAATCTCTTTTCTATCTCAAAAGGGATAGACTTAAAACATACCCTACACTAATACTGTCTTGTTATCATAACAAAGAAAACTCATTCCCAAATGAGATTATAACCACAGGTTTAAAACCCGTCGCCATCCAGATGATGATTCCAACTCACAGTGATCCTGTAGGACATAGTAGTACTGCACCATAGGGTTTCCAAGGCTATAATCTTTACTGGAGCAGACTGCCATATCTTTCTCCCGTGGAGCAGCTGCTGGGTTCAAACTGCTAACCTTTCGGTTAGCAGCCTAGTGTTTAACCACTGTAGCCACCAGGGCTCTTAACCACAGGTATAACCCATGTCTTAGTTATCTACTGCTGCTATAACAGAAATACCACAGGTGGATGGCTTTAACAAATAGAAATTTATTTTCTCACAGTTTAGTAGGCTAGAAGTCCAAATTCAGGGTGTCAGCTCCAGAGGAAGTCTTTCTCTCTCTGTTGGCTCTGGAGGAAGGTCTTTGTCGTCAATCTTCTCCTGGACTAGGAACTTCTCTGCGCAGGAACCCCAGATCCAAAGGACATGCTCTGCTCCCAGCACTGCTTTCTTGGTGGTATGAAGTCCCCGACTATCTGCTTCCTTCCCATTCCTTTTATCTCTTGTAAGATAAAAGGTGGTGCAGGCCACACCCCAGGGAAACTCCCTTTACATTGGATCAGGGATGTGACCTGAGCAAGGGTGTTAGATCCCACCCTAATCCTCTTTAACTACAGGCAGAGATCATGATTTATAACACATAGGAAAATCACAAAATGGAGGACAACCACACAATACTGGGAATCATGGCCTAACCAAGTTGACAAATATTTTGGGGAGGCACAATTCAATCCATGAAAACCCATTACCCATTGCCGTTGAGTTGATTCCGACCCATAGCCACCCTATAGAACACAGTTGAACTGCCCTTTAGGGTTTCCAAGGAATGGCCGGTGGATTCAAATTGCCGACCTTTTGGTTAGCAGCTGAGCTCTTAACCACTGCCACCTGCTCCAGCTATAGGTATAGGGGTTAGGGTTTACACCACATTTTCCGAGGACAAATTCAATCCATAACGGTAGTCATACAAGTAATTAAGGAAGGTAAGTACTTCTGTGGTATGATTTTTAAGGTCCTCAGCTATAGGTCTTTGGTATACCTTGCCCAAATCTCTCTCACCTCCCACCTAATTGCCAGGAATAAACCAGTTATAAATTTGGCATGTGTACCAAAAAAACAAACCCAATGCCATCTAGTCAATTCTGACAACTCATAGCAACCCTATGGGACAGAGTAGAACTGCCCCAAAGGGTTTCCAAGGAGTGGCTGGTGGCTTCGAACTGCTGACCTTTTGGTCAGCAGCCTCACCACCAGGGCTCCTTGGCATGTGTAGGAAGCCTCAAATTACCCTATGGGGTGGTGGTGGGGTGGTGGTGGAAGATTTTTTGGCATAATCATCCTCTTTGAATGAAATTCATTCTTCTACTTGCTCTCTGTATTTCTAGTTTTTACCATTCCTTGTTAAGCAGCACCAATCTCTCTTCCCTCCTCTGACCTCTGCTATCTAGGTTTTGTGTTCCAGAGAACCCTTGACTTTATTCTAACCTGTGCTCCTGCCCTGGCCAAGGGAACCCACTACCAGAAGCCCTCAGCTCAGATTTCTCAATTTTGATGAAAAACCCACCTGACCAAGATTCCTCCTGCTTTTCTTGTCCAGACTCTGACCACTCAAGTTAATTCCTCCATGTTTGACCAAACCGCTCACACCTGAGAACTCATTCACAGCAAAGCTTCCTCAGCTTTGTAGGGGTAATCCTCAAACTTACCTTTCAAGGACCCCCCATCTCACACCTAGCATTACTCTGGTCATACCAGAAGCCAGTCTGCACATGCATGCACCCACTGTTACATTATAGAGCTGTGGCTTCCAACTCACCCAAGTGAGATTGAAACCTGCATATGCAACTCTGGATCATTCTAATTGCAATGGTTTCCAGACTTTGTTTTCATCAGAGGAATTGTTTTAGTCAAACAAAATTTAACCTAGAATCTCAGTATTGATTGATATATAATAACCATTGAGCACATATTATGTGCCAGGCACTGAATATGTGCCTCAGTAAATAGAATTGCCATCCATCCACCAAACGGGCAATGGTATCACTAAGGGGGCACGGGGGGCGGGGTGGGGTGTGGACTGCACCAGGTGATGCTTTCAGAGGGGGTGACACCAAAATGACTGTCATGAATTTTTGTGCAGTATTTCCACAGAAGTTTATTCTTTTTTGTAAAAATATCCCTATAGTTAGTTATAACAACAAAAACTTTTTCATAAGTCCAGATTACATGTATTGATATACCTACAAGGCTAAAACTCTATGCTAATTTACTTTTTGAACCTTCTAATGAGCTCCATCAGAGCTATCATTATTACCCAATTACAGTGATGCTTCCAATCATGTGGTTTCATCTGCATGTGCTACAAGCATATGCTGTTGTTTTTATAGTTGCTGAGTTTGTCAAATTTTCCAGTGTTTTAGCTACAATATTGTGGTAATTAGCATGGGGGGGTGTGTGTGACACCATGAATTACTGCACTGGGTGACACCAACCCTAGTAATGCCACTTCAGATGAGTCCAGCTCAAAGTCCAGGAGTCGTCCCTGGTTCTTCTCTTTCCCTCACTGCACACATCCAGTTCATCAGCAAGGCTTGGTATGCACCTCCAGTATGTATCTCCATTTTTTTTCCGCTTATCTCCATTTCCACTGCAATCACCTTGATGCAGTTCATTATCTTCTCATATCTTCCAGAGCAAACCTCCCTGCTGCTTTCATTTCTGCTCTCTTATAAGCTATTCTACATATAGGAAGCAAAGTAATCTAATGCTTTTGCATGATTTCCTCTTAATCTGTACCTTATCTGCTATCATTCACAACTCCCTAGATGAAAAGGCCTTCTTTATGTCCCTTTATGTCAAAATTATTCCCACTTTGGTCCTTTACACATTCTGTTCCTCTCCCTGGAATGCTCTTGGCTGCCTCCATCATCTAATTCATGTCTCAGCACAATGCTACTTCCTCAGAGATGCCTTCCTAATGTAACCCTTTAGTTACTACTTTTTTTTTTTTTTGGTTGGCATGTGTTTCCAGTATTGAAATGCATGCTTACTATCTTAGTCATCTAGTGCTGCTATAACAGAAATACCACAAGTGGATGGCTTTAACAAAGAAGTTTATTCTCTCACAGTCCAGTAGGCTAGAAGTCTAAATTCAGGGCACCAGCTTCAGGAAAAGGCTTTCTCTGTCTGCTCTGGAGGAAGGTCCTTGTAATGCATCTGTCTTTCCTTGGTCTGGGAGCATCTCGGCACAGGAACCTCAGGTCCATAGTGCACACTCTGCTCCCAGGATTGTTTTCTTGGAGGTATGAGGTCCCCATGTCTCTCTGCTTGCTTCTCTCTTTTATATCTCAAAAGAGATTGGCTTAAGACACTATCTAATCTTGTAGATTTCATCAATATAACTGCCACTAATCCATCTTATTACAACATAGTGATAGAGTTTACAACACATAGGGAAATCACAACAGATGATAAAATGGTTGTCACAGATTGAATTATGTCCCCCCAAAAATGTGTGTATCAGGTTGGGCCATGATTCCTGGTACTGTGTGATTTTCCTATATGCTGTAAATCCTGCCTCTATGATGTTAATGAGGGAGGATGGGTGGCAGTTGTGTTAGTAAGGCAGGACTGGATCTACAAGACTGGATGACTAAAACAGTGGTAGACAATCATACAATACTGGGAATCATGACCTAGGCAAGTTGACAGGTATTTTTGGGGTACACAGTTCAATCCATGACACTTACTAACTGAGTGTGTTTAAATTTTTGGCTGGTAAAATGAATTGCGAGAAATATGATGTGGCAATACAATTCACCAATAAGGCAATAGCACTTTGGCACCAACGATCTGTGGCAGTATGTCACTGAGAAATAGGTAGATAATTTATTGCTGGCATCTTTTCTTTAGGTTACGTGGGAAAACTCTGGTTTTCCAAACATGACACAGAAAAACCAAAACAAATCCATCAGGTCTCCCTAACTATCACACAGGAAAGCCATAATAATGCTTGAAAGCCTTATCTCACAGAAATAAAGAGAGAAAAAAGCGAAAGTTTACAAAACTAACACATCCAAGAAGCATCATGCCATGGATTGAATTGTGCCCCCCCCAAAACATCTGTCAGCTTGGCTACATCATGATTCCCAGTATTGTGTGACTGTCCACCATTTTGTCATCAGATGTGATTTTCCTATGTTTTGTAAATCCTATCTCTGTGATGTTAATAAAATGGTATTAGGGGCAGTTATGTAGACCCAATCTATAAGATTAATCTACAATTTAAGCCAATCTCTTTTGAGATGTAAAAGAGAGAAGCAAGCAGAGAGACAGGGGGACCTCATACTACCAAGACAGCAGTGCTGGGAGCAGAGCGAGTCTTTTCGACCTGGTGTTCCTGCACAGAGAAGCTCCTAGACCAGTGGAAGATTGATGACAAGGACCTTCTTCCAGAGCTGGCAGAGAGAAAAAGCCTTTCCCTGGACCTGGTGCCCTGTATTTGGACTTGTAGCCTACTAGACTGTGAGAGAATAAATTTCTGTTGTTAAAGCCATCCCCCTGTAGTATTTCTGTTAAAGCAGCACTAGATAACTAAGACACATCACCTAATAGAGTGCTTGACCTACACAACAGTGAGGCTCCAGCTCTGGTCCACTGAGCTTCACACATTTCAGCAGGGACCCACCTTGATGCTAAATGCATTACAACCGGAATAATGTGTTACCTCTGAGGTCCAGAGACATAAAAGTGGCTGGCATATGATTTATGCCAATGTAACGAAAGAGTATTTAGCCCTCAGTGGCTTCGTAGGAGAGAGACCTGGTGATCTGCCCCTGTAAAGATTACAGCCTAGAACACTGTATGGGGCAGTTCTATTCTGTCACATGGGGTTTCTATGAGTTGGAATTGACTTGATGGCACCTAACAACAATAACAACCCTTAGTCACTCTTTATCACATTCCTTTGTTCTATTTTCTTCAAAGCATTTATTAGTATCTGAAATTATCATGTTATTTTATTTGTTTACTTGCTTATTGTCTGTAATCTAATTGTCTATAATATAAACCCCCTGTTCACATCTTGTCAAAAGAACTGAGTCAATAATAAAAGTAGTCATTGGGTAAGATTTATTTGGGCAGAAGTTTTCTTGGATCAGCACCAAACCACATGTGGAAACGTACTCCACTGACTATTAGCACTGACTGACTTTTTATTAAAAAACATGGAAGCAAAGAAGCTTATTTCTGATTGACTTATACAATTTACTTTTGAAATGCTGCCAGGATTTCATTGGTCAGTGAGGGTGGAAGTGTTGTCAGAATCTCATTGGTCAATGAGGGTGGCCTAATTTACAGGCAAGCTAGGCTTAAGTGTTGGTAAAAACAAGTCTTAGTGGCATTGTCCACTCAACCTCCAACACCATTTTGTCAACTATATGACTTCATTTTTATTTCATTTAACAATCTCCTAAAATGGGGTTTGGCATATAGTTGGTGCTCAATAGCTATTTGTTAAATAAACAGTGGGAAACAAAACAAAGTTCCTGCCTTCACAGAACTTTTAGTTAGACCAAAAAAAAAAAAGAATGAAAAAAAAGTTAATAATGAATGAATACAAATTGTGGTAAGTGGTATTAAAGAAAAGATAGATTTCTATGTGGTCATGGAAGACCTTTCTTCATAGATGACATGAAGTAAGTGAGCTGGAGGGGGTGATTGTCATGTTGTTAGGTACTGTTGAGTCGGGTCCAACTCATAGCGACCCTATGTACAACAGTGCCCTGTCCTGTGCCATCCTCACAATCATGTTTGAGCCCACTGTTGCAGCAACTGTGTCAATCCATCTCATTGAGGATTCTCCTCTGACCCTCCATTTTACCAAGCATGATATCCTTCTCCACAGACTGGTCCCTCCTGATAACATGTCCAGAGTACATAAGACAAAGTCTTGCCATCCTCCCTTCTAAGGAGCATTCTGGCTCTACTTCTTCCAAGACAGATTTGTTCATTCTTCTGGCAGTCCATGGCGTATTCAGTATTCTTCACCAACACCATCATTCAAAGGCATCAACTCTTCTTCAGCCTTTCTTATTCTTCATCCAATTTCTGCATACATGTGAGGTAATTGAAAATATCGTGATTTGGGTGAGGTGCATCTTAGTCCTCCAACTGAAATCTTAGCTTTTCAATACTTTAAAGAGAGAGATTTTGCAGCATATTTGCCCAGTGCAATATGTCGTTTGATTTCTTGACTGCTGCTTCCACGGGTGTTGATTGTAGATCCAAGTAAAATGAAATCCTTGACAATTTCAATTTTTTCTCCATTTCTCATGACGTTGCTTATTGATCCAGTTGTGAGGATTTTTGTTTTCTTTTTGTAGAGGAGTAATCTATACTGAAGGCTGTAGTCTTTGATCTTCATCAGTAAATGCCTCAAGTCCTCTTCACTTTCAACAAGCAAGGTTGTGTCATCTACACATTGCAGGTTGTTAATGAATCTTCCTCCAGTCCTGGTGCTGTGTTCTTCTTCATGTAGTCCAGCTTCTCAGATTATTTGCTCAGCATACAGATTGAAAAAGTATGGTGAAAGGCTACAACACTGACACACACCTTTCCTGATTTTAAACCACACAGTATTCCCTTGTTCTGTTGGAATGACTGCCTCTTGGTCTATTTCCCGGTTCCTCAGGAGCACAATTAAGTGTTCTGGAATTCCCATTCTTCGCAATGTTGTCCATAATTTGTTACAATTCACACAGTTGAATGCCTTTACATAGTCAATAAAACACAGTAAACATCTTTCTGGTATTCTATGCTTTCAGCCAAGATCCATCTGACATCAGCAATGATGATATACCTTGTTCAACATCCTCTTCTGAATCTGATTTGAATTTCTGGCAATTCCCTGTCAATATACTGCTGCAACCAATTTTGAATTATCTTCAGCAAAAATTAACTTTCTTGTGATATTAATGATCCATTGGATCACCTTTTTTGGAGTGGGCACAAATATGGATCTCTTAAAGTTAGTTGGCCAGGTAGCTGTTTTCCAAATTTCTTGGCATAGACAAGTGAGTCTTCCAGCATTGTATCCATTTGTTGAAACATCTCAATTGGTATCCTGTCAATTCCTGGAGCCTTGTTTATCGCCGATGCCTTCAGTGCATCTTGGACTACTTCCTTCAGTAGCATCGGTTCTTGATCATATGCTACTTCCTGAAATGATTGAATGTTGAGGAGTTCTTTTTGGTAGAGTGACTCTGTGTATTCCTTCCATCTTCTTTTGATGCTTTCTGTATCATTCAATTTTTTGCCCATAGAATCCTTCAGTATTCATACTCAAGGCTTGAATTTTTTCTTTAGTTCTTTCTGCTTGAGAAATGCCAAGTATGTTCTTCCTTTTTGGTTTTCTAACTCAAGGTCTTTGCACATTTGATTATAATACTTTGTCTTCTCAAGCCTCCCTTTGAAATCTTCTGTTCAACTCTTTGACTTCATATTTTCTTCCATTTGTTTTAGCTACTCTACATTCAAGAGCAAGTTTCAGAATCTCTTCTGACATCCATTTTGGTCTTTTCTTTCTTTCATGTCTTTTTAATGACCTTTTGCTGTCTTTGTGTATGATGTCCTTGAAGTCATCCCACAACTTGTTTGGTTTTCTGTCATTACTGCTCAGTGCAGCAAATCTATTCTTGAGATGGTCTCTAAATTTCAGGTGGGATATACTAAAGGTTGTGCTTTGGCTCATGTGGACTTGTTTTAATTTTCTCTAGTTTCAACTTGACTTTGCATATGAGCAATTGATGGTCTATTCTGCAGTTGGCCCCTAACCTTGTTCTGACTGATGATATTGAGCTTTTCCATCATCTCTTTCCACAGATGTAGTTTATTTGATTCCTGTGTATTCCATCTGGGTGAGGTCCAAGTGTATAGTCATCATTTATGTTGTTGAAAAAAGATATTTCCAGTGAATTGGTCACTGGACTAGCAAAATTCTATCATGCACTATTTGGTGTCATTTCTACCACCAAGGCCATATTTTCCAACTACCGATTTTTCTTGTTTCAACTTTCAAATTCCTATCATCAGTAACTATCAGTACATCTTGATTGCATGTTTGATCAATTTCAGACTGCAGGAGTTGGTAGAAGTCTTCAATTTCTTCATCTATGGCGTTGTAAATTTGAATAATAGCCGTTTTAACTGATCTTCCTTGTAGGCTTATGGGTATTATCCTATCACTGACAACGTTATACTTCAGGATAGATCTTGAAATGTTCTTTTTGACAATGAATGGGATGCTGTTCCTCTTCAATTTGTCATTCCGGCCAGTGGAGCCACTAGAGGGTGCAGGGGTTTCAGATTGTACTGGGTGGCACTGTCAGAGAGGGTAACACCAAAATGACTGTCTATAAAATGTTTGTGCAGTGTTTCAGCAGAAATTTATTCTTTTTTTTATAAAAATATGGCTGTAGTTGTTATAACAACAAAAAATTTTTCATAACTCTGGCTTATGTATCAATATATCTACAAGGCTAAAACTCTATGCTGATTTACTTTTTGAACCTTCTAATGAGCTCCAGTTAGAGCTGTCATTATTACCCAATTACAGTGAAGCTTCAAATCACATGATTTCTTCTGCATGCTCTACAAGCACATGCTGTTGTTTTTGTTGCTGCTGGTGTTTTTTTAATCGCTGATTTTGTCAAATTTTCTGGTGTTTTAGCTACAATATTGTGGGAACTAGCATAGGGGGTGACACCATGAGTTATTGCACTGTGAGACACCAGCCCTAGTGATGCCACTGTACCTGGCATAGTAGACCATATGATTGTCTGATTCAGAATGGCCAATTCCAGTCCATTTCAGCTCACTAATGCCTAGGATATCGATGTCTATGCATTCCATTTCATTTTTAACAACTTCCAGTTTTCTTAGATTCATAGTGCATACATTCCACCTTCCGATTATTAATAGATGTTTGTAGCTGTTTCTTCTCATTTTGAGTCATGCCACATCACCAAATGAAGGTCCTGAAAGCCTGACTCCATCCACATCATTAAGGCTGACTCTGCTTTGAGGAGGCAGCTCTTTGCCAGTCATATTTTGAGTGCCTTCCAACCTGAGGGGCTCATCTTCTGGTACTATATCAGATAATGTTCCACTGGTATTCATAAGGTTTTCACTGGCCAGTTTTTAAAGAAGTAGATTGCCAGGTACTTCTTCCCAGTCTGTCTTAGTCTGTAAGCTCTATAGAAACCTGCCCACCTTAGGTGACCCTGCTAGTATTTGAAATACTGGTGGCATAACTTCCAGCATCAAAGCAACAGGCAAGCTACCACATTACGACAAACTGATAGACGAGTGATGTTGGAGGGGTTAGCCATGTAGATGTCTGAGGGAAGAGTGCTCCTCCGGGCAGAGGGAAAGACAATGCAAGGCCTTAAAGGGTTAGTGTGCTTAGTCTGTGTGAGAGGAATTGGATGGAGGGTGTCATAGGAGATGAGGTCAGAGAGGTAATGGATTACAGTAGCAGGGCTATTTCATTGAGCATATGCCCTAATAACATAGACATTGAGGTTTACATTCCTTGGAAGGAGGTCTGGTTACTATTGGCAGGTATTTCAGGCTTCATGGAAGGTGTTTTTTGGATGGTCTAATTGGTTCTACTAAGGTTGATATCACACTGGGTAATACCAGACTGTTCTGGTGGATCTAATCAGACTACACATAAAAACCCCAGAAAACAATGCAAAATTGTGAAGGACAATTAGATCTTAATCATACTAGACTTCCCAGAATTGATAATTTTTTACTTTTAACAGTCACTTAATTATACTGTTAGCATTTTTGGTTAAAATTAAATAAGTTCAATTTGATTTAGGTGCTTGAGTTCAAAGTAATCTGTTTTTGGCATCTTGTAGGCAAAAGGGGCAGATTAGGGCCCTGGTTCACTTTTCTAGTCTCCCAGAGAGAAGAAAGTTAAAAAAAGGACTATATTCACATTTGTGTAATGTTCCAATCCTCTGGAATACTCTCTATACTTATACTATAATTGAGAAATAGCTCTCCCCCTTCCTTGGGGATATATAGTACAATGCTTATCGCCTAGCCCATTTTTAGGAAAGGGGATCGAGAAGGAAAGGGAACCTTTAACTTCCTCCCTTGAGTTTGTGATGGGTAGGAGACAATGATGAAAAAGTTGGGATAATATGAGGTGAGAGTGATTAGGTAATATCAGGTAGATTAAGGAGAGTCTGGAAGCCAAGATGAAGAGATTAGATTTTTTTTCTTTTAGTTTATTTATTCAGTCAGTAAAAATTTCCTAGGTGCCCACTCAAGGCCAGGCATTGTACTGAGGTGAAAATAATGCATAATATAATCCCTTGCTCTCAAGTAGCCTGTATTCTAGAGGAAGAAATAGACAAGTAACATAACGTATAGGGGCCATGTCTGGAGCATGCCTCAAGTGACATAGAGCTGTGTTAGGTACACATCTAACCTAACTTTGGGAAGGCAAAGAAGGCTTTCTAGAGGTGAGAACATCCAGGAATTAGTTCTAAAGAACTAAGTTGGTTTGGCAGACTGAGTAGTAAAAGGCAGTTCAGGCAAATTGAACATCCTACACATAGATCAGGAGGCTAGCAGGGAATATTAGAGGGATTTACAACATCTTCACCTTGTGTCTTAGTTATCTAGTGCTGCTATAAAAGAAATACCACAAGGAGTGGCTTTAACAAACAGAAACTTACTTTCTTACAGTTTAGGGGGCTAGAAGTCTGAATTCAAGGTGCCGGCTCTAGAGAAGGCTTTCCCTGTAGATTCTGGAGGAAGGTCCTTGTGCCTTTTCAGCTTCTTTTCCTTGGCGACCTTCATGTGGCTCGGCATCTGTCTTCCACCATCTCTGCTTTCTTACTCTTACTTAATCTGCTCTTTCTTTTTTTAAAAAAATCTTGAAAGAGATTGATTTAAGAAATAATCTACACTAATACTGCCTCATTAACATAACAAATAAACCCCATTCCCAAATGGGATTATAGCCACTGGTATAAAACCTGTTGCCATTGAGTCAATTCCAATTTATAGTGACTCTATAGGACAGAGTAGTAGTGCCCTGTAGGGTTTCCAAGGCTGTAATCTTTACGGATTACATCAAGAACCTGTGGTACTGAAAGAAGAAGTCCAAGTTGCACTGAAGGCTTTGGTGAAAAATAAGGTTCCAGGATTTGACAGAATACCAATTAAGATGTTTCAACAAACAGATGCAGCACTGGAAGTGCTCACTCGTATATGCCAAGAAATTTGGAAGACAGCTACCTGGCCAACAGACTGGAAGAGATCCATATTTGTTCTCCTTCCAAAGAAAGGTGATCCAACAGAATGAGGAAATTATCGAACAATATCATTAATATCACACTCAAGTAAAATTTTGCTGAAGATCATTCAAAAGCGGCTGCAGCAGTATATCGACAGGGAACTGCCAGAAATTCAAGCCGGATTCAGAAGAGGATGTGGAACGAGGGATATCATAGCTGATGTCAGATGGATCCTGCTGAAAGCAAAGAATACCAGAAAGATGTTTACCTGTGTTTTATTGACTATGCAAAGGCATTCCACTGTGTGGATCATAGTAAATTATGGATAACATTGTGAAGAATAGGAATTCCAGAACACTTAACTGTGCTCATGAGGAACCTGTAAATAAATCAAGAGGCAGTCGTTCAGACAGAACAAGGGGATACTGCGTGGTTTAAAGTCAGGAAAGGTGTACATCAGGGTTGTATCGTTTCACCATAACTATTCAATCTGTATGCTGAGCAAATAATCTGAGAAGCTGGACTATATGAAGAAGAACAGGGCATCAGGATTGAAGGAAGACTCATTAACAACCTGAGATATGCAGATGACACAACCTTGCTTGCTGAAAGTGAAGAGGACTTGAAGCACTTACTGGTGAAGATCAAAGACCACAGTCTTCAGTATGGATTACAGCTCAATGTAAAGGAAACAAAAATCCTCACAAGTGGACCAGTAAGCAACAACATGATAAACAGAGAAAAGATTGAAATTGTCAAGGATTTCATTTTACTTGGATCCACAATCAATGCCCATGGAAGCAGCAGTCAGTAAATCAAACGACACATTACATTGGGCAAATCTGCTGCAAAAGACCTCTTTAAAGTGTTGAAAAGCAAAGATGTTACCTTGAAGACTAAGGTGCTCCTGACCCAAGCCATGGTGTTTTCAGTCACCTCCTATGCGTGTGAAAGCTGGACAACGAATAAGGAAGACCGAAGAATTGACACCTTTGAATTGTGGTGTTGGCAAAGCATACTGAATACACCATGGATTGCCAAAAGAACAAACAAGTGCATCTTGGAAGAAGTACAACCATAATGCTCCTTATAGGCAAGGATGGTGAGACTACATCTCACATACTTTGGACATGTTATCAGGAGGAAGCAGTCCCTGGAGAAGGACATCATGCTTGGTAAAATAGAGGGTCATTGAAAAAGAGGAAGACCCTCAACAAGATGGATTGACACAGTGGCTGCAACAAGGGGCTCAAGCATAACAGTGATCTTGAGGATGGTGCAGGACTGGGCACTATTTCGTTCTGTTGTACATAGGGTCTCTATGAGTCAGAACTGACTCGACGGCACCTAACAAGAACAGGGGAAAGAGCAAGGACAGGAAATTAGGGGCACGGGGAGGCTCTGGACCCTCTTATTTCAACTGCTTTGGCAGACATTGAAAAAGACAAAATGATAAAGTCCCAAGAAAAAGAATCCCAGATGAAAGACAGACCACGTTCCTAGCACTATGGCTCACTATTGTGCTTTTGCCCCTGACCAATCTGTATTAGCATCACTTCTTTTTAGGGGACAGGTTAAGTAATAGCAATGTAAAATGTCTATCTTCATAAATGAGATTTGCAACAACTCTCACTAAAAAATGCTTGAACATACATATATGTGGCTATGTATATGTGTACAGTTAGTTGAGTCACAAAAATAACAACAACACAACTGCAAAACACCAATCATAAAGAATTAGACCAAATAATGTGTTTAACTGACCAGTCAAAACAGCTAAAACAGATATACACACAGGCATCATTTAAGTCATAACCAATTTTCCATGTTATGCGGGTCTATTATTTTGTTAAACAAATAAAAGAAGCTTTCACTAGGTGACATAAAATTACCTTTTTAGTACTCCTTTCTCCTATTACAGTAAATATAAAAGGTTATTGAAATTATTTCTTCCTTGAGAACATGAAGATTTTGTTTCCTATAGATCCAGTTATCTCTTACCTCAGAAATAAGCATTGACATATTGACTTGAGCCATAGAAATATTAGGCACATTTGAATGAAAGGGGAATTCTCTGATGTTTCACCACTGCAATTAGATGTGATATGTTAGTATATCAAGACACCATGTGTATATACAGCACATTAGTTTCATTTCTGCAGTTGGTACTTTTTGCTTGACCATTACTAGGGAAGTTGACTCACAAATGCCATTCTTCACATTTGTGAGCTTGGTCTGACCTGAGCCTCATGCCTTGTATTATGTAGTTTCTTAGGGCTATTATAACAAATTACCACAAAGTAGGTGGCTTAAAATGACTGAAATTTATTGTCTCACTGTTCTAGAGGCCAAAATCTGAATTCAGGGTGTCAGTAGGGCTATGTTCTTCCTGATGGCTCCAGGGGAAAGTTCTTTCTTGTCTCTCCTAGCTTCTGATAGCCCCAGGTATTCCTTGGCTTGCAGCTGCAGTTCACATGAAATTCTTCTGTGTGTGTGTTGTCTTTGTCTCTTCTCCTCTTTTATAAGGACACCACTTATAGAGGATTAGTACCTACCCTACTCCAGTAGAACTGATAACATTTTCAAAGACCCTATTTCCAAACAGGGTCATATTGACAGGTAACAGGGTTTAGGACTTCAACATATCTTTTTGGGGGATACAATTCAACAAAAACACCCTTCCATATCATCTGAAGCAGTTGCTCTGAAAGGTTCAAATAAAAATCAGACAGAAATATAGATTTTCTATTTCCCATTGCTTCAACTTATTAATTTAAAAGTAAAAAAAACAAAAAAACAAACCTGTTGCCATCTAGTTGATTCCAACTCATAGTGACTATCTTAGTTACCTAGTGCTGCTATAACACAAGTGGATGACTTTAATAAGAGAAATTTATTCTTTCACAATCTAGGAGGCTAGAAGTCTGAAGTCAGGGCACCAGCTCCAGGAGAAGCCTTTCTGTCTCTGTTAGCTCTGGGGGAGGGTCCTTGTCATCAGTCTTCCCTGGTGGAGGAGCTTCTCAGCGCAAGGACCCCAGGTCCAAAGGACGAACTCTGCTCCCGCTGCTGCTTTCTTGGTGGTATGAGGTCCCTCTCCTCTCTGCTCAATTCTCTCTCTTGTATCTCAAAACAGATTGGTTTAAGACGCAGTCTAATCTTGTAGATTGAGTCCTGCTTCATTAATATAACTGCCGCTTATCCCATCTCATTAACATCATAGAGATAGGATATACAACACATAGGAAAATCACATCAGATGACAAAATGGTGGACAATCACACACTATTGGGAATCATGACCTAGCCAAGCTGACAGATATTTTTTGGGGACACAATTCAATCCATGACGGTGACCCTATATGACAGAATAGAACTGCCCCATAGAGTTTCCAAGGAGAAGCTGGTGGATTTGAACTGCTGACCTTTTGGTTAGCAGCCAAACTCTTAACCACTGTGCCACAAGAATAAGCTATAATAATAGCTAGTGTTTTACTAAATGCTGAGCACAGTACTAGGTTCTACAAATATATTGTCTTGTTTAATCCTTACAAGTTCACAATTTTATGAATATGAAAACTATGACTCATGGAGGTTAGGTAACTTGACTGAGGTTGCCCAACTACCAGGTGGCAGAGACAAAATTCAAATTCAGCTCTGAACGCCTCTATATTATATGTGCATGGAGCTCTGAGGACATTTTCTGGACTCAGCTACTTAGGTTTTCTTAGACTAAGTTTATATATAATGATGAATTGATATGCTTAGAGGATTTGGGATTGAGTTTTTAGGAGTAATTTTCTTTAATTAATTGTTTTAGCACTGCTTTCATTCTGGTTTGATTGGTAAAAGGCTACATAATCTATTTGACACCATTTTCCAGGCTTATTTTTGATGAAGAGGTTCAGTCTATCTCTGTATTGACTGAACTAATTATTTTTGACAGCTTTCAATGGTAACATCAGATTGTGGGTAGCATTAAGAAAAAAAGGAAAGAAAACTTCAGACAGGAGGGAAAGAATCATTGACTTTACAAGAAGAGAAAATGCATACATGTATATTCTTTGAAAAAGATTAACAGTCCATGCTACATTTGCCACCAGAGGGAGTCATATGAATACTATAACATATTGACAAAGGAAAGGAAAAATTAAATATTTTCTCCCATTTCCATCAATATTTCAGGTAGCTTTCAAAATGTGATAAAACTGGTGGAACTATGGGAAAGGACTTAAACATCTCACTCCAGGCTTAAAAACAGGAGAAACATGCTTACATTGGTCATGCAAAGGTAAAGATAAACATCGAAACAAACTAAAGGGCACTTCTAGATTTTACCAACACAAACTTCAGGCTTCACTGAAACTGAAAAATCAGGCTGTGATCTCTTTTGTTCCAAAAATCATTATCTACTATTTCCAAAAAACTGTTCTAAGAAATATTCTGGAATCAACAATTTTATCAACAATTTTATTAAGGAGATTTCACTCTACCACTATATTGCCTGTGCTAGGATGACTGTGCTGATTGTTATTGTCAGTAAATAAAACAAAAGTATATTGAAAAGAAACTCAATAGGTATAAAGATTCAGTATCCAAAGCCCATTTTACTTATCTGCACTCTCTAAAATCCAGGCTAAGATTTTCTCAATTGGTAAACCAGGGAAAAATGGATTATTTAATAACTGGTAGGTATGTAATCCAATTTGTTTCATGTCTAATTTTAGAATTGATCAGTCAGTAGCATTTACTGGAATCTACTATTTACACAGCAATAAATTCTCCACTTAAGTCAAGATTCAGTGACAGTAAATCTTGGAGAGCTGAGTTCTGAAATGATGTTTATACCTTTATATAGATCAGGTAGTTTCTGGACCAGTCCCATGAACGTTGCCTGGAACCTATTCAAAATACAAACTTTCAGGTCTCAGCCCCGACCTACTGATGCAGAAAGCCCAGGGGTGCAGCAGTCTGTGTTTTTTTTTTTTTTTTAAATTGTACTTTAGGTGAAGGTTTACAGAACAAATAGTTTCTCATTAAACAGTTACTACACATATTGTTTTATGACATTGGTTAACAACCCCACGACATGTCAACACTCTCCCTTCTTGACCTTTTTTTTTTTTTTTTGGTGAAAATATACATAGCCAAAGATACACCGTTTCAAAAATTTCTACATGCACAATTCAGTGACATCGATTACATTCTTCCAGTTGTGCTGCTATTCTCGCTTTAGATGAAGGTTTAAAGAACAAAATAGTTTCTTATTAAACAGTACACAAGTTGCCCTGTGACAATGGTTAACAACCCCACTACATGTCAACACTGTCCTTTCTCAACCTTGGGTTCCCTATCACCAGCTTTCCTGTCCCCTTCTGCCTTTTAGTCCTTGTTCCTGGACTGCTGTGCCTCATTAGTCCTGTTTTGTTTTATGGGGCTGTCCAGTCCCTGGCTGAACGGTGAACCTTGGAAGTGACTTCACTGTTCAGCTAAAAGCGTGTCTGGGGGCCATACTCTTGAGGTTTCTCCAGTCTCTTTCAGGCCAGTAAATCTGGTCTGTTTTTTGAGCAGTCTTTGTTTTGACATACCCTCCAGGTGATTCTGATAAATGCTAAATTTTGAGACTCCCACTCCCCCATGAGCTATTAAATAGTCTCTTGAAACTAAGTCCAGCAACTCATGTAAATTGGAGCATGTGCTTTCTGTATTTTCTTGCAATAGTTATTTTCTTATGAGTAATTAAAAAAATTTAAATTAAATGGATTGTCATTGAAAAGGATGCTTAAAAATCACAACTCTTTGTAACATCAAGCAGTCATAGATTGAAGAAATTGAATTTCAAAATACCAAAGACGTGTTAGAGAAGCAAAAGTAAACAATATGTACTTTCTGTTAAATGAGAGAGAAATTTCTGGTTTTCTCTCTCTTTCTCCACAAGTGTTGTTTGTGCCCCAAGATCACAATTTACTGATTTTTCCATTTTTAGTTTTGACAGTATATGATTGTTTAGAAATTTTAATAGAAGAAACTCTCTGAAAAGCAAACCTTACAAGGGCAAATTAAGATTGGTTTAGAAAACTAGAAATAAGGGTCATATTATGGGGTGACTTTGGCTTTGTACTTTATATACCTTTGTATTGTCTGAATTTTTTTACAAGATGAATGAATTACTTTACAATAGAAAATATTTTTCTATTAGATAAAATATTTTTAATTTTTTAAAAGGTAGTTGCAAACTATGTGACATAAAACAAAGAAAACAAAAAACTCTGATTTTTACTTTGGTTTATCCATTAAGTATTGAATTGCTGATACAGGTTTTTTTTTTTTTATCATGTTAGTTATTTCAGATATAGTTAGTCAAGCACAAAATAATCAATTAGATTTTAAGTGGATGGTCCAATCAATCCTTTGTAATTGACCTACATGCATGTAATTGATTCCTCTGATCATTTAGAGCTGACCTTAAAGGCTGACCTGGATCATTTTGTTACAGTTTATTGCATAAAGGGCACAATGTAGTAAGCACACCAAGAAAATAGAGTTGCAAAGATTTAGCTGATACTCATCCAGTTAGATTGGCACATCAAACTATTGTTATTAGGTGCTGTTCAGTTGGTTTCGACTCACAGCAACCTTATGTATAACAGAACCAAACATTATCCAGTCCTGCACCATCCTTACAATAGTAGGTGTGTTTGAGCCCATTGTTGTAGCCACTGTGTTAGTCCATCTCACTGAGGGTCTTCTTCTTTTTCGCTAACCTGCTACTTTACCAACCATAATGTTCTTCTCCAGGGATTGGTCCCTCCTGATAACATGTCCAAAGTAAGCAAGACAAAGTCTCACCATCCTTGCTTCTAAGGAGCATTCTGGCTGTACTTCCTCCAAGACAGATTTGTTTGTTCTTCTGGCAGTCCATGGTATATTCAGTATTCTTCACCAATACCATAATTCAAATATGTCAATTCTTCTTCAGTCTTCCTTTTTCATTGTCCAGCTTTCTCATGCATTTATGAGGTGATTGAAAAGACCATGATTGGATCAGGTGCACCTTAGTCATCAAAGTGACATCTCTGCTTTTTAACACTTTAGGGAGGTCTTTTGTAGCAAATTTTCCCAGTGCAATACATCGTTTAATTTCTTGACTGCTGCTTATAGGTCTCTCTAGTTATTTGCCTTTCATTATACATAAAAGATAATGTTAAGATGAATTATTTCCCCTGTTTGCAAAGAAAAATAAAGTTACATACACATTTGTTAGAGATGGAATGGATGGGTGAATGCCTGAACTTGCTTGACCCTTCTGTAGGAAGCAAAGAGGGATTTTGGTTTTTCTCCGTGTTCATAAAATGGTCACATTCACATGATAAAAACAAAGAATTGGGCCAGGAGTTATCAATTTGTAGTCAAACTTCTGAAATCTTAGAAGCTGAAGAATGAAGTCGTGAAAAACTTTCCACAGCTCATCCTCTGTGGGCTCAAAATTGGAAGCTGCTGGTTAGTCTTTCAAGATTATTCTCATGATTGAGGAAGGTCATTGGCCAGAGTTATGTGGAGAAGTATAGATTGTTAAGAGAGCAGTTTCTCAGCAGGAAGCCATTGACTTGCACTGTAGAGTTTAACCTAAACAGTTTTCTGGGCGTATTATCTTGAAGGATGTTTTAAAATAACACTCAAAATGGAAATTAAGAATTTCATAAAATGATATTCAAAAGAAATAATGTGCAAGAAACTTTGGTAAAGAATCATACACATATAAAGTATTATTAAAAGGAGCCCTTGTGGCACAGTGGTTAAAGAGCCCGGCTGCCAACCAAAGGTCCGTGGTTCAAACCCACCAGCTACTCCATGGGAGAAAGATTTATAGCCTGGGAAACCCTATGGGGCAGTTCTACTCTGTTCTGTATGGTTGATATGAGTTGGAATTGACTCGACAAAAATGGGTTTGGAAAGTATTATTATTCATATGAGGTAGGATTGTTTTCTATGTGTTTCCAAAGTACTGTATTTATTATGGATTCTTAAAGTACAAGGAAAAATAATTAGTTTCAAAACTTGTTTGTTGTCTAAAGGAGGCAGTATATCTTGGTGATGAAAAGCATCAGGTTTGATTTGGAATCTCTACCACTTATAAACTGGCTGGCATTGGACAAGTGTAACTTAATTTCAACTTCTAACCCCCACTGGAGCGCTGGTGGCGCAGTGGTTGCGAGCTCAGCTGCTAACCAAAGGATTGGCAGTTTGAATGCACCAGCTGCTCCTTGGAAACCCTATGGGGCAGTTCTACTCTGTCCTATAGGGTCGCTGTGAGTCAGAATCAACAGCAACGGGTTTGGTTTGGTTTGAACCCCCATTGCTTCATCTGTAAAATACAAATAGTAATACAGTCATGCATTGCTTAACGTCTACAATATGTTACGTTATATGATTTGGACATTATACGAACACCCTATTACAGGCAGTCCCCAGGTTACGAACATCTGACTTATAGACAACTTGTACTTAAGAACAGACTGCCATAAAGCCTATTATATTAAAAATCTGAGTCAAATACAATGGTTCATAATAACACACACACTACTTTCTGATGCTCATGTAAACGTTACACAGTTTGGAAGTGTTTAAGTGTTTTATATACATAGAAAGGTAAAATACATACTATATATTAAGATAAACATTTGACTAAATGATGCTAAATAAGAACAATATGTACCTGTTCTGACTTACCTACAAATTCAGCTTAAAGACAGACTTAGGAATGGATCTCATTCATAACCCGGAACTGTCTGTATAACCTTATGGGACCATGGACGTATTTGCGGTTGGAGTTGCCCGAACAGATGTTATGCGGCACGTGACTGTAGTTCATTCTTCGTGTGGGGATGATGTTTGACAATGCAGGAGAAATACAGCTATTTTTAATTAAATGTGCTGAGATTTCTTTTGTTAGCTCCCAAAATGTGAAGAAAAAGATGAGGTTCAGTTTATGACTTGTGAATATATAATTATGTCTGGGAACATGCCTCTTGAAATTTGAGTAAAAAGAATTTTTACTAATCTTTCATCTTATTTTCTACTGTTGCTTAATGGCAAGTGTGTTCTAATTCCCATGACAAGAAAATCATCTCGAATAAACAGGTTATATTATTCTGTTGACTACAATTATGCAGTCTTTTGAAAATCTCAAGAACAGTTCCATATTTATCACTATAATTTTTAATTTTTCAAATTTATGAATCAATAATGGAAAGATCAGGAAATGGAGAAGGCAGTTTGTTTTCTATTTTTACCTTAATTGACATTTTGGCACATTCTTTATATTTTAGTTTTAAGAAAGTTATTGTGTAGTTGTTAAAAAGCTATTGTTCAAATTAATATTGGCATAAACCTTGTTTTGTCTCTGGAGGTAAGAACTATGTAAGGAAGATATGCATAGTTGGTAAAAACCATAGGGCACTAACTTATCACTGAGGGTGTTTAAAGGGCTGCAGACATCAGGAAATCAAGGGCTCGGTTAAGAAAATAAGAATATTAAGCAGCTTGAGAGCAGTACTGTGATGTAGTTTTTTTCCTCCTTTAACAAGAAAAGAAAGCAAGGAATTGAGAATAGAGAGATTATCCCTTCACGTAATTTAAAAAGCAGAGGACTTTTGATTCCTAGTTACTAAAGAGTTATCTTTCAGTACAAGAAAATCCTTGCAAAATGGTAAGGGTTGATATATTATTAGAATGTCTTCTTAATTCTGTATTTCATTATTTTTAAGTAGAATTTATGTCTCCATAAGATGATATTTTTGCTGTGCTATAAAAATCAGCTCAGATTCAAATAGCATACAAATGATAATTATTTAAGGAAAAAATACTAACCCTTAAGATTTCTTCTCATCAGATAATTTTGCAAGGTGAGGATGAAGTTAATGTGCTAAATATTTTTGATGTAAACATCTTTCATAATATTTGAACATGAGTTTAAGATTTGGAATTACTCTTATTTCCAATTTGGTTTTCACTTCATTTTTGCCTGATTAGGAGAATAAATAAATATAAATGAGACAGATGTTAATGATTTATGAAACCTGTCACGTCAAAAGATGAGGCTAACTCCTCAGAACATATCCTAGAGAAATAAGAGCTGTTACACGAATAGACATACGCACATCCACGTTCATTGCAGCATTTCTCACAACAGCAAAAAGATGGAAACAACCTAAGTATCCATCAACAGGTGAATCAATAAACAAATTATGGTACATACACACAATGGAATACTACACAATGATAAAGAACAATGATAAATCTGTGAAACATCTTACAATTTGGATGAATCTGGAGGGCATTATGCTGAGTGAAATAAGTCAATCACAAAAGGACAAATATTGTATGAGACCACTATTATAAAAACTCAAGAAAAGGTTTACACACATTAAAAAAAAACAATCTTTGATGGTTACGAGGGAGGGGAGAGAGGGAAAATCACTAATTAGATAGTAGAAAGATGTTAACATTGGTGAAGAGAAAGACAACAGACAATATAGGTGAAGTCAGCACAACTTGACCTAGGCAAAGTCATAGGAAGCTTCCTAGACACATCCAGACACCTCGAGGGACCAAGTTACTGGGCCTGAGGCCTGGAGACCATGGTCTCAGGGGACATCTAGGTCAATTGGCATACCATAGTTCATAAAGAAAATGTTCTACAGCCTACTTTGGTGAGTAGTGTCTGGAGTCTTAAAAGCTTGCGAGCAGCCATCTAAGATACATTTATTGGTCCCATCCTGTCAGGAGCAAAAGAGAATGAAAAAAACCCAAGGACACAAGGAAAACATTAGTTCAAAGAACTAATGAACCACATGAACCACAGCCGCCACCAACCTGAGCCCAGAAGAACTAGCTGGTGCCTGGCTACCACCACTTATTGCTCTGACGGGGATCACAATAGAGGGTCCCGGACAGAATGGGAGAAAAATGTAGAACAAAATTCAGATGCCCCAAAACAGAACAGACTTACTGGTCAGACAGAGACTGGAGGAACCTCCTGCTAACTCAGAACTGAAGCCACTCCCAAAGTCCACCTTTCAGCCAAAGATTAGACAGTCCTGTAAAACAAACAATAACACACGTGAGGAACGTGATTCTTGGTTCAGTCAAGTGTACATGACCAAATGGGCAGTACCTGCCCAAAAGCAAAGTCGAGAAGGCAGGAAGGGACAGGAAAACTCGATAAATGGACATGGGGAACTAAGAGTGGAAGGGGGAGAATGCTGTCTCATTGTAAGAATTGTAACCAATGTCACAAAACAATTTGTGTATACATTTTTTGAATGAGAAACTAATTTACGCTGTAAACTTTCACCTAAAGCACACACACACACAAAAGATGAGGTTATTGCCCCACTGCCCATAAAGTCCACATGCATTGAATTACAATGCCTATAATGGTGAGTCGTTGAATTTTCTTTCTCCTATGGCCACAAGCATGTATTTTCAAGACCAACAGTCAGACTAAGTGTCCAGTCTAGGATTATGGATTACAGTGACTTAACATGGCCCTTAACTACATCAGAATCATCAACAGAGGCAAGTTGTTCGTTTCTTTAAACCTTCATTTGATAACCATTTACCTACCCATTCACCAGTATCTATCCATTTATTTGATCCTTACATTTATCCTCCTCCTATTTCCTTTAAAAATGATTTTGTTTTAAAATATAATTTCTCAGAGATGGAATTAAGTTGTTTTAGCTTAGTCTGCTGTTTGTTCCTAGACACAAGCCATGAGTTTTACCTCTCATGCTATTATCTTTCAGCTGGTACATTGACCTTTGCTTCTTTTACAGTTTCAAGCAGTTTTTTCACTAGCTCTAGTTTTTGCTGCTATCTAGAAGAAATTGGGGGGTGGGGAGGGTTGCTAATAAATTCTGGCCAGTATATAAACAATTATTAGATCACATTTTTTTTTTACACACACACACACACACACACACACAATTATTCTTCTTATATACCTATTGCATTGTTGCTACTCCTACTTGTAATTGGGTGCATGTGTGTCTATATGGAGAAACATAGAACAATAGAAACAATAATATAAATTTATACTGAATGCTATATTATCTCATATCATTCGAGGAGATATTTTCTTGCTATTAGCCTGGTGCTGAAAGACAATGAATAAGACCATCTTGGAAATAGTACCTGAAGTATTTCAAATATTATAATATTGTTTTACCAATTCTTCTTACTCTAAAGAAATTTGAAATTAACATTAATTGCAATCAGTGATATATTAGTAAATGTTTAACAATCAGCTCTGGGAGGGGGGCTTGATTTGCAGTGTTTGCTGATTTCCAGTGTATAAATATTTCCACCCAGCCTGATTTTAACTACCAACCTAACTAACTGAATATGGAGTTGGGAAGAAATGCACACAATTGGCTCTCTCAAACCAGTATGAGGCAGCTCCAGCCCCTCGCTGATTACAATTTCATTTATATACAGTTATTTGACCTAAGGAAAGCTGAAATTATAAGATTGGTTTAAATAAAGTTTAAAACAAGTTGGAACAGATTTTGCTAAACACTAGGTTACTTTAATGTAGTTTGTTTATTTTGGAGGGAGGAGTGAGGCAAGAGAATGATCTGAGTGCTTCTAAATAGATATTAGTTGTAGGAAACCCCGGGCTAGAACAAATTGCAGTCATTAGAAATGGTGCCAGGTAGTCAGAGGCATAAATGACACAAACTCCTTTTTCATCTAGCAAACAGTCCCTTTAGTTTAACACTGAGCTTTCTTGCTGCTGTTTCTAATATTTGCTGTTTATAACAGTGACGGAGCCCTGGTGGCACACTGATTAAGAGCTCAGCTGCTAATCAAAAGCTTGGCAGTTTGAATCCACCAGCCGCTGCTTGGAAGCTCTATGGGGCAGTTCTACTCTGTCCTATAGGGTCGCTATGAGTCGGAATCGACTCGACGGCAGTGAGTTTGGTTTTTTGGTTTTTTATAACAGCGATAAGTAGAAAGCATCCCTCTACAGTGAATTTAATGATTTTGAAAACACATTAGCGTTTTTTTTTCTTAGAAAGGTTCATCTAGAAGAGTGCTCCTCAAACTGTAGTCCACAAACTGATGTGGATCTAAGAACTATTTGTAGTTGTTCTGTGATGAGAAAAGCATAGAGATTAAGGATAAGTGTTTAGAAGCTTTTATAGAAATTTGAAATTGCTTCAATATCCAAGCTCATGATCAGTGTGGACTCATATCATAAGTCTATACTCACTGAACAGGGTATTAGACCAGTTTGGATTTTAACTGTAACTTTACAGAATAAGTTGTTGGATCTGGTTACTGATGAAGGACTGAAGATGTATGTTGAAAATATGTGCCTCATTTTGTATAAAGGCTAAAAATGAGCATCCCGAGCTTGCCAAAATTGCTTTAAAACCCATCTTTTCTTTCATTCCCATCAATAGACCCTTGTGAGACTGGTTTCTCTACTTTGAATGTTATTAAAACAAAACAGAAACAGTTTAGAAATGCCTTATCCCCTGCAGGTAGCATTGTTGTCAATCCAACCTCGATTAGAAAATTTAATGAGCAAGAAGCAAACTTATTTATCACAGTAAAAACTTTAAATATTGATATACTGGTGTTTGTTCAAAGTGCATGAATAGGTGTTTAATACAGGAATTTGCATTTTCTGCATACTCCTTAGTTACTATTGTGGAATGAGAAAAAATTACAAGTGTATTAAAAATTCTCTATGTCAATTGTCTTTACTTTTACTAAACAACACGTACAGTTTTGTAATTCTCCTTTTTCTTTTATGTTTCTTCTGATTATATTTATTGAAATATAATTGTATGTTTGTTGCATCTAACAATAACAAATTAGGCTTGTATTTTACATATCTTTTTAAATTTGATTTTTCTAGTAACTTATTTTTATTGTATTTTGTAGAAGTATTAATCTACAATGGATTGAGAAAGAAAAACAAAGTGGCCTTTCACCACAGATTGTTTGAGAAGTACTCGGCTAGGACTGTACATACCTGGAATATAGAAGTAGTTCAATAACTATTTCCTGAACCAATTAAAAGTTGTTGTGAGCTGTCGATGGATTCCAACTCATAGTGACCCTATAGGACAGGGTAGAACTGCCCCATAGGGCTTCCAAGGAATAGCTGGTGGATTCGAACTGTCAACTTTTTGGTTAACAGCCTGAGCTCTTAACCACTTCACCACGAGGGCTCCAGTTAAAAGTTAGCACTCCCAATAAGGCATAAATAGAGATTTTTGAAGTTTTACATTATTGTGAAGTAATTGTTAATAGGAAATCTTTAAAAAATTATGTTAAGTTAGTCAGGAGATGTGTCTTACTTGCAGTCTACAACGTGCTTTGTTGGTTATTACCATTAGAAATTTCTGTATATTTGCCTTGAATGGAAGATGCTGCATCTTCTATTGTTGCTACCATTGGTTCTAAGGGCACAGCAGACAAAATAATTTTTTTTAAAAATATAAATCAGGTTTTACTACCTTCTTCCCTGCTTAAAACTCTCTAATGGTTTCTTGTCACATTTAGAATGAAATCCAAACTCCTTTTGATGACATATAAGGTCCTACATGATCCATACCTAGCCCTTTCTGACTTCATCTCAAACCAAGCTTTTTTACCGTCAGTATACTCTAGGCTTCCTGGTCTTGTTTATGTTCCTTGAAGAAGTGAAGCATGCTTTCACCTCAGGGCCTTTGCTCCTGCTGTACTTGCTGTTCCTTCTGCTTGATACTCTTTGCCCATATTTTTCCACAGCAGACTCTCATCCTTCAAGATTTCATATTAATATCACATTCTAGAGAACCTTTACTCTCATCACATGGACATCTTTTAGAATATTCACGGCAGCTATCACTATCTCAAATTACCTGCTTATTCGTTCACCTGTTTAATGCCCCTCTTCCTTTCTGCTAAAATATAAACTCCATGAGAGTGAGAGTGTTATATCTGTTATTCATGTCTGTATCCTCAAATCCTAGTATTCTGGGAAGGATGCTAACATACAGGAGATTCTCAATAAATATCTGTTTAATGCATGAATGGATTTGTCGAGAACCATTTTACTTGCACAGGCAGCACTGAGCTACTTGAATTGGCAATGATGGGAGACGTGGAGATGACATCTTATCAAAGAGATGAACAGACCAGTGGAGGCCCTTTTGTTCCTATAAAAGCATTCAGCTATGGAGATAAGTTTCTCAATAGATATGTAAATTCCACTTCCAATACCATATGTAATCACCCCTTAAAATCTTTTAAGCTCCCATTCAAACGATTAAGTGATTTGTTTTTCTTTTGATAAGTCCCAAATTTTTTGTACATTTCAGTGCCATCCCCTCTGGAAAAATCAAGTATTTATTATAGAACATAAGTTCTTAATCTGGAATCCATACATGCCTTGCATTTGGTTGCAAAATTATGAGTATGTGCATTTTTTAAGGGAAAATATCATAGCTATCAGAAGATTCTAAGTAGATTCATGACTCCTAAAAGATCAAGAACTTCTTTATATGAACTCCAGAAAACATACGTAGGAGATGCACAGAAATAACAGTTAGTTTGTGATATTTTGTAGCCAGTTCATAATATATCCAAAGATGAAGGTGGAAATAAAAATATAAATATTTTTTGAATATATCTAGAATTCAGTTCTCCATCATGGGATGTAGTAAGGTAAATAAAGAAAGTTAAGTGGCAGTTTCTCTGAAAATGAGACACATTCTGTGAGTGACCATCTGAGGTACTCCACTGATCTCAACCTGTCTGGAGCAAGGGAGAATGAAGAAATCCAAAGATACAAGGGAAAGATTAGTCAAAAGGACTAATGGACCGCAAATACCACAGCCTTCACCAGGCTGAGTCCAGCACAACTAGATGTTACCTGGCTACCACCACCAACTGCTCTGACGGGGATCACAATAGAGGATCCGGGACAGAGCTGGAGAAAAATGTAGAACAAAATTCTAAATCACACACATACAAAAAAGACCAGACTTACTCGTCTGACACAGACTGGAGAAACTCTGAAAGTATGGCCCCTGGACACCTTCATAGCTCAGTAATGAAGTCACTCCTGAAGTTTACCCTTCAGCCAAAGATTAGACAGGCCCATAAAACAAAAGAAGACTAAAGGGGCACACCAGCCCAGGGGCAAGGATGAGAAGGCAGGAGGGGAAAGGAAAGCTGGTAATGGGGAACCCAAGGTAGAGAAGGGGAGAGTGTTGACACATTGTGGGGTTGGCAACCAATGTCACAAAACAATATGTGTATTAATTGTTTAATGAGAAACTGGTTTGCTCTGTAACCCTTCATCTAAAGTACAATAATAATAATAATAATAAAAAGATACAATAAAAAGCTTGGACTCAAAAAAAAAAAGTGAGACACGTTCTGCAATTCTTTTGGTACAACAATGTAAATGATAAAGCTCACTGTAATGATTTCAGATAAATCAAAAGATGCCAACAAAAAAATGTCATGGGATCGTTTTCTTGGTGTGTGAAAATTGTCCTCTGTTATATATTCTAATAGCTCTAATCATGACCAGTGTCCCAACTGTATTACATGACTTTCAGTCTGCTTTGGTTTTGATTTTGAATTTGAACTTTGGTTTTTTAAAACTAGGGCCTAAAACTACTGTCATAATTTATATCACTGCATGTCCATTATTTCATTTTTTAGTATAGGATGTTCTGAATAGATTTAGATGTATGTTTTATGTCAGTTTAGTTTGGAAACATCATTTAGATGTATTCAATCCTTTTTTTTTTAAATTAATAAATACTGATATTTATTAGGGCTTTTTTTTAATGTGTGGATCTCCATAAAGAGAGTATAAATGCTAGATCTCATATTCAGGTAGACATGAAAATGGGCAAAGTGTTTGAAAGACCCATAAAACAAGATTTAAGGCAAACTGAGAAAACCACGACAGTGTTTGAGAAGGTAGAGAAAGAATCTTCTTCTCTTTCTCATCCAAAACATTGTCCATGTTACATCCTCTAACAAGTTCTTCTCTTTCAATAGCCAGCTCAAATATTACCTACTCTTAAGACACCCCTGTCTTAGTCTGGGTTCTCTAGAGAAGCAAAACCAGTGAAGTAAGTGTATATTGAATATATAGAGAGATTTACTTCAAGGAAATGGTTCACACAATTGTGGGAGCTGGCAAGTCCCAAATCTGTGGGGCAGGTGGCAGGTTAAAGGCTTTTGCTGGCTCATGAATTTGTGGGGGCTGGCAAATTCAAAATCTGCAGGTCAGGTGGCAGGCTGAAGACTTCTGCAGCCTTACATCCCAAGAACCAGAGGTCAGGCAGTGAGAAGAGTGTAGGATTGAGAGAGAGAGTGTATTCAATCAATTCTAATCTATTTCATGTTATTGAACAATATCACACACACACCAATTTCTGTTCTCTCATTTTAACATTTGTAATAAAGAATAGTGAAAGTGTTTCTTTTAGAAAATCTACTTTGAGTGTGAAATATTTATCTTGTACCTACAGCATGCTAGATGTTAATAGGCTTGTTGTTATTGCCTTCAACATTATATTGTGAGATGGAGGAATATATATACATATTCTTTTCTATTTTAGTATTTTAAAACATTATATATATATATCTTCTGTAATACTTTTTACAAGATTCCTAAGTTTTTGAGGTCATTATGATCACCTGTTTGATATTAATAATGTGAACTGTGTGGTGAATATGAAGTATTTTAGAATTTTAAAACTTTGCTCTTTTAATTGTCTAGAGTTTCATGGAGGCTTTGCCTTCTAGCATTCGAGAGTGGAACCATATTTCATATGAGATCAATATATGAAGAACTCATAGGACAAGTTCAGGAAGTTCTACATGATTTTGATATACAATATATCCGATTGAAAAAAGATAAAGATGTAATTAGAACATTTAATAGCTTTTTCTTAGTCATGGCACCAGTGATTCTTTTATTCACTTTACCCAAGATATAGTATATAAAATCAAAGATGCATCTTCCCCCAAAATAAAGGAAAAGGTTTGAACATTCCTGAGGCTACTCTAACTTTTTTCCATGCTTTCCTTAAACAAAAATGAAGCAATTGAGAAACCTACCAAAAAAAGTCGTTACATGTCTTGCTGGCATAAAAATGCCTTCCACTATGTCAAGCATTTATTATCTTGTGAATCATAGCAGAGTAATAATAACCATAAAGAAGTGTTCCTGGCCACTGATGCCTATTTTTTGGTGTTGGAGATGAGCCTATACATAAAATATCAGATGGTACTAAGGTAGTGGTTGCTTTCTGCTCAAGAAAAAAAATCATATATAGAATGAAACATGATTCACAAATCAATAATGAAGTCTTCTATTTTACTATGTGCCCCAAAGTTCCACACTTAATTCTGTTGTCATAGTGTTACAATTTTTACTGTTTATAAGCCTCTTTGGGATATATATACCTTTTAAAAAATATAATTTTATTTTTCTGATTGCAAAAATGTTCTACAATGAACATGATTCACTTTTATTATTAGAAAATAAAATCACCTATTAATGTTATTTATTTTTTAAAATTACTCTTGTGTGGAAGACAGCAACACAAAGATAACTAAGACAGTCTTGGGGACATCTCGCTCAACTGGCATAACATGGTTTATAAAGAAAATGTTATACATCCTACTTTGGTGAGTAACATCTGGGGTTTTAAAAGATTATAAGTGGCCATCTAAGATACTCCACTGGTCACACCCCATCTGGAGCAAGGAAGATTGAAGAAAACCAAAGACACAAGGAAAAGATTAGTTCAAAGGACTAATGGACCATAACTACCACAGCCTCCACCAGACTGAGTTCAACTAATCGAGAACATGGTTCAGTGGTAGAATTCTAGCCTTCCTGCAGGAGACCCAGGTTCAAGTCCCAGCCAATGCACCTCATGCATAGCCACCACTTGTCTGTCAGTGGAAGCTTGCATGCTGCTATGATGCTGAACAGGGTTCAGTGAAACTTTTAGACTAAGGTGGACTAGGAAGAAGTCCTGCCAAGCTACTTCTGAAAATTAGTCACTGTAAACCTTATAGTCCAATCCTGTTGTACATGGGATCGCCATGTGTTGGGAGCCTACTTGATGGCAACTAACAACAACAACATGGCATGATTAGATTTTATAAAGAAAACGTTGGCAAAAGTCCTGGAAGTAAGGGGTGAATGATAGCATCGACTCTCCCCCTTTGACAATCTCTAGCAGTTCTACTCTGTCCTATAGGGTCGCTATGAGTCGGAATTGACTCGACATCAACAGGTTTGGTTTTTTTTGTTTTTAGGTCTTATTAGCTCTAAAATTCTCTTCTGGATTTGCAGAAAAATGTGAGAGCTGCACTCATTGTTGAAGGAACAAAATCTCTCTTTCTTCTTCACCTTTTTAGAGATATTTATTTTAAAGAGAAAAATATACCAACTTAAAGTTGGAAGAGACCTTATAAGCCCCCTATGGTTTAGCTCCTCTGCGTTCCACATGAGGAAATGAAGTCAGATCACATATAAACTGACCCAGGAGCCAGGCGGGCACTGTGCTGTGTGCACCACCCTGCTCGTTTTCTCTGGTTGGTGAGAGCAGATCAAATTGGGAATGCTGCTCAGCTCACCTGCATTATGTGTACAACAGACGATTTCATTAGGACAAATGGATAGGTAAATGAATTCTGATATTCCTGGAGGGAAAGGATGGAAGAATGTTTCATTTGATTTGGACTTGATTTGTTTTCTCTACACCATCTTCAGCATGAAAGTGATTTGTTTGACAATGGATTCACATTGTAAAAGCCAACTTTTTACACAGGCATAGCAGCTAGGAAACATATTGTATATATTAATATAATAGAAAGTTACAACTAGTAGCCATCTGCTCCATTTTATATGAATATGAAAATCATTTTTCTTTCCTATATTTACTTTATAGAGTAAGCTTGTTGCAAAATACCCAATCCCAAACTACTCCTCTGTAGAACGTTGTAATATATTGTAACTATTTTGAATAGCTATAATGAACAAAAAAAAATGAAGTGGCAAAACTTTAATGTGGATGTGGATAGTCTCCAGGGTGTCTACTCTGAATATTAAGTAATTTTATAGCATTTTTCCCAGAAAAAAATATTTTTGAAGTTATCTATTTTACCAATCCAATAAAGCTAGCCCTTTTTACACTATTTGAGCTTTACAGATTTGCAGCTAGAGAAAGCAGCTAGGTAATACGTATTATTTTAGCCAGAAAAATAATCTCTAGACAAAAAGAAGTCCTAAGATTTGTCTTTTTGTTCAAAGAAGGATATATTTCTAATATAAAATACTATCTCCAACATAAAAAAAGTTGCAGAGCATCTTGGAGATGATTGGATTTCATTTGGTTCTTTGTTGCGAACATGTGCTGTAGGACCATGTTACAGATGGAAAGGAGTTAATTAAAATGAATGGTAAGAATTATTACTTATAGAAATGTAACCTATTAGTGTTTCTTCATGGAAAGCAATGGGTAGACCTACAGAAAGGAAATTAAACTAGAATTAGCATGGTCGTTTTAGTGACTCTTAAAATGACTCTAGTCATTTTAGTCCTTGAGCCAGTACATGCAGATCCTTGCACACCTGCCTGGATTTAATGCCCAAACTGTTCACACATACAGATGGAGTAAAGATTTTGGAAAGTTGCTAGATAATTTTCTTATTGTAGATGATTAAAATGTGTATTTCTGAACTGCTGTATAATTACTCTGAAAGCCAGAATTATCTAGATTGATGTTTATTTTGCTACATACATCCCTAGTTTATCTTATGAGCTTACGCAGTGTGAATCATGCTGAAGAAAATGCTACATCATTCTCCAGCTATATAGTGTAGGTTTATGTTATAAGCAAAACTTGGATCATACTGAAACCCATATAGTATTTCAGTAACAATCTACCTGATTAACTTTCAAAATGACTTCACCTTAAATGAAATTCATTCATTCATTCTGTAATTTATACATACAGCAAATACGTATTTGTTAAGCTATGAGTATTTGCCAGGTACAAGTCTAGATGTTTGGGTACTGCCATATACAAAACAAATGAAAATTTTTACCCAACAGGAAATTTTGTTTTAGTGAGTGTAGACAGATCATAAACAAATGAATAAATATATGAGAGTAAGTCAAAAATTATTGCTACAAAATCATAGAAACCTTTATTAAACAAAAATATCAAAATGTAAAGCTATTGTTTCTTGACATATCCTCCATCTAGGTCTATACACTTCTGAAGACAGTGTTTCCATCTCTTTAACCCTTCCCTGAAGAATTTTGTGCTCTTTGATTTACACCACGTGAAAGGGACTCGAACTGTGTTCCTTTTAAATGTTCTTTGAGTTTTGGGAACAAAAAGAAGTCTGAAGAGGCAAGATTAGGGCTGTAGAGTGGATGGGGTAGTTTCCTAATGAAATTCTCATAGGACAGCTTTTGCTACCCTCGAAGAATGAGTAGCTGCATTGTTGTGATGGAAAAAAATTCCTTGATGCAACTTTCCTGGCCTTTTCTCACCAATGCAGTTTTCAGTTTTGTTAAAACTTCTTCATAATAAGCTGCTGTGATCATCCTGTATCCTTCAAGAAAATCTATCAAGATTACCCCTTGGGAATCCAAAAAAAGAGTTGCCATAAACTTCTGATCAGTCTTCCATCTCTTGGCTCATCTTTGATGTCTTCTCACCTTTTTAAAAATTTTTTCCCATACAAAAATTTATACATACATTGTTATGCAACCCTAATTGCTCTCCCCATACTGTGACAGCACACTCCTCCTTTC
>NW_004444032.1:2514433-2567409 GCF_000243295.1 Trichechus manatus latirostris | reverse complement strand
AAAGTGGTGTGTTGAAGTCTCCTACTGCTATCGTGGAGCTGTCTATCTCTCTTTTCAGTGCTGTTAGAGTTTGTTTTATGTATTTTGGGGCCTTGTCATTGGGTGTGTAAATATTTATTATAGTTACGTCCTCCTGGTTTATTGACCCTTTAATCATTACATAGTGTCCTTCCTTATCCTTGGTGGTGGATTTTACTTTAAAGTCTGTTTTGTCAGAGATTAATGTTGCCGCTCCTGCTCTTTTTTGAGCATCTTTTGCTTGACATATATTTTCCATCAGTTGAGTTTTAGTTTCTTTGTGTCCTTAAGTCTAAGGTGTGTCTCTTGTAGGCAGCATATAGACAGATCATGTTTTTTTTATCCAATCTGCCATTCTCTGTCGCTTTATTGGTGCATTTAGTCCATTTACATTCAGCATAATTATTGACAGATGCGAATTTAGTGCTGTCATTTTGATGTCTTTTTTTTGCATGTTGTTCATAGTTTCTTTGTTCCACTTAATTTGCTGTGCTGAGTCATTTTTCTTTATGTATTTTCTTTTCATCTTTTTCATTGTCGTTGATTTTGTGTTTGCTGAGTCTTTATATCTTTCTAGTTTTTTATTTTGACTTAGAGAATTGTTAGTTTCCTTTGTGGTTTCCTTAATATTAACCCCTATTTTTCTAAGTTTATACCAGTCTTTTATTTCTTTGTATTACCTTGACTTCCTCTCCATATGAAAGATCTGTGTCTACATTTTCTAAGTTCCTATTTTTTGTTTTGATGTTGTTATCTCTAATATATTGACATCTGTTTTAGCTTTGATTTACTTTTGTGACTTCCCTATCTGGGTTGATATCTGATTGCTGTGTCCTGTGTTCTAGACTTGGGTTGTTATCTGATGTTGCTGATTTTCTAACCGGAGGACTCCCTTTAGTATTTCTTGCAATTTTGGTTTGGTTTTTGCAAATTCCCTAAACTTCTGTTTATCTGGAAATGCCCTAATTTTGCTACCGTATTTGAGAGACATTTTTGCTGAATATATAATTCTTGGCTGGCAGTTTTTTTTCTTCAAGGCTTTATATATGTCATCCCATTGCCTTCTTGCCTGCATGGTTTCTGCTGAGTAGTCCAAACTTATTCTTATTGACTCTCCTTTGTAGATGACTTTTCATTTATCCCTAGCTGCTCTTAAAATTCTCTCTTTATCTTTGGTTTTGGTGAGTTTGATTATAATATGTCTTGTTGACTTTCTTTTGGAATCTACCTTATGTGGGGTTTGATGAGGATCATGGATAGATATCTTGTCATCAGTATCAGAGAAGTTTTCTGCCAACAAAGCTTCAACAATTCTCTCTGTATTTTCTCTTATTCCCCCCGTTCTGGTACTCCAGTTACTCATAGTTTATTCCTCTTGGTAGAGTCCTACATCATTCTTAGGGTTTCTTCATTTTTTTAAATCTTTTTATCTGATTTTTCCTCAAATAAGTTGGTGTCAAGTGCTTTATCTTCAATCTCACTAATTCTGACTTCCATTGCCGGAGTTCTGCTCCTATGACTTTCTATTGAGTTGTCTAATTCTGAAATTTTATTGTTAATCTTTTGGATTTCTGATTGCTGTCTCTCTATGGATTCTTGCAGCCTGTTGAATTTGTCATTATGCTCTTCTCTAATCTTTTTAATTTCCTCTATTGCATATTCTGCGTTTTGCTTAATTTCCTTCCTAATTTCTTGAAGAGTTCTGTATAGTAATCTTTTGTATTCTGCCTCTGGTCATCGCAAGAAATTTTCCTCCTCTGCAAAATTTCTAGATTCTTTATTTTGGGAGCTTGCAGAAGCCATCATGGAATGCCTCTTTATGTGATTTGATATTGACTGTTGTCTCTGAGCCATCCTTAAGTTATGTTATTTATTTTATGTTTACTTACTGTGTTCTACTTCTTGTTTTTTTATGATATGCCTAAATAGGCTGCTTGTATGAGCTAATTTGATTATTGGCATCTTTGAAGCTATAATGTCCTGTCACCAGGTGGTTAGATCTGTTACTAGGTATGCGAGCTCAGTAGTCTGCCCACTCCTCCTGTATGGATTCAGCTCAGGTGCCCAGGTAGATAGCCACCAAGTGTGTGGTGTAGGCTCTCGCTTACAGTCCTAGACCGGCATGGGTGATTGGTGTAGGCACAGGCATCTGGCTGCAGCAGGGAAAAACACTCTGAGCAAGGCAGGGGGTTGATGGCCACTCCCAAGTGCCCAGGAGGAAGGCGTGTCCCTATTCCCTAGAGTGCATAGGTGGGTGGATTTTGCAGCTGGACTGTGAGCACCTAATGTTGTTGGCTGTAAGGATTGGGGGGCACCTCTTGTTCATGGGCCCCTATCGCAGGTGGATAGTTGGCATGGGTGGAGCCACCAGTCCTCAGCCCCCTGATGTGGGTAGGTGAAGACTCTACTTAATGGGCAGAGAAGTGTCAAATGTCAGAACCTGCCACTTCACAGCTGAAACAGTTGAAGTTAGAATTCCTGTATATACCCTATTGTACTCCGGTAATGAGGGCCTACGCTGTTGAGATGGGCCCACACAAGTCCATGCAGGGGGAAGGGCACTCAGAGTCTGTGGATCCCTTATGCCTGTGCCTAGGCAAAGGAGCTGTGCCTACCCTGGGTTCCTTAGCGGAGCTGGCAGTTTATTTTTTCCCGTTTGTTATTTTGTTCACTCTCCAAGGCAGGGAGAATGGCTCTGGGCGTGTGACGAATCCTACTTCTGGCCCAGGGGACTCAGCAATTGCTGAAGCTGGTTCAGGACCTAGTGCAAAGTAGGGAGGGGGAGGTAAATGGGAGAGAGGTTTTTCCCTAAGGGGGGTGTTTTTGATCCACATGGTAGGCTGGACGCAAGTACTTATCTTTCATTGAGGGCTGCTTCTCACTGGTTCTGGGTGGCCGTGTAGTTTCTCTGGCGTTGGATGTCTCTGGTGCAGAAAATGTGCCTCCCGAATATGGCTGCTTGCCTGCCTCACCACTCACCCACAAGCTACTCAGACCTGAAGGGCTCAGGCTCTCGCCGGGTCAGGTCTGGCAACTCCTCGTTGCTTCCGAACCGTCTCTCCCTCCCCCTGCCACTCAGTCTGGTTTTTCAACTCTGCCTTTGATTTTAGGGCTCCCAGATTGCCATATATAATCGAATCACTTGCTTTTTTGGGTCTTTGTTGTAAGAGGGTCCACTGAAAGCGTCTGACTACTCCACCATCTTGGCCCCGCCTCCTCAACTTTTCTTAAAATGCTTGATCCATCTAAAAACTGTTGTTTTATGTGGGACAGCATTCCCATAAACTTGTTGCAAAGTTTCAGTGGTTTCAGAAGATGTCCACTTGAGTTTTGTTAACAATTTGATATTATCCCTGACCTCAAAATAATTTTTTTCTGTGGCACAAAAGGTATCCTTTTTTTTGAAGGCACCCTAAAGAGACTATGTGTATTATTGAGAAAACTTGTCTGCAGCCATCCACTGATGGCAGAGACATGGTTAAACACGTTTTGTTTGGAATAATCTTGTGCATGTATGAACTGGAACCCTAGTAGCAATACTTTTTGACTTACCCTTGTATAATATGTTAGGTGGTGGAAAGTGCTCTGAAGAATAATAAAGCAGGGTAAAGGGTTAAGGAAGATAGGGGGTTGATGTGTGTGCTATTTATGTGGTGGTCAGAGAAGGTTTCTGGTAAGGAGGCAATATACCCAGAGACCTGAAGTTAGTTAGGTAGACCTAAGCAGAAATCTGGGGGAAGCAGTTATTGGACACAGGCAACAACAAGTGCAAAAGCCTAAGTTTGTGGCATCTCCATTTCTACAGAAGAAAAAACTGGGGCAGAAATAAGGATATGTAACCATTGTAGGTGGTTGTTAGTGGTGGGTCGTGCTGGAATTTGAACCCTGGTCTGCAGAGAGGTGTAGGAAGTATACATATTTAGCTGTATCTGGAGAAAGAGAATTTCTAGGCAAAGCCAGGGGCCTTAGGAGAGTGTGTCCTTGGTGTGTCCCAGGAACTGCAAAGAAGCAAGTGAGGCTGGAGCACAGGGAACCAGGGAGAAAGTGATAGGAGATGAAATTGGAAGGTGGCATGGTGGTGTTTGGGACAGATTTTGTAGGGCTTGAAGGTTGTTGTAAGAACTTTAGATTTTATCATAAGTGAGGGTTTTGAGCAGGAGAGTGACATTATTTTATTTATGTTTTCCAAAAATACTCTGCTGCTGTGTGGAGAATATGCTGGGGGTGGTTGTGGCAAGGGGGCAATTAGGGCAATCTATTAGTAAGTTATTGCAATAGTCTAGGTCAGAGAGCGATTTCTGTGGCTTGTTCTAAGATGGTAGTGGAGGAAGGGGTGAGGAGTAGTTGGATTCTGCATACATTTTGAAGGAAGAGCCAACAAGATTTGCTGACATGTGGCAGCAGATAATATTATAGTGAGATTCTAGTAGAAAAATCATAATAATTATATAGTCAAAGCAAGCATGTTTGAATTGATTCTCTGAGAACAGTACTTATATTCAAAATCTGCATTTCTTTGAGTGCTTCCAGCATCTTCCTGCTAGTACCATTTTCTGTTTGACCTAAATAATGCTGCATAGAAATTGCTCACTCAGCCTTCATTTATACCAAGAAGGCATGATCAACATCTTAGACTCCTGCAAGATAAGTTTCTGGAGCACTGTATAGCAACTTGTGTTGCAGTAAATTTTATTATATTTGGTTATTTTTAGCTTTTAAAAATGATAATGAAGTCATCTCAAGCCATGTTATCCTCAAGACAGATTCCAATCCTTGGGTGACATTTTAACTAAATCAAATGTACATATTCCCACACATAAAGACACAGTGTATTATTGTCAGGGATAGGGTGGGTGACTCTACCAATTTAAGAAAGTTGCAAATAGTAATTGGAAAAATATGAAAATGAGAGTTCCTATCTAATGCATCTGGAAGCAAATCATTTTGACCTCGTACATCTTTTGTATTGTCTTGCTTGACCATTTGTTTTGTATATTAAGCTTCCCTTAACTGAAAGTAATTGAATAATGTTAGATGGAGTTAAAAAAACAAAAAAACTTCTTAGAGTATGGGAAGCATTTTTTCCTGTTTTAACAATATATATGCTAGCATTATGAATTAAATAGTATACATTTTATGTATAAGTTTTGAATCCTGTACCTTAAAGAGCTAAAACAGTAGACTTTTAAAAAGTTACAATATTGAAAATTTAGGCATGTAACTCAAAAACCCAAACCTACTGCTGTTGAGTCAATTCCAACTTATAGTGACCCCATAGGGTTTCTGAGGCTGTAAATCTCTACGGAAGCAGACTGCCTAATCTTTCTCCCAGGGAGCCATTGGTGGTTTCAAACCAGAAACCTTTCAGTTAGCAGTCAATTGATTTAACCACTGCATTGCCAGGGCTGTTTTTATACGTGAAAAAAAAACAAAAACCAAACCCGTTGCATTGAGTGGATTCCGACTCATAGCGACCCTGTAGGACAGAGTAGAACTGCCTGACAGAGTTTCCAAGGAGCACCTGGTGGATTCCAACTGCTGACCTTTTGGTTAGCAGTCGAACTCTTAACCACTACGCCACCAGGGTTTCCTTTATATGTAAACAGCTACTTATTTGTATAATATGGAAATAAAATTGAATCCAAACATCATAAACGCTGTTGAATATTTGCAGGAATTTGAGTTCCAGTCTGAATACATCTTGAAACCATTATAATGATTAACTAATGTGTGTTCCAAGAAGCGGTGGTGGCTCTGTTTGTTTATGGTGTTATTTGCAGAAGGATTTTACCAAAATGACTTGGGAAACACTAGGTTAGTTAGAGTTAAATAAATTACAGCAAGGCTTTTCAGGTTCTTAATATACTAATGTGCACTGTGACTCTTCACTGTGGCAGGGGAATATAATATATAGGGCTTAAGAACCTTGCTTTTGACTAGAATTCTCTTTCTCCAGAAAATTTATTTGACCAATACTCTTATTTCAGGAACCATCACAGGGGACTGATGTTCAGAGGCATACCAATTTAAAATATTCCTTTAGAGTATGAAATCTTAACCCTATTTCTTTCCCTACCTTTAGTTGGTTACCAAACACTAATTATTTTGCATGCCTGCATATTTTTGTTATTCTTTTTAAAAAACCTTTCTCTAACTATTTAATATATGGTTTGAAACAATTTGGAAATAATGAAGTTTAATCCTTACCTCACAGCACAAACACAATAGAATTCAGATGGATTAAATTAGTTAAACATAGTTTAAAAAGAGTAGTTAGCAAAAAATTAACACCACGAACAAAAAAAAATGTAAAGGCGTTTATTAAATTTTCTTATGTGGATTTCCTAAGCTTAAAGGCAATCAATCAGGAAGAAATACAATGAGGAAAATTTGGATAGATAAAGATTCATTAATAACTGAAACTTTACAAGCTAAAAAAAAGATATAGCCACACTCACAAGGTAAACAATTAAATAGGAAAATATTTACAACAAAAATAGCAAAGGATTGATATCTCTAACATAAGAATCTCATGTAAATCAATATGAAACACACTAAGACCCCCAACAGATAAGTGACAAAAGATAAGAACTGATAATTTTAGAGCAAAGGAAATAATCCATGTCTGAAAATTGTTTTTTCAATATTACAAATTAAGTACAATTAAGACAACAATGAGATACCATTTTTCTTTTTGCTTGCTTATCTAATTAACAATGAAATGAGCCTCCTTATGCAGGATTCACAAATTGTTATAGTCATTTAAAAAAGACATTTGTCAATTTTCCAAGAGTTTTAAGAATATTCATGTTCTCTAATCCAAAATTTCCCCTCCTAGGAATCTATCCTAAGGAAATAATTTACTCTTCCAGAAAGTTCTATTAGTTTTACTGCCCAGATAACTCAGATTCCGACTACTTCTCGACATCTTTACTGCTATTACCCTAGTCTAAGTCACTAACTAATCTTTCTCAGCAGCAGTACTGCAACAGCTTCGTAAGTAGTCTCAGATGTTTCGCACTTGCATCTTCCCCCCTCCCACCTCAACTATAATCTATTTCCCATTCAGCAGTAAGATTCATCTTTTCAAAGTGCAAATTATATGTATCATCCCTAGTCAAAATCTTCCAAATTTGCTTCCCATTAGAGACTTCAATCTCCTTATAATGGCCTACACTATTCTCTATGATTTTGCCCTAGGTTCTCTAAACTAAATATACTCCATAACTTCCTCCTCTTTCTTTGTTAAAACTAACGGCAAAGGTCACATTCTACTCATTGCATTGGTCAGAAATCTTTTATTTTAAGTGATAAAATCAAAACTTACATAATTTAAGCACAAATGGGAAATTTACTATTTATTATAACCAAAATGTAGAAAGGGAAAAAAGGTACGTAGTTGGTTTTGTGGATAAATGGAACCAGTGGCATGAACAGTCGAGTGTTGCTTCAATTGTTTTTCTATCTTTCCATTTCAGGTTCTTCTGTTGAAATTTGACATATTCCATGAGGCAGGATCCACAGTTGCTTATACCTCCCAGCTTGACACCTTACATGTTTTATCACCAGGAAAAAAAAAAAAATCTCCCTTTAGTCTGATTAGAAAATTCGAGGAAAAGAATTTTGAATGGTCTGTCTTGGGCAAGGTACAGACATGTCGTAGAGTGCAAAGTGAGTTGTGTAAAAATATGGCAGCTTCCTTTCGGATTACATGTTAGAACAGGAAGAGAGGAGGAGAGAGGTTCCCTAAGGAAGTCAAGGGTCACAGTTTTCAGAGGAAAGGAAGAGAAATGTTGGATAGACAAAGCTACAGCAGATTACTATACTCATTTAATAAATGTCTAGAAAAATATATATCTAAAAAATAGACAAGGAGCACAAAACATTAGCAAGTATATAGTTAATAGTGTTAAAGCTTACAGAGAGATCAGGTAATGCAAGAGAAGAAAATAATTTATTGAACTTGATAACTGGGTCTTTAGCAAGAACAGTTTTAGTGGTGTGCTGAAGACCAACGACAGATTTTAGTGAACTGCAGAAAAAGTAGGTGAGAAGTGAAGTCAGAATACAAGCTCTTTCTAGAAGCTTGAGGGACAGAAATAAGATGTGATAAACAGGAAGACGTAAGGTCGTTTTTTTGTTTTTTTCAGTGGGGCATGAGTGTTATAGGCCAAAAGCAGGGAGTCCATGAAGAGGCAAAGGTGGGTAGAAAGAGCAAGAATTGTTGGAGCAAGGTCCCATGGTGGGGCAGCCTAGGGAGCACCAGAGAGTGGGAAGGTTATAGAAGCAGGCTTTTTCCTTTTGATATTGAAGCAGAGAAACCAAGGATGATATCGATGGAGACAAAAATTTCAGGGAGTCTGGAGGTTTGGGGAATGGGAAGAGAAGATGCCTGAATTCAGGGCTCATAATCTCATTTGTGTCTTTACCAGAACTACATTTTTCATGTGAATTAAGACTTTTCAGTGTATTTGAAAGCAATTGATTGAATGTTTTCCTTCTCATCCCTCAACATTGGCTAACTTCTGTATCTTTTGTGGCGATTTTGTCATATGATTTAATTTAACAGTTTTAGCACGTGACAATGTAGTCAGGAAGCTGGTGTAATATCCAGGAAAATATAGACATAACTATTCTGTACATTTTCACAGAAGGAAAAGTATTAAGCAAGCATATCTGGAACATCCCTCTTTTTTTTTTTAATTTCATTTTGAAGAATTTATTGAGTTGGGAATTAAGTTTAATTTGGAGGAAAAGCACTAATATTGAACCAACCACAGAGTTAACTATAGAATAGGTAAGAGTGATTTCTCATTTTACCGAGGAACCATGAAACATTTTGAGAGACTGGCGGCACCTCTCCTACTCCTCCAGGTGACTCAGGCCTGAATTCAAACCAGACACATTTTCTTCCCCACCAACTGAAGCATTTAAATATGAAAAGACTGGGTATCTTTATTTAGGTAAAAGGCAGAGTGTGACACTCTTTACAGGATAGAATTTCAGCAGTTAAATTATTTTATTAAATGATGTCTAACTGCAGTTAAGGAGCCCTGGTGCCACAAATGTTAAGTGCTCGGCTGCTAATCAAAGATTGGCAGTTCAAACTCACCCACCGGCTCTACGGGAGAAAGATTTGGCAATCTGCTCCCGTAGAGATTACAGCCTAGAAAACACTATGGGGTAGTTCTACTCTGTCACATGGGGTTGCCATGAGTCAAAATCGACTTGATGACACCTAGCAACAACAAAAACAACTGCTATTTATTATGTAGAAATTGGCTGCCATGAAAAATTATACTTCTGAATGCCTGATGTAAAGGCAGAAATAGCAGTAGAGACAGTGTTTTCTAGATTGTCCCCTCTTTCTGTTTTTTTTTCTCTTTTGTCAAAAGAAGCACATAGCTATGTTGTATTATTAAAAAAAGAAAGAAAGAAATGAACTGTATGTAGGTCAAATAGGATTATCTTCCTAATGACCCTAATGTGAATTGCTTTAATAGGATTTAATCTCATGGGTTTGGAGTAATAGAGAAAGAATCATCTCAGCTATTTAAGTAAAATGTGCCTAAGTGGTGTATGAGGATTCTAACTAATAGCATTCTATAGGTAAAGGAGTTGCAGTACATAATTAAAAGTCATAATTCAAAAAGTGAAATTATGTCCATTCATATTTAATTCCTTTATATCAAATCTTTTTTTTTTTTTTTGAAAAAGGGTAGGAAATTTTGGCTAAAATGTTTATACACAGCACTCTCCTTTGCGGTATGACACATTGGAACTCCATATTCATGAATCATTTTCTGGTGAGGACTCTGACAACGGATAATGTAGTAAGAATTTAAAATTTGATAAGAATTTAGAACCCCATAAAGATGGCATTTTAAATCATTGGGGAAAAGATAGGTAGTTCAATTAATGGTGTTGGGACAATTGACTTTTTGGGAAAAGGTTATTTTCTTATCTGACATATACTAAAAGAATATTATATTATATTAAACATAACCTAGATATTAAATAAATAATAAATATACATATATTATGGGACTCTTACAAATGCTTTATCAAATATGACTCATTTATAATTACAACTGACTTGTTCACAATGGGAATATTGCCATCGGCCTTTGGTTATCATTGTCCCATTTTACGTAACCAATCTGCCCCTTTCTCCCCACACCGTCACCACAGATTACTGGGCTTGTGTTAAAAAGGTCCAATATGGACTGCTCACTTAAGACCGGGCATTGCCCCTAAATATTTAGTTTTCTCCTCAAGGCTGGGAAAGTGGTTTTCCTGATGCACAGGGAGAGATTACAGCAGAACCATGACCATACAGAAAAATGTTTTCCTAAGAGTCCAAATTACCATTGCACAGAAATGTATGTGTCTGCATGTAAGTATTAGATCTCTCTTTTTGTTGTTGTTGTTAGGTGCTGTCAAGTCGGTTCTGACTCATAGCTACCCTGTGTACAACAGAACAAAACACTGCCTGGTGCTTCGCCATCCTCACAATCTTTGTTATGCTTGAGCCCATCATCGTAACCACTATGTCAATCCATCTTGATGAGGGTCTTCCTCTCTTTTGCTGACCCTCTCCTTTCCAAGCATGATGTCCTTCTCCAGGGACTGGTCCGTTCTGATAACATGTCCAAAGTACGTGAGACAAAGTCTCACCATCGTCCCTTCTAAGGAGCGTTCTGGCTGTACTTTTTGGCGGTCCATGGTATATTCAGTATTCTTCACCAACACCATAATTTAAAAGGGATCAATTCTTCTTCAGTCTTCTTATTCGTTGTCCAGCTTTTGTATGCATTTGACATGATTAAAAATATCATGGCTTGGATCAGGCGCAGCTTTGTCCTCAAAGTGACATCTTTGCTTTTTAATACTTTAACGAGGGCTTTTGCAGCAGATTTGCCCAGTGCAATATGTCGTTTGATTTCTGAACACTGCTTCCATGGGTGTTGATTGTGGATCCAAGTAAAGTGAAATCCTTGACAGCTTCAACATTTTCTCTGTTTATCATGATGTTGCTTATTGGTCCAGTTGTGAGAATTTTTGTTTTCTTTATTTTGAGGTGTAATCCATACAGGGCTGTAGTCTTTGATTTTCATCAATAAGTGCTTCAAGTCCTCTTTGCTTTCAGCAAGCAAGGTTGTGTCATCTGCATATCCCAGGTTATTAATGAGTCTTTCTCTAATCCTGATGCTGTGTTCTTCTTCATATAGTCAGCTCATAGTATTATTTGCTTGGCATACAGACTGAATAAGTATGGTGAAAGAATATAACCCTCATGCACACCTTTCTTGATTTTAAACCACGTAGTATCCTCTTGTTCTGTTTGAAAGACTGCCTTTCATGTTCCTCATAAACACAATTAAGTGTTCTGGAATTCCCATTCTTTGCAATGTTATACATAATTTGTTATGATCCACACAGTCTAATGCCTTTGCATAGTCAGTAAAACAGATGTAAACATCCTTCTGGTATTCTCTGTTTTCAACCAAGATCCATCTGACTTCAGCAATATCCCTTGTTCCACTTCTTCTGAATCCAGCTTGTATTTCTGGCAGTTCCCTGTTGCTGTATTGCTGCAACCAGTTTTGAATTACTGTCAGCAAAATTTTACTTGAGTGCGATATTAATGATATTGTTTGACAATTTCTGCATTCTTTTGGATAACCTTTCTTTGGAATGGGCAGAAATATGGATCTCTTCCAGTCTGTTGGCCAGGTAGCTGTCTTCCAAATTTCTTGGCATAGATGAATGAGCACCTCTAGTGGAGGAAATCTCTCTTTAGGGGGAAATCAGTTTTTTAAAATCAGTGTGTATGCAATTTGATGTGCAGGAAGTTTCCATAGGAAATGAATGATTCATTTCAATTACAGAGAAAGACATTTCATTAGTCAAAAATTTATCCAGACAAGAATCACATGAATCTACTATGAGATTATTTTTCTAGTTTATATTCCTAGGTAGTAGAACAAAAACTTGTTTTACATTATTTGAGGTGCTGGTGAACATAGTCTTTGTGTTATTTCTAGAATTAGTGAATAGTCTACCTATATTTATAAACAGTTAGATACTATATCAGTCAGGGTTCTCCAGAGAACCAGAACCCATTGGAGGTCTCTCTCTCTCTCTGTTTCTAGACATAGATATATAGATAGATACAGGCAGAGAGAGAGAGATTTATTTTAAGGAATTGATTCACATGATTGTGGGCTCTGGCAAGTCCAAAATCCCCAGGGTAGCCTGGAAAGCTGGAAACTCAGGAAGGGTTTCTATGTTATGGTCTTGAGGCAGGATTCCTTCTTCTCCAGGCAACCTCAGTTTTTGCTCTTAACTGATTGGAAGAGGCCCACACACATTATTGAGGGTAATTTCCTTTACTTAAAGTCATCTGATTGTCAGCATTAGTCCCATCCACAAAATACTTTCACAGCATCATCCAGACTGGTGTTTTACCAAACAACTGGGCATCATAGCCTAGATAAGTTGACACCTAAAATTAGAAGAAATTTCTTCTCCAGCTTTGCTGCTCTAACTGGGGATTGCAATATTTTAGGAAAATGTGTGGAAGGTCTGCAGTTGGCTACTGGAGCAGAATTTTTGCCTGCTAATGAGGCAGTGTTGGTGCCAGAAGTTTCTCCTTTGTAGCCCTGGTGTAGATTCCTCCATTTGCTGAGGAACTGAAGGCCTGGCAAAGATGGGAGAGTAGGAAACAGCAAATCTATACAGAATATTATAAAATAAGCATGTTATTACCTTCCCTCTGTTAACAGAAGTAGTCAAGCAACGTAGAGCAAATATTGTTTACTGTCTAGCCCTCTGCCTTAAAGTCTTCATTCATTTATTTATTCAGCAAATATTTGTTGAGTACCTAGTTGGACTGGGCATATAGTGATGAGCAAAAAAAGACATTGTCCCTGTTCTGGTGAAGTTCTGAATTTAGACAATTAGACAATTGCCTAGAAATTAGCCAATTTTGACAAATACATATGTAAGTAGGAACTTTAATACTTTGAAGGAAAAGTTCAAGGGATCTTATTTAAATTGGGGGTGGTGGGAAGTCAGCTCAGACTGGAAGGTTGGTAGATGTCAGCCAGTTGAGAGATGAGAGGTAGAGTAGTTTAGGTTCATTATGCTTTGACTTAATCTTCTTTTTCTTAAATGTCAAATTACAAACTTGATGGGCACCTTTAAAATTACAACACGGATCATCAAATAATAAGGAATCATTTAAAAAATAAAAAGAAAAATAAAAAAAATCAAAGTAAAATCTCTCATGTCATCTTGCATGTATTTCTGCAGCAGTAGTTTCAAAGGTCATGGCATTTTATAAAAGGATTTCTCCTTAACCTTTCGTTACTGTTTTTTGGAACTCTAAACAGCAAGTCTTCTCATCACTAAATTCTTAGTTCTTACTTTTGAGGGATTCCTTGGAAAACCAAAGGTATGAAAGGTGAGTATTTTTCTGGGTTGCTGAAAACCTTGGCATTTTGAACGTTATCACCTTTTCTTAAGGAGTATTAGGCTAAGGCCTTTCTAGAACTGATTTCCGGTCTCCCAGGACTATCATCCATTCTATCTCTGAGAAACATCTTCAGTGAAAGACTACTTGTCTTTAATAACTTTTAGATTTTGACATGTTTTAATTGTGGTTCATCAGCCTTATATTGATTGTCTTGTGGCCTGAGACTGAACTTCTCTTTCAGCCTTGCAGAGAGAACACCATGGGAATTCTGGATAGAATGGTAATGCTTGTCTTGTGGACTATCATGTTACAAATCGGCCATCCTTTGCATTATTTCCACTTCCAAGCTTTGCACTTGAATGACTTGTATACAGTCATTTTAGCAGACAGTTATATGCACACAGGTTGTTTTTATGAATATATGAATGTCTAAATGTCCAGACAAGAAGCAAAAACTTCAGTCAATTATCCAAAGGCTTTGTCTGCATGAGGCAAACATGCAGACGTATACCTTTCACCTTCTTCCTCCTCACTGCTGGAAGCTGTGAGGAGACTTCAAGACCAAGTTTAACCCCCAGGGAGACTGGCTTTCACGGCTCCAATCACACCAACATTTTGCTAAGCCCACATTTTAATTGTTCTACTAGGACTGGTAGGTCCCTGGGTGGTGCAAATGGTTTTCGTTTGACTACTAACCAAAAAGTTGGCAGTTTGAACCCACCCAGTGATGCCATGAAAGAAAGGCCTGGCAATCTGCTTCTGTTAAGATTACAGCCAAGAAAATCCTACGGGAGCTGAGTCCACTCTGTAACACATGGGGTTGCCATGAGTCAGCATCGACTCAATGGCAACAGGTTTGGTTTGGTTTGGTTTACAAGGACCGGTAGAGTTTCCAAATTTCTTAATTAAAAAAACAAAAAATGAAAAACCTACCACGAGATCCCTGTTTTGGAACTTCTGGATACCCTCGTCTCTGTGACACTTAGTACCCACCTGCTGTACTTTTACTGCCTCCTCTTTTCATGCTCTGCTAGCTTCTTCCATTAAGCCTTACAAAACTCTTCCTGAGTGTATCTTCCACCCTTTTCACCTTAAACCAAAACTGATGTTTCTATTCTAACTATTGGTACAAACGTACTTTGAAAGCCATCATCATGAAATAATATTCTGTGGCCAAGATCTTGTCTCTGATTTTTCCTCTGTCTGTCTACAACTATTCTTTCTCTTCTGTTGTGCCTACTGTTTTTGTTCCTCCCCTTCATGATCCCCAAGTCATGGACTTCCAGGACACTGACTCTTGGGCATTCACTTATCTTCTTAATCAGTCTGAACCTCTTGGTGTCTCTTTAATACCTTTTGTGGCCCCCTAAAATTCTTTGTGTCTTTGACTTTCTGACATGTCCATCACAAAAATAATCAATGATAAGTTATTCACATTGCTTATTTCTCTGTTTCAGTTTTGTTGGAGAAAGTGACAAAATAGGGCTGTTGGGTCTAATATCCATTTATTCTATCTAACCTCAGCTGGGCCCTGGCTACTGGCATAGACATTATGGCACTTTTTTTTTTCCTTTGTAGTAACTATATATGTAACAAAACATTTTCATTATGGGATTTTTATAGCAACTATTCTGTTCAATCCTCCCTTTAATCAAATTCACCTCAAATCTTAGTAAATCATCTTGTCTTCCACTTTGGTGAGGTTGAGCCTATATGACTTAGTGCCTTTAGTGTCTAAAAATGGAATTCATTGCATTGCTTTCACAAAAGTACACAAAATAAAAAACAAGAACCTTCTTTCTTTGTATTCCTCATTATTGTCTATGCAGTCAGTCAATGCATGCCTCCAAATGTGAACCCAATGCACTTTTTTTGTGACTATTTCCTATACATATCTTAGGCCATTGTTCAAGTAGAATATATACCATTCCCCAAAAGTACTTTAAAATTTACCATGCCTCTGCTAATAATATTTTATGCTTCTAAAATGCTGCTATATTTCACTCCCCATCTTGTCTAGATCAGTAATTTCTACCTTTCAACTTAAATGCCATCTCTCCATCAAACCATGCCAATCAACCAGCTGGTATTGTTCCTCCACCTGCCCCATGGTGTACATTCCACAAATGTGATGGTAATTATTTTATTATAAAGAACAAAATAAAAATAAACAAAAACCCACTAGGGAATCTACTACCCGAAGCTCAAGTTTTTTATAAATAGAGTAGTTTTTCTTATTGTAAAGTATTTCCCAACTCAAAGAGAAGTTGTAAGGATAACTGAGAAAGCAGGTCTATTTCTTTCTCTATGTGTCAGTGAGCAAAGGTATGCAAAGCTGCCAAAAGCACCCTTTTAGTGTGTATGTCTATGATACATTTTGTAGATTGAATATTATTTATTGCTTCCCAGAGGATTTTCAGTGTAGACATTCTTTGCTTTTATCCTGTCTGCAACAAGATACACTTACATAATTCTGAGAAATGCAAATACAAATCCAGGAGGATAAATTCTGGACTTTGCTGTTGTCTAACCTCAAAAAAGCAGGATTACATAAAGTGCTGTCACTTAAGAAAACAAAAAGAGATTCATGCCAAACATTGTTTTATTTATTTATTTTTTAAGGCACAGTAATGGCCACCATGTCTAGTTCATTAATTAGATAAATCTTCTCTGAGATATGCCTGGTCGTCGCTAGAGTGGCCTCTCCCTATTTGCTGTGAGGGTCTTCTAATTCTTTTGTTAATATCTTCTCTCTTATTTTTACTGCCCAATTGAGTTTGGGTTGTTACACTTAACGTTTTATTTTTGATAGTCTTTAGCCATAGTTGTTGAGTTGGTAAGGCCTTTTGTTACTAGTGAATAGAGCAAGTGGTTTTGAATTGGATAAACCTAGATTTGAATCTCAGTCCCACCATTTATCCCAGTGACTTTGAGGAAATTATTTAACCTTGATCAGCTTCAATTTCTTATCTTTAAAAAGGAGATGATAACATATACTTTGTGGGATTATTGGGGGTTTTAAATGAAATAGTGTATGTAAAGCCCATAATACATTGCCTGGCACACAATCGTTGCTCAATTATGGTGGGTCTTTTTCTATTTCTACTAAGGGAAATATAGGATCACATTTTAATTTAAATTCCACAAGTTTCATTTGGCCATAAATTCTGTCATAATGCTAATGATTCATAACTAGGAATCAAGCTTACCTCATTGTCTCCTTCACCACTTTACCCTCTAACTCCAACTTGTTTTTGGAAAGTACTTTCCCTGGGAAGGTGGAGATGAGCACCTGAGTTTCATAAACCTCTGGGACTGGAGTGGTGGTGGTTGTTAGCTGCTGTTGACACATGGTGACCCCACGCACAAGTTTCTATTTTTTCCAGAATGTCATATCAATGGAATCATGCAATATGTAGCCATTTGAGTCTGTTTCCTTTCATTATATAATGATTATCATAATGATTGAATATTCAATATTATCATAATGATTTTGCGGTTCATCTACTTTGTTACAGTAGTTTATTATTTTTTGTTGCTGAGTAGAATTTCATCATATAGATGTACAAAAATTTGTTTAATCCATCTACCAGTTAGTGGATTTTTGGGTTATTTACAGTTTTTGTTGATCGTAAATAAAGCCCTTGTAAACATTTGCAATTAGAATTTAGTGTGGACATATGCCTTAATTTCTCTTGAGGAAATACATAGCAATGAGATTGCTGAATCATATCATAAGTGTATGTTTAACTTTATAAGAAACTGCGAAACTTTTCCAAAGTGGCTGTACCGTTTTGCATTTGCACCAGTTATGTGTGAGAATTTCAGTTGCTCTGCATCCTTTTCAATACTTAGTATTGTCACTTTTTTTTTTTTAAGTTTAGCTATTCTATTAGGTATGTAGTGGTATCTCATTGGAGCTTTAATTTATACTTCTTTAATAACTAGTGATATGAGAATCATTTCATGTGCTAATTTGCCATCCATTTATCTTCTTTGGTAAAGTATCTGTTCAAACATTTCACTCATTTTTTTATATTGAGTTTTTTTCTTTTTTTAGTTGCTGAGTTGTGTGTTTTGTATATTTTGGATGTCAGTACTTAATTAGCTATTGTTTTTCAAATATTTTTCTGTCAGTTTTTGCCTTATCTTTAATTTCTTAACAGCGTCTTAAATAAAGTAGAAGTTTTTATTTTCGATGAAGCCCAATGTAATAATTTTTTTCTTTTACTGATCATACTTTTGGTATCATATCTAAGAAATTCTTTGCCTAAGTGAAGTTTTCAAAGATTTTCTTCAGGTTCATCTTTTGTGTATGTGTTCAACTGATTAAGCACCATTTGTTGAAACAACTATTCTTACTCCATTGAATTGCCTTGGCCTCTATGTCAAAAATCAATTTACTAAATTAAATTGTGTGGGTCCACTTCTGGATTCTCTGATATTTATGTCTATCCTTTTACCAATATCTTGCTGTCTTAATTATTGTAGCTTTGTGTAAATCCTAAAATCAGGTAATGTGAGTCCTTCAAATTTGTTCTTTTCCAAAAGCTATTTGTCTGTCTTAGTTCTTTTGCTTTCTCATAAATTATTTTTAAAATAGTATATCTATTATAAAAAAAGTCATGCTGGAATTTTGATTTGGAATGCATTGAATCTATAGATATAGTTTTAGAAAACTGATGTCTTAGCAGTTTTGAGTTTTTCAGCCCATGAACACAATATAGTATTTAGTTTTTCTTTGATTTCTCTCTTTGCTTTGTAGTTTTCAGCTAATAAATCTTCCTCATATTTTGTTAGTTTTACCCTTCGTTATGGATTGAATTATGCCCCTCTAAAATCTGTGTTGTAAATCCTAACCTCTATGCCTATGGTTATAATCTCATTTGGGAATGAGTCGTCTCTGTATGTTAATGAATTAGGACTAGTGTAGAGTGTATCTTGAGTCAATCTCTTTTGAAATATAAAAGTGTATCTTGAGTCAATCTCTTTTGAAATATAAAAGAGATTAAATGAGGGAGCAGAGCAGAGATGAGGTAAGACAGATGCCAAGACACATGAAGATCTCCAAGGAGTAGGAAGCAAAAGCTGAAGAGACAAGGACTTTACTCCAGAGCCGACAGAGAAAGCCTTCCCTTCAAGCCAGTACTCCGCATTCAGACTTCTAGCCTCCTAAACTGAGAAAATAAATTTCTGTTTGTTAAAGCCATCCACTTGTGGTATTTCTGTTGTAGCAGCACTAAAACAAAAAAAACCAAACCTGTTGCCATCGAGTGGATCCTGTCTCATAGCAATCCTATAGGACAGAGTAGAACTGCCTGCCCCACAGGTGTTCCAAGGAGCACCTGGTAGATTTGAACTGCCGACCTTTTGGTTAGCAGCCATAGCTCTTAACCACTATGCCACAAGGGTTTCCATAGCAACACTAGATAACTAAAAACCAAACCAAACCCCTTGTTGTTGAGGGGATTCCAACTCATAGCAACCCTATAAGACAGAGTAGAGCTGCTCCATATGGTTTCCAAGGAGCGGCTGGTGGATTCAAACTGCCAACCTTTTGGTTAGCAGCCGAGCTCTTAACCACTGTGCCACCAGGGCTCCAGATAACTAAGACACCCTTAAATATTTTTTTGATGTTATCGTAAGTGTTGTTGCTTTTTTAAAATTCAAGTTCTAAATGTTTATTGCTAGAATATAGAAAAAAATTGATATTTGTATACTGACCTTCTGTTATATAACCTTGCTAAACTCACTTACAAGTTCTAATAGTTTTTTAAAATAGATTCTTTGGCATTTTCTATGTAGACATTCATGATGTCTGCAAATAAGGACAGTGTTCTCTCCTTTCTAATCTGATGGTTTCATTTCTCTTTCTGTGTGGGTTTTTTTTTTTTTTTTTTTTGCCTTATTCCACTGGTCAGGACCTCCAGTGAAGTGCTGAATAGAATGGTAAGTGAAAACATCTTGCCTTGTTCCCGTTATTAGGGGAAAAGCATTGTCTTTCACAACTTAGTATAATGTTAACTGTGAGGTTTTCATCTATGCCCTTTATCAGACTTGGGAAGTTCCCTCTTATTCCTAGTTTGCTGAGAGTTTTTATTATGAGTGGATATTGAATTTTGTTGATTTTTCTACATATTTTGAGATGATCATATGAGTTTTTTTCTTAATCTTTTGATATGGTAAATAACAATGATTGATTTTTTTTTTTTTTAACTGTTAAACCAAGAGTATAAGTGTTTTTATTTTGGCAATATACATGTATTACTTCTATAATAAAACAATTTTTTTTAAATAAAACATTTATGACTAGCTTTGTGGGGAGTGAGACACAATGAGAGGTTCTGGACCATGAAAAATTTTGTTGCAGCTGTGGGGTGCATGTGAAACCTATGTAAAATTGTTCACTACAGATTAGTAAGTAAGCACAAGTAAGCCCATCCTTACCTTGCTTACTGGGTCTTCCGCCCCTGCCAGGGATTGTAAATTTGAAAAGAGGCTTTGATTCTGTAGGAAGGTGCTGTGGGGTTGGGAGATAGGCAGATGCCAGCCGTACCTAGAAGCAGAATCTTTGACGTGGTGAAAAAATGTGGAATTGTCCACTACAGATGATCTGGTAAGCAAGGTAAGCACCATGTTTACCTTGCCTGTTAGATAATCCACCCCTGAGGACAAGAGATCGGAGACTGTAGTCCAGGTTTGGTGGTGTTAACTAGAGTAAGAAAGGAACTCCATCTTGGAAGTGCTTGGTTACGGGGCTGACTCTTAAAGCAGGAGCTTTAGGCTGAAGAATATGCAGACAACTAGTCACTACAACCGGGAATACTGCAACTGGGAATACAGGCAGGCAGGGTTCAGTTTTTAGAAAAAGCTGGAAACTCAGTTACTGAAAAGAAAAAAAATGTGGTCAGGATTGGGAGCTGGGCCTAGAGGTTCTCAATCATGGCTGCAAATTGGAATCACGTGGGGCCCTTTGATAACTATGATTCCAGCATTACAGCCCAGATTCTAATTTAATTGTTCTGGGATGTGAGCTGGACATTGGGATCACCCAGATGTTTCTAATGTACAGCTAAAGTTGAGAATTACTGTGTGAGGGTGAATTAAAGCTGAATTACCCGAGGAAGGATGATCGATCCCAGAAGCTTGGACAGAGCTGAGACTACAGACGAGACTGCAGTGATCTCAGTAGTGGTGGTGGGAGAACTGTAGATGCAGAAGTGAATGGGCAAGTGGAACCAGAGAGATCATTACATTTGCATAGTCCTTATCTTACAAAATGATGAAGCTGGGGTTAAGAGGGTCCAGATGTGTTCTGCAGATTTGGAATCTTATTAGAGGGAAACAGGAGTTAAAGCCAGAACCCAAACCACACAAATTTGTTTCCAGTTTTCCCGTATTTTATACCAGTCAGTCTGTCTCGTCTGTCAGTTAGACTGTCTCAGCTCTCCCCAAATCTCTATGTCACCTTCTTATGGTTACTTATAACCTGTTGCCTTGGAATCAGTTCCAACTCATAACAACCCCATGTGTGTCAGAGTAGAACTGTGTTCCACAGAATTTTCAGTGGCTGATTTTTTGGAAGTAGATTGCTAGGCCTTTTTCTGAGATGCCTCTGGGTAGACTCAAACCAGCAAGCACGTTAACCATTTGCACCACGGAGGGACTTCCATAGGTACTTAGAGTTCATCCCTTTGATTGACTGTTTATCATTATGACTCTCATTTAATTGTATAAAGTGCTTCAAGAATCCATATGTAGCAAAGTGGAAATTAAGCTGAAGCAAGTGGTCAGATTGAAGTAGGACGACAGTTCTTTTTTTTTTTTGGCTTTGACATTTCTTACAGGATTAGGAAAAATCAACATAAAAATTGCCATTAAAGTGCTTTGCCTTTTGTTAGTAAGTAAGCACCAATTCTCAAGATGTAATGTATATAATGTATATTTTACTGTTTTAGAACTCAGGGACTAGTTTATTTAAATTTTTTATTTCATGTTTCTTTTTGTAAATGCTAAGCACTGTTTTCTGCTTTCCCCCCTTTAAATTGATCTTTGGTAACAAAGGTAGTTCAATTATATAACCAGTAGTTTGATTATATAAACAGCATGCTTGGCTTGGGGGGAGGTGATTTTTATGAACTTCTTAACAAATGAAATGTTTTGAAATTTTAATTCAAATTTGCATATGAATTGTAAAGGCTAAGAAATATTACACACCTTAACGGTCTTTGCATACTTATGACTCCTGGAATGATAATATACATAAACTGGAAAGGGAAGCAGCAAAGGACCAAAATTTATTTCTACCTAATAGGCTGTTGTGAGTTGGCATCAAGTCGATTCAGACTCATGACGACCCCAAGTGTGTAGAGTAGAACTGCTCCATAGTGTTTTCAAGGCTGTGATCTTTCAGAAGTAGATTGTGAGCCTGTCTTCCAAGGCGCCTCTAGGTGGGTTTGAACTGCTAACCTTTTGTGTATTGGTTGAGCCCTTAATCATTTTCACCACCCAGGGAGTCTGCCTAATAGGATAAATAGTCACAATTTTCACCCTCACAAGTTAATTATGAACCATCCAAAGATTTAGTGATTTTTTTCACTTTTACTTTTCAGAAAAATATTACAGAAAAGAGCCAAAATAGACATTTGACAATGTTTTAATAATGAACAAAAATTTTTATGCCGTGTTGTAATCGTTACAGAAAAATATCACCAGCTCATTAGGTTGCTGATACATACTCATGGTACTATTTTTAGTGGAGAGAATATATAGTGTTTTCCTATTTCTTTGTTCCCTCTTTAATTATGAAGGCCTCTAAAGTTGTATACATAGCCACAATCACTTGCTCACAGAGTTTCCAAGGAGCAGCTGGTGGATTTGAACTGCCGACCTTTTGGTTAGCAGCGAAACACTTAACCACTGTGCCACCAGGGCTCCTTTTATTTTTTAAGTTAATTGACCATTATTTTATAGATTTGGTAGTTATATTGTGTATTTATGTCTCACTCTAACAGATTTCAAATTATTGGCCCCTTTAACATAAACTCCAACACTGGTAGGATTGTCTTGTTTTTTCCAAAAATTTAAATTGCTGTTTTTGTAACCTGTTTTGAAGAGCACAGGGCAAAATTAGTTATATGAAATTTGTCGTTTGTTTATTGCAATTAAATGTCACTAACTAGTTATAGCAAAATCTGCTGACTCCATTGATGCTGAGCCTATGGACGGAAAGTGTATGATTTGTTTTAGATAAGAGCCAGTGACTTTAGTGCCCATAAATGATGGCAGGCTGGCAACCTTTGAATGGTGCCAGATGGACATCAGAGATTTTATTTCTTATTTTAATGAACAGAGGAGAGAAGCAGGTGCTACAGGGCCACTCTCCGGATGCTGCGGGGAATGTGGCTTCCAATTTCCGTTCTCGCATTAGTCTATGTTTTGAAACTGCTAACGACTAGGGATAGAAGGAAGCAGGTGAAGGGTCAATCAGTTGGGAATACCTGTGTTATGAATTACTACCATAACTGTTATTGTGGCGTGGTGTAACTAGGCTCACAATTAGGATTTCAATACTCAAATACCTAATGTATTCGAGCTGTTAGAATCAGTTCAGCATCACTGGATCTCAGAAATAAAAGGGGCTTTAGCGGCCCTCTAATTCCTCCAAAGATTTGCCCAAAGTCACATGGCTGGTTAGTGGCACGAACACAACCTGATCCCATATTCCTAACTTTGAATCTGTCACTCTTGTCAACATACTACAAGGACAAGAATAAAAATATCATGTGTTGACTTCCTCCCTCCCCCTCCCCCCGGTATGAATTTGTGAGACAAACAAATAAACAAAGGAAGGAGGTAACTGCCTGTTGGTTTGTGCGCTCAGAGTCAGCTCCTCCTTATTTGGCAGATCCTCTCTATAAGTTTTCATGTAGACTTTCCTCTTTGGCTATTAACTTATCAGAAAGGAAAAATATTTGCAGCCTAATTTAAATGTTCTAATTAACAGTCATTATTATCTTTAATATAATCCGATTGCGTTGCAAACATTGGAGAAAACAAATAAGGCAAGCTGAGAGGAGAAAACCTATCACAATCACCACACTGCTAATCTCTTCCAGATCATTCTATATCATAGGTATTTTCCCAGAATTAAAAAAAAAAAAAAATCATTCCCCCAGTCTTCTCATCTAGGTTGTAGGGCATATGGCTGTGTCCACATAACCTAAAAAGAAATGCTTTATATTAAATGACCACAGCAGTGAAAATGAGAACTCTCTCATTGCAACATGGCAGCAAAACAAGTTATAGAATATGAAGTACACAGAAAGGGAAACAGACATAAATGTGGAAATGTGTCTGGTTTACAGCCAGAGCTTTAGCTAAACAAACTTTAAGTGGGTAAGTGCTTTCTCCACATCCCTCTTTTCCCCCTCATTATTCCCACCAGTAGCCACTCGATCGGGGCTGGATATCAAGCCTGCCTGGTTCTCAGCTCTGCATCACTGGAACCATTCATTGGCTCTTCTGGGGAAAGCTCTGTCCAGATTGCCTGCCACCTCCCCGCCTTTCTCCCCAACAACACTCTGATTGCAAATCTACTGGCCCCTTCTAGAATCAGTTGTGGCCAGTGTTGGTTACAGGAAGGATTCAAGCCCTTCTCTCCTCGCTTAGTAGTGGGAGACTCTGTCCCAGCTCACTCTTGTTAATCATGTGGACTTAATCCAGGACTGCTACTCTGATAAAAATTAATTTTTTAGAACAGGAGTAACAATACAAAGGATAAGCATTTGGTTTTGGGATTAGAAAGACCTAAGTTTAAAGCCCAGCTCCAACTCTTATTACTGTTTGATTGCAGGCAAGATACTTCTCTTTTAAGTCTCAATTTTTACCTACTAGAGATGTAAATTTGTTGCTGTCAAGTTGATTCGAACTCATAGCGACCCTATAGAACAGAGTAGAACTGTCCCATAGGGTTTCCAAGCTTATACATTTTTATGGAAGCAGACTGCCACATCTTTCTCTTGCGGAGTAGCTGGTGGTTTCAAACCACTGACCTTTCAATTAGCAGCCCAGAGCTTAACCACTGCACCACCAGGGCTCCTCCTGACTGGAGAGGTAGAGAGGCCTAAATGAGGTAATTAATGCAATTATTCCGGTAGAGAATGAGCACCAATATACGGTGTTTATTATGATACAAGGGATACAGCATGGAGAGTAAGAGCCTGGGCTTGGGAGACAGACAACCATATATTTGAATCCTCTCACTACCCATCACTAGTAAGTTATTTCCTTCTCAGAGCCTCAATTTTCTCACCTGCAAAATGGAATTAATAATAGTGCCTACATTACAGAGAATTTTGTGAGGTAATATCTCTAAATCACTTGACAATTTATGGTATCTGGATAGAAAATGCAAGAAAGAAAGTCCATGCTGCACTATATTGCCTTCCTCTGGATTCTTCACTGCTGTGGTCTGCTTCTCCATCAGAACAGTTCTCCCTCCCATACCTCCCAGAAGCTGAGTGCATTCTAACTCTATATCCTCTTTGAACTCCATGTTGAATTTCCTCCCAAAACTGATAGCTAGGTCTGTCTGCAAAGTCTCCCTCATCTCATGGACAAACTCAATTTCAAGTCCCAGCAACTCTCAGTCTTCCCTGCCCTTTTGCAGTTACTGGGGCCATATCCCATGGTCAAAGATCCTTTGAGCCTGTCTTCTCCATTTGTACCTAATTGACCCAGAACATTTTGCTTTTAAACTACTACTCAACCTCCCCCTTTCCCCTGAAACATATTTCTCCAGTATTTCCTTTTATCAGGTCCAGGTTCTTGTGCCACCCAACATGACAATAAACTAACTTCACAAACTATTGTAAGCTGATAAGAAAAAGCTAGAGGGTGTTTATTTATCAATCAATTATGTTCCAAGGGCCTACCAGGTACCAGGCACTATAGTAGATACTGTGGAATTCAGTGGTGAATTAGATGGATACAATGGCTGTCTCCTTAGTACTTACGGTCTAGAGGGGAAGACAGGGAAGTAAACAGACAGATAAAATGTTGTATGCTAATAATTTCCATGTCATAGGATGCACACAGGGTAGGCACCTAATCCAGGCTTGAGGCATAGGGAATAGTTTCCTGGAAGAAGCAACATCTTAACCAAGAGAAAGAGGTGGTTGGAGGTCAGTGTTTCAGGCTAAAGCAAGGACAAAATCTCTGAGCAAAGAGAGGGCGTGTCTTGTTCATGGTAAAGGGTAACATTTAGCATGGTGGAGAATGGAGTGTAAACAGAGGACTGAAAGCAGATCAGGTGATAGAAGTATGCAGGGCCCAGGTTACAAATGGCCTTCTAAGCTATGTCAAGGAGTTTTTAGATTTTATACTAAGAACATTAGGGAGTCATTCAAGGGTTTTAAATAGGGCAGAGACATTATCAAGTTGGTTTAAGAAAGCTCATTTTGCAAAAGTACAGAAAATAGTTTGGAAGGAAGGCAATACTAGAAACAGTCCAACCAGTTAGAAGGCTTTTGCAGTGATTCAGGTGAGCAATGAGATTGCTTAGGCCCGAGAAGTGGGGGAAATCTGCAATTATTCATCAATTCATTATTTATTTAAAACATTATTTATCCATTCAGCAAATATTCACTGACTGTATGCCAGGTGCTATGCTGGGTTTTAGGGATTATGGTGAACAGAAGAGACAGGATCCCAGCCTCTAGCGGGGGATTCTAACTGGTGGTGATAAGGGCTAGGACCGTGTGCTGAGGTGCCTGGGACTTGGAGGGGTCAAGAGAAAGGCAAGTGAAAGAAGTAAAAGGTAGACTCATTTGAATTCAGTTATTCCACAAATATTTATTAAACATTCATTGTGTGCCAAGAACTCTTGTTGGTACAGAAGAATCACAATGAAAAAGACAAATTCCATAGGCCGTGGAACTTACATTCTAGTAGAAAGCTTCCTTTATAGTCATCAGATTGATCAGTGTCAGTAGGACACTAGAATTGGGGATGGCGATAGAGATTTTATGAAATAGATTGACAACCGAAGGGGAGAAAGAATAAGAGAGCAAAACTAATGTCCAGAGAATTCAGGGGGAAGAGCAGGTTTGGAGAGTAAATGATGAGCTCAGCATAGTACGTGTTGAGCGTGAGGTATCCAAGAGACATCAAAAGATAATTCTTCAGTATAGCAAAATGGTTAGATACCTGAGCTCTGGATGCAGATTGCCGAGGTCCAATACTGACACCACCACTTATACGCTGTATTAGCTGGGGCAGATTACTTAACTTTTTTATACCTAGGACTTCTCTTCTGTACAATGGGAATAATAATGTTGTTGTGTGCTGTTGAGTCAATTCTAACTCATAATAATCCTATATGACAGAGTAGAACTGCCCCATAGGGTTTCCTAGGCTGTTATCTTTATGGGAGAAAATTGCCAGGTCTTTTCTCCTGCGAGCCATTGGGTGAGTTGGAACCACTGATGTTTCAGTTAGCAGTGCCTACCTTACAGGTTGTTGTGATGATTAAATGAGATAATATATGCTAAATGCTTAGAACTGTGCCTGGCATATTTAAGTCCTAAATTTGTTGTTAGGTGCTGTTGAGTCAGTTCTAACTCATGGTGACCCTATGTACAAAAGAAGGAAACACTGCCCGGCCCTGCGACATCCTCACAATTGTTGCAGTTAGAGTCAATTGTTTTAGCTACTGTGTCAATCCGTCTTGTCCAGGGTCTTCCTTTTTTTGCTGACGGTCTAATTTACCAAGCATGATGTCCTTCTCCAGGGACTGATCCCTCCTGATAACATGTCCAAAGTACGTGAGACAAAGTCTTGCCATCTTTACTTCTAATGAGCATTCTGGCTGTATTTCTTCCAAGACAAATTTGTTTGTTCTTCTGGAAGTCCATGGTATATTCAATATTCTTCACCAACACCATAATTCAAAGGCATCAATTCTTCTTCGATCTTCCTTATTCATTGTCTAGCTTTCGCATGCATGTGAGGCGATTGAAAACACCATGACTTGGGTTAGGCGCACCTTCATCCTTAAAGTGGTATCTTTGTTTTTGAACAGTTTCAAGAGGTCTTTTGCAGCAGATTTGCCCAACAAAATATGTCATTTGATTTCTTGACTGCATTTTTCTATGAGCGTTGATTGTGGATCCAAGTAAAACGAAATCCTTGACAACTTCAAACTTTTATTCATTTATCATGATGTTGCCTACTATTGGTCCAGTTGTGAGGATTTTTGTTTTCTTTATATTGAGGTGTAATCCATACTGAAGGCTGTAGTCTTTAATCTTCAGCCGGAGGTGCTTCAAGTACTCTTTGCTTTCAGCAAGCAAGGTTGTGTCATCTGTACATCGCAGGTTGTTAATGAGTCTTCCTCCAATTCTGATGCCATGTTCTTCTTCACATAGTCCAGCTTCTCGAATTATTTGTTCAGTATACAGATTGAATAAGTATGATGAAAAAATACAACCCTGACACACACCTTCCCTGATTTTAAACCATGCATACAGTATTCCTTTGTTCTGATCAAGTGACTGCCTATTGGTGTATGTACAGGTTCCTCATGAGCACAATTAAGTGTTCTGGAAATCTCATTCTTCGCAATGTTGTTCATAATTTGTTATGATCCACACAGTCATTGCCTTTGCATAGTCAATAAAACACAGGTAAACATCTTTCTGGTATTCTCTGCTTTCAGCCAAGATCCATCTGACATCAGCAATAATATCCCTCATTCCACATCCTCTTCTGAATCCGGCTTGAATTTCTGTCACTTCCCTGTCAATGTACTGCTGCAATTTTTCTTGAATTATCTTCAGCATAATTTTACTTGTGTGTGATATCAGTGATGTTGTTCCATAATTTCAGCATCTATTGGATCACCTTTCTTTGGAGTGGGCAAGAATATGGATTTCTTCGAGTTGGTTGGCCAGGTGGTTGTCTTCAAAATTCCTTAGCATAGATGAGTTAGCACTTCCAGTGTTGCATCTTTTTGTTGAAACATCTCAGTTGGTATTCCGTCAATTTCCAGAGCTTTGTTTTTTGCCAATGCGTTCAGTGCAGGTTGGCCATCTTCCTTCAGTACCATAGGTTCCTGATCATATGTTACCTCCTGAAATGGTTGAATGTCAACCAATTCTTTTTGGTATAGTTACTCTGTGTATTCTTTCCATCTTCTTTTGATGCTTCCTGTGTTGTTTAATATTTTGCCCATAGAATCCATCAAAATTACAACTCAAGGCTTACATTTTTTTCTTCAGTTCTTTCAGCTTGAGAAATGCTGAGCATGTTCTTCCTTTTTGGTTTTCTAACTCCAGATCTTTGGACATTACATTATTATCCTTTACTTTGTCTTCTTGGGCCACCCTTTGAAATCTTATGTTCAGCTCTTTTACTTCATTATTTATTCAGTTCGCTTTAGCTACTTTACATTCAAGAGCAAGTTTCAGAGTCTCTTCTGACATGCATTTTGGTCTTTTTGTTCTTTTCTGTCTTTTTAATGACCTTTTGCTTTATTCATTTATGACATCCTTGATGTCATCCCACAACTCGTCTGATCTTTGGTCCTTAGTGTTCAATGCCTCAAATCTGTTCTTGAGATGGTCTCCAAATTCAGGTGGATATACTCAAGTTTGTACTTCAGCTCTTGTGGACTTGTTTTAATTTTCTTCAGCTTCAACTTGAACTTGCACATGAGCAATTGATGGTCTGTTCTGCAGTCAGCCCCTGGCCTTTTTCTGACTGATGATATTGAGATTCTCCATTGTCTCTTTCCACAGATATAGTCAATTTGATTCCTGTGTATTCCATCCAGAGAGGTCCATGTGTATAGTTGCCATTCATGTTGTTGAAAAAAGTTATTTGCAATGAATAAATCATTGATCTTGCAAAATTCTATCATGTGCCATTTCTATCACCAAAGCCATATTTTCCAAGCACCAATGCTAAATAAGTGTCAGCTATTGTTATATATAAAGCTAGAGTTGTACATTTGGGAATCATACTCATACATCTGTATGAGTTGTGCACCACACACAGTGTGCCATATCTAAGGGGCTTCCATTAACATCATAGATGTTGCAGATTTGTATCAGCAGATGGAAGCAAAGAAGGTGTATCTTTTTCTCATTTGTTCAAAGATGCTGAAATAGCTAGTAGTGACCCTAATTCAGATGGTTATTGATGCTATCTATATGGCATGAGGAGCCCTGGTGACACAACGGTTAAGAGCTCGGCTGCTAACCTAAAGGTGAGCAGTTCGAATCCACCAGTCGCTCCTTGGAAACCTTATGGGGCAGTTCTGCTCTGTTCTATAGGGTCACTATGAGTCAGAATCAACTCGACAGCAATGAGTTTGTTTTGGTTTATATGGTATGAGCTCTTCCAAGGAGAGAGTATCAAGAGAGAAGAGTGGATGGGTTAGGATAGCACTTTAAAAATCCATAATAACATTTAAGGCAGAAGAACGGGAACTTGCAAAGGAGACTGAGGGAGACTGGCTAGAAAAGTAGGAGGGAAATTAGATACACATGGTATTGTGAAAGCCAAGGAAAGAAAGTGTAACGAGGGCAGAGTGGTAAACTGTGCCAATGGTGAGGAGAAGTCAGGCAACCTAAGGACCAAGATGTGTCATTGGATTTAGTAACCATGATATCGTTGGTAACCTTGGAAACAGAATTGGTGGAAGAAGCCAGACTGCCATGGGTGGAGGAGTGCATAGAAGATGAAGATGTTTGATTGTAAAGGGATGAGAGGGCATGGTAGCTGGAGGAAAATATAGGATTGAGGGGGATTTTTCTTTTTAAGGCAGAAGAGTCATGAACATACCTAAATGCTGAACAAAACGAGCCATCAGAGAGGGAGAGGCTCAAGTTTCAGGAATAGATAGTCAATAGAACCAGTTATCTAGGAAGTTTGTGAGAGGATAGGATGGGATGTGGAAACCCCTCAAATCTCCAGTGTTACACATATGCAATTTACCAGGATCCTTCTAGAAGCTATCCCTATTGAGGGCAGAGATTTCAGGCCAAGAAAGTGAAGAAATTATTTTTGGGGTAAGAATCACATGGCCCACAAAATGACACACTATAGGTGGCTGGCCATCCAGTCTGTGTACAGACAACCTTAACTAGTAGTTGTCCATATTATAAGTTGACCCTTTCCCTGGAATGTTTCTGCTCTCTATGACTGGATCAATTACATTCCTTTTTCACTACAGATGATTGATTTTAAGCTGCAAATCCCTTGGAAGCTGTAATTATATCTAAGTTATCTAACTTTTCTTGCTATTTCATTGCACACTTAGTTTCCACCACTATTTGGTTCCTATAACCATAATTCAGAAAATAACTGGCTTCCACTTCCCAAGTCCCCATAGGATCTAAATCTGGATGTGTCACATGACCCCTCCATCCAATTTGTTATTTCAGTCATTCTCTATCTTATAAATCACCTTAAAAATATCAAAACGACATGGCGCGTTGTCTTTAACATAAAAAATATTTTCTCCTTATTTTATAGCTTGTATAGATTTTGGGACATATGAATGTATATATGTGTATATCTGTGTACCTAAATTTGTTTAAAGTTCTTTTCCACACAATGAGGGCTTTCTGTGTGTAAGGAAGACCCCCTACACACAGTTGGAATCTCCATAATTTCTTTCAAATCATTTGGGTACTATTATTGAAGTAGGGTTTATTGTTATTATATGGGTTTTTTTTTTTAAACCTAGCTGAAAGAAATAGTGTAGAGTATATAAATTAAAATTTCATCATGACAATCTTGATTAGATTAAAAGAGCGCAGTTGACACAGTGGAAGAAACTGACTGAGTGTCAGAGCAGAAAATTTTCCAGGGGTCACTTTAAGAATGATGAAATGAAGGTCAAGAAAGATTGGTTGATTGGTTGGGTCCTTCAGTATGTTAGTGGCAGCATCAGAATTAGAATTCCAGCTTTCCAACTTTTGGATAGAAATGCAATTATTTTTGGTATATTATGGTACTTAGAAAGACACACTGTAAATTATGACAGTATAATCAATTTAAGGGTGAAAAATATAAATAATGTGTATATAGCTTTGGCCACATAATATCTATGAATTAGCTGACACTTTTCCTCATAAAAATTGTTTGTTTTATGTTAATAACAAAACCAAGGTGACTTGTGAATTGATACCATACAGAAACTGGAAGACATAAATGTTTTCTGAGAAGGCTTTCTGTATGGCCAATAAAAAAAATTACAGCCAACCAAACACTCTTTGCTTCCTTGAAATTTCACTCCATCCAATGGCTTCCTAATTCCTTTTATTCACTGAAACAATGTGATGTGCTATAATAAGAATTCAATCTGTTGTGATATGATTGCCTAGGAATATTCATAGACTCATAAGCTTTGACACGATTAGGTATGTCCTCTTCAGAGCCTTTCAAACTCCATTTTCCTATTAATGCATCCCTTACATGGCATTTATGCCGTAGAAATGCCTTTTTATTTCCATAGACTTCAAGCAGCTGTTTGTAGTATTCATCCCACAGTGCCATTTATTTCATCAGTAAGAATCACAACCTTTGTTTTGTATATTCTCTTCTATTTCTTTGGTTGGTGTGTGAGACTGAGTCGTTGGGCTCCAGAGGTCAGTGTGGGGCAGGCAGCTTTGGTTTTGTGGCTCCTGATTTTCCCTTCTGTGTCATCCATTCACACATGAATTTATTTAAATCCAGTAGACCTGAAAATTTTAATTTTATGGTAGATCCCTTACAAAGAGGAAGCACCTAACAATTTCAAGTCTATATGATGATGACAACAAAGAAAGAGAACTAGGAAATTGCATTTTTCATTTGCCTTCTTTTAAAGTGAATGCAGCAGGGAAAAAAATAAAGTGAATGCAGGGTAATTGGATCTGAATTTCTCAAAAATAATGCTCATGAAAAGTTTTGAAATAATAACAGAAGTTCAACATGAAAGCAATACAAATTTGTGCAAAATAGAAGTATGCATTTTTATTAATTTATTTTTTTTTGAAAAGCAAATCAGTAGAGAAATGCTTGCATTGGTCATGGCCACTCAAAACAATTATTTAAACTTCTTGACCCAAAGAAACACTTCCTATTATTGATGATGTGTTTGGCTTTGATATAATGGAGTCAGGCTGGTCTTAGCCTTTAGCCTTTTGTGAAAAGATGGCAGGTGAATTGTGGCGTGGAGAGGTAGAGCTAGCCCTTGAGAAATAGCATATGTTTGTAAATCTCTTCTGCTTCCCAAAGAGCCCAGTTTGTTCCTCATCTTACCCTCCACTTCAGTGTCTGCTTTTTAAAGTTTCAAAAATTAAAACTTAATTATGGAATAAGACCAAAGTACCAGTGGGTCACTTTCAGTCCTCACAGGTCCATGGTATTGTACCATAGTACTGCCAGTGACTGTTACAAGAAACCATTCCAGGCCCATGCTTGTTCCTATCATAGGCTGGTCCAGCACTTTCCTTATTCATGAAAAATGTTGCTTCAGGGTAAATATTACAAAGCTAAAAAAAATTCGTGCTGCACTTCATTTTTTGGCAACTTTCCTTGCGATTTAAAAACTAATGCCAATTAAATCAACAATAATTCATTTCCTTCCAATTAAGTATAGAATATACCAGGTTACACAACCATAATAGATGAGTACTCTTGCTATGCTGCTGAAACTTGACTTTTACCAGGAAGCCTTGGGAGCCAACCAGCAAAATGACTTCACTGAGTCATTGCACAAAACCGCACACCACCCATTTGTGAACCTCTTTAAGCTTAGAAGCTAATGGTTTCTTTCCCCCAGCAGTGCCTGGTATCTGTGAAATGCAGTTTTATGATATAACTAATCTTCTACTGAAGTTAAAGTGCCCAGAATTCAATTACGTTGGTAGGATGGAGCATTTGCTTCCCTGATTTGGGAAACCAGCTATTTCAGGTATGGGATGATTTTTTTTTAAGTCATTAAAATCGAAAAGTGAAGGTGAGAACATCAGCTATGTCAGTGACTTTTGAATGATAAGATTATTTTTGGAGACGACTTAATCAACTTTCCAGGTTGATAAAATATACATAATAGTTCTTCCATATTTATAAAAACAGTGTTATAGGAAATAGATGTTGTGTCTGAATTACTACTGTATCATTGTACTAAATACAGTGGAACATAGTAGGTGGTGCATTAATACTTGCTGAATGAATAAATGAGTGCATTCTCTTGAAAAGTGATTTAAAATAATTAAACAGTCTTCTTTATGATCTCTCCTTAAGAAATAAACCACAAGCTAAATTCAGTTTTGGCATATTTTATGACTTAGAGAAAGACATTACTTTCAATTTTCTCGGCTAATAACATAAGGTTATAATTATTTGTCCATGACCCTTATAATTATTCAACTCTCAAGAGAACCATGAACTGAAGATTTTAGTCTAAAAAAATATTAGTTGTAGAATTTGGCTTATTTAGACAAATCAATTTTTTTGTTTTCTTTTTAAAAAAATAATTGTGAAATCATTCTATAGTAGGACAATAAATCCTGCCATCTAGTTTTATTTATCACTGATAAATACCCAGAGTGTTCACTTCTTTGATAATCTTATACCTATGTCCACTGACACCCAAATCATCCCCATTTATTTTGATTTAAAATAACTATGTTTATGAAAATAATAATTTAATAAAATAATAAGTGCCTTCATACACCAAACTCAACAGCATGATTGTTGTTAATAGTCTATAACTGAAATGAAACAAAATTATCCCAAAGTATCCTTGAATATAGGTTAAAAATTCAGTTACTGTTAGAAGGTTAATATTCTTAGTATATTAAAAAAGGGAATGTAAAATTATAGACTCATATTCTTAATGGTGTTTAAGAGGAATTTTTAACCACTGCAGTTAAACCATCTGATGAAAACTGGGTTACTCTAGAATACATTTTACCAATGTATTTTAATTATTGGGGGAAGTATACCAAAGTTAAAACAATATTTGTTTATACTTGATAGGTCTAATTTTTGTTTTTGATCTTGTCCTTAGTGTTATAAAATGCATTAGTGTATTTTAAAAAAAATATTTTACTACAGCTTAACTGACTTCTGAATGTGACATTTCAAAGTTGTGATGAGTAGTGTACTAAATACACTACTTTAGATCCTTATAGAAGCATAGGTTAAGAGCTATCCTTGATGAATACAATGTGCCTCACCTGAGAATATTGTCCAATGTGAAGAGAAATGATGATAAAAGTGAAGAGTGTTCCCAAACAAAATTATATCTTCAAAATTTTGAAAATTTAGCTTCAATATTGCTTAGCATGTTTACATTTGAAACTTGCTGCTTGCAGAGTTTTAATAAAATGTCACACAGCTCCTCTTTGATTACATGGGCCGTTGTCTGAAACTGGTCACAAGGAAACCAAGTGAGAAAATGTGAAAAAAATCAAAGTTCATCACCACTAAAGAAAAATTTAAAATTCATTTCCCATTAAAGATTGGTAGCATCTTCATTTCCAAAGGAGAGGGCAAAATTATCTAGATTCTGATTCCAGATTCTCTCTTTCTATTTCTCTCTCTTTTTCTCGTTTGACTATTTTGGAAATTGTATTTGAGTTAACACCTCAACTAGGATGAGGCAAAGAGAATGCTAGTAAAAATTTTTAATAGATGATCCAAACCCACTGCCATGAAGTTGATTCCAACTCATAGCAACCCTACAGGACAGTGTAAAACTGCCCCATAGGGTTTCCAAGGTTGTAAATCTTTACAGAAGCAGACTGCCACATCTTTTCCCTTGAGGAGTGGCTGGTGGGTTCCAACTGCTGACCCTTTGGTAGCAGCCCAGCACTTTAACCACTGCACCACCAGGACTCATTTTAGTAGATAATAAACTCTAAAAAAATAAAAAAAAATTCATTGCCATGGGGTCGACTCCGACTCATAGTGACCCTACAGGACAGAGTAGAACTGTCCCGTAGGGTTTCCAAGGAGTAGCTGTTGGATTCAATCGCTGATCTTTTGGTTAGCAGCCATAGCTCTTAACCACTGTGCAATACTAAAATTGTTGTTCTTCTGTCCTTATACTTAATATTAAACATTTATTTATTACCTAGCACTAAGCTAGGGTAGGGAGCCCTGGTGGCACAGTGGTTAAGCTCTTGGCTGCTAATAGAAAGGTCAGCAGTTTGAATCCACCAGCCACTCCCCAGGAGAAAGATGTGGCTGTCTGCTACTGTAAAGATTACAGCCTAGGAAACCCTACGCAACAACAGTCCTACTCTGTCATTTAGGGTCACTATCAGTAGAAATTGACTCAATGACACACAGCAACAACAAAGCTAGGGTACTTTGTCGGGGTAGAAAATAAGTAGAAGAGAAGGCCCCTCAGCTCACATACTTACTAGAGAAATCTAGAGCAATTAAAGAACACCATCATATTATGTAAAACCACACACAGACTACACATAGCCTAAGTGTGCAGAGAATGAAGAAAGTAGTGCAGGTCAAAGTAATCAAAGACAAAACGTGAGCGGGCTGTATGGATTGAGTTGGAGTGATAGGCTGGGGAAGTGAGAGAAGTATGTGCCTATGTGCTGAGGGGAGGAATGTGTATGTGTTTATGGGGTGGTGAGAAGGGATAGAGAATAGGAAAGAATGAAAGAAGGATCTGGATAGATGAGAACGGAGCTCTATTATAAAAAGTCTTCAATCATGGGTTTTGAATTTGATCCCAAGTAGACAATAGCCATTGAAGGTTCTTGAACAGTGGCTTCAATTTCTAAACCACTTAAAAAATTGGCCACATCCTTTTATTTTATTACCTTCAAACTTTCCAACTTTCATACTCATGAAGAATTTTTTTTTTTCCTATTGCCACTCGTTCCCATTATTGAGCAACCCTACTAGTCTCTCTCATTTCTTCTGTAGCTTCTCTTTGATTATTGCATACATGTGTCCGGCCACATCTTGGTTTCTGCTGCTAATTTTGAAGTGTATCCATCTATTTTTTTTTTTTTTTTTTTTACTGTATTTCACTATAGAGAAGCATCTATGGCAGGAAGTTGGGCCTATGATTTCCTTTAAATTTTCCCACTACTCATCATGATGAACATTCTATAATTGATCATGATTATCAATATAAGTATAGTTTTAGTTGGTTGAGAATAGAATATTCTTGGTTATATATTTATGAGAATCTAGCCTGTCATGTACATACAGTTTAAGTTGGTTTTAAAATTATAAGAGATTAAATCTTCTGCAGCAAGACTTAATACAGTAGAAAATGTCTTTCTCTTTCCTTATTTTTTTCTTCCTGAAAATGACAGTTTTTCATGCCCATGATGGAAATACAAAGCACTGGAGTTCTGGCACTGCAGAAAATGCTCAAGACTTTCCAGCGATAACAAATAATAGCACCACAGAGAAGAACACAGGTTCTTTCTGCATGGGGAAACTGAGTGGCACCACATCTAAAAACACTGATGCAGTAATTGTACAGAATTCCTAATGCACTGTGGGTATATTGGGACCACGTAAAAATGGGAACATGTATTTCCTTGAATTATGAATTCTGGGATGCATGAATATTTTTCCATGCTCCCTACCAAGTTCTTTATTAGTAGCTAAAAAGTTACCACCAAGCTAAGAATATTTTGTCTAGTTCATTCTCTTAAAATATAGCAAGCCACAAATACCTAAAGTACTTGAAGCCTCAAAATATTAAAAAAAAAAAGTGTTTTGTGATAATTAAATCCTGTTGTTTCTGTAAATCAGAAATTGTAAAGAATACACCATTCATTATAGCTATTTAAATCTAAGCCTTGGATATGACTAAAAATACAGTAATAGGAAAACACTTACACTTAGTTGAATTTGAAAGCCAATGTTTTCATTCATGAAAGGCATAGATAGCAAAGGCAACTACAAAAAGAAAACTAGGTTTATGTTCATTTTATGTCTCTAAAACTAAAACCTAAGTCAATATCAGATTTAATTAAAGTATTTATTGTGCACCCAGTGCAACTTCTTGTACACAGTAGGTGCTTATTAAGTATCTGTTCAAAGATGGATCATTCTATAATTGCGTACTGTGGAGGTACTAAAATATCTCCCTAAATTTTATGTTTCATAGATTTGAAACAGGAGCTTGAAACAGGTTTGGTACTCTCTAAAAGAAAGCCATGAATTATTTATAACTGAGGATAGAACATAAAAAGGAATAACAATGCACAAATATCCATAATATGGTCATTTGAAATGGAAACAGAGCATCAAGTCTGTCTGATTAAAATTAAAAGTGCTATTATGAAGTTAGCACATGAATCAGCCAGAAACCCAGTGAAAGACTATTTTAATGTGCTACAGATATTCTCCAGTGTTGATATCAACAAGCTGGGATCAGCTTGGGCCTACAACTTCTTAGGTAGGAACCTAGTTATTTGAAATTTTATGCATAAATGGCCCTCAGTGGACCAATATCAGCTGTGGGAAGCTATATTGGTTAGGGTTAACCATGTCATCAATGTCCTGAGGACAACAGTGACCCAGATGAATAAACTATAGATTTTTCCAAGCCAAAAGGAAATTTAAGGGTCAACCCTTGCATTATAAGTTGAGGGAACTGAGGCCCAAAAAGGTCACGTGAGTTGGCCTTGCCCTGTAGCTTGTCAGCAGCCCAACTCTTGACTCCCAGACTGCACAGGATAGTTAAATAGACAATATGTTGCCTGAGCCACAGACACTATCAAGCTGGAGTGGGGGGATGATGGCAGCTATGACTTTAGAAGATGGAATCACCTTGGTACCAAAACAACCCACCGCCATCGAGTTGATTCTGACTCAAAGCGAGCCCGTAGGACAGAGTAGAACCACCCTATAGGGTTTCCAAGGCTGTAAATCTTTACAGAAGCAGACTGACACATCTTTCTCCCATGGAGTGGCTGATGGGTTTGAACTGCCAACTTTTCAGTTAGCAGTCGAGTGCTTTAATCAGCGTGCCACCAGTGCTCCTACCGTGGTACCGTTACTGGTAAAGTAAGAGGTCAAATACAAAGAATGAAGCCCACCTGGGAGGAGAAAGCAGGGCGGTTCAAACAGGCAAGACAACTTAAAAAATACAGGGAAGGATGGCCAGGTGTTAGAAAAGTGTGAGGACCATGTGGATGCATAAAGACCAAGCAAGCAGGACTCATGAGGTAATTCTGTTGCTCTATTCTCCACTGAGTGTACCTTTATATGTATAGTTATAAACGCCAGACTTATAGAAGCGTATGGAGAGATTTCAGGGTAGGGGAATAAGTGTAGTTGGTTAGGACATGGACTGAGTATGCTGATTGCAGAAGGTGGACCTTTAAAAGGAGACTTGACAACAGACTTGACAACAGTAGCAGCAGCAGCAGCAGCAAGAAGAAGAATAACCGCCGACAATTACTGAATGCTCACTGTGAGCTTGGTACTATACTATGTGTCTTACATCCATACTTTCCTATTAATAACTTATCTTGTGCAAGTGACTTTACTTCTCTATGCTCCAGTTTCCTCATCTGTAAAATGGAATAATAATGGTATCTACCTATTGTGATGATTAGTTGAGTTAGTATAGGAAAAATGTTTAGAACAGTGCTTGGCACATAGTAAGTACTTAATAAATAATAGTTATTATTATTATCTTAATCTTCAAAGCAAATCGTTACAAGTTGTAGTTGCTACTACTTATTCTCCAACTTATAGGTAGGGAAACTGAGATTCAAAGAATTTAACTAACCTGAGCTAGTAAAGGACAGAATAAGGACTTAAACCTTTAAATCCTCCACTTTTTAACCATTATGCTATGCTAGCTCTCCCCATCCAGTGACCTAAGCTCCAGCTACCTCACATTAAACTTCTCGGATTAGTGTGTCACTATGTTGAATACATAGCAAACTTCCCAGTCTTTTGTCTTTTGCTCTTCTTATTACCTCCTTCTGAAACGGCTTTCATAACATTGTCAAGCAGAAGAAATTAAAATTATCCTTCAAGACTTAGTTCAATTGCCACCTTTCCTATCTCACCTTCCTTCCATCACTTTCACAGTGTTAATTGCTTGTCTGTGTTCCTTTAACACTTATCTCACATATCTCCATTACAGCATTTATCACATTGTCTCATAATTTATGTCTCAGCTCAGGGGTGGATTATCCAATAGGCAAAGTAAGCATGGTGCTTACCTTGCTTACCAGATCATCTGTAGTGAACAGTTTCACAAAAAATCTTTGATTTGGTGAAACCCATGTGAAATTGTTCCTACAGGTTAGTAAGTAAGAACAAGTAAGCCCATGCTTACCTTGCTTACTGGGTCATCCACCCCCGTCAGGGACTATAAATTTGAAAAGAGGCTTTGATTTTGTAGGAAGGTGCTGTGGGGTTGGGAGAGAGACAGGTGCCAGTCATACTTAGAGGCAGAATCTTGGATGTGGTGAAAAAAATGTGGAATTGTTCACTACAGATGATCTGGTAACCAAGGTAAGCACCATGCTTACTTTGCCTGTTGAATAATTCGTCCCTGTCTCTGCTGCTAAATGGTGAACTATGAGAGAGCCAGCTTCTTACACATAGTAATAAGTGAAACTATTTAAGTTGCTAGGCTGTCTTCTAAGGGCATCAAAAGGATGCACTCATTGTCTCCTCCCAATAACCCTAGCATATATGTTGTTGTTAGTTGCTGTCGAGTGGATTCTGATTCATGGGTGACCCCATGTATGCAGAATAGAACTGTTCCACAGGGTTTTGAAGGCTGTGACCTTCTGGAAGCAGATCGCCAGGCCTGTCTTCTGAGGCACCTCTGGGTCAGTTTGAACTGCCCACCTTTTGGTTAGTAGTCGAGTGCTTAACTGTTTGCACCACCCAAGGACACATGTACTACCCCCTTTTTACTGATGAAGCAGAAAGGTTAAGTAACTCGCCCAGGATCACACATGTAGTAGGCACGTAATAAATGATTGTTGGATTGAATTATCTCTAAGTAAAAATGCTTACCAAAAGATTATCAAAGATTCCTTTTCTCAAAGGAGAAAATGACCTTTCAATTTAAACTTTTTTTTTTTTTAATGGATGAGAAAGAACAAAATCTTTTCTTTCTTTCTTTACCTAGTTAGTAATGTTTTTCTTTCTTAAAGGCAGTGGTTAAGAGCTCAGCTAGTAAGCAAAAGTTGGCAGTTTGAGTCCACCAGCCACTCTTTGGAAACCCTATGGGGCAGTCTACTCGATGGCAACGGATTTGCTTTTTTTTTTTTTTTTCAGTTCAAGCTCAGTTATCAATTCAGCCTTTTGATTTTTTAATGTTATAAGGACTTTTCCATGCGGTATAATGAATGACTTACTTCCTCCTCTCATGATCTCGAATACCCACATAAGTGACATTTTGTTGTCTATTCAAAACTCCCAATGCACAAGAACATGCATTATAATTACTCAATTTGCATATTTGTCTGAAAAGTGTTATTATCAAAACACAGAAAATAACTGCTTTCTGCTTCCAAGTCCAGCTTGGAAGGCTGTGTGTTTCTCAGGATAATGTTGTCCTGTCCACCATAGGCAGCTGGGGGTTAGATGTGAATACCAGGTGTGAATAACTCCAAACACCAAACTACCCATGGCTTCTTTGAGGAGTTTCTTTATAACCACTCAAAAGGAAACACATTCTCTTTGTTTTTCTCTGAGAGCCTCTGAGAGCCTTTTAGGGCTATAGCCCCTGTGTTTATACTGCTGATCTGGTGGGAGGAAAACTGGCTTTAAAAGCCTTTTTACCCAAAAGGGTTGAGCTGCTAATGAACATACTCCCTTTGGCAAAAGGAGATGATGTAAAAGCTCCTTCCCATTTTAAAAACCTGGTCTTACATACATAATCCTTTTATAAAGTTAAAAGCTTTTGATTTTAATATATTTTTAAGAGCTTTTTACATTGCAAAAGAGTTACCTCTCCAAAAAATCTTTCCTACATTGTTACAGTTTTCAAAAGGCCTTTAACTTATTTGACTGTTTTGACTGATAGTCAAAAATAATACAATTACAAATGCCATCTTCATTTTAACCACTATGTAGACTAATTATGAACTTGTTCATCAAAATTGAGCAGTTGTATAATTTTAATGTGGTGTAAAAAGTTTTTTCTGAGGGAACTGGGAAAGTCACAGAACACGAACATGCCCACCGTTGAGAACAACAAAAATTTCAGCAATAAACAATCATCTGAGTAGATCCTGCAATTTCCATTCAAAACATTTATAAGAGAATATTAACAAACATGAATGTAAAGTATTTTTGCATAGAAAAATTACAAGACTTTGGAATCATAAATAACCCACAATTCTAGTAACCATCTACCTTGATCAATGTATTTAGCTAGTATTTGAAACGTCACCATTTATCATGTTACTTTGTTTCTTTTCTTTTTAACATGGAATTAATGTAAGCTGCTTTTTGTTTTGATAACAATACAGTCTGTGCTACATGTGGAATAAAGTAAAGGATGAAACAAAGTAAATGTATCTAATGGTGAATACCCAGAAATGGAGTTTTAGTTCAGTTTGCAACTGTTCTACAGTAATCCCCGTTGTAGCACAACTGGTTATTACATGGCTTAGCTGAAAAGGCATATGTCTATATAATTATAAATATGTTTCATTGTATTTGCAATAGAACTCAATTTTGGAGGCCAAACAAGGTTTTCAACTGGTAGGGGATCAGAGAGTTGTTGTGCGCCTAACAAGGAAGAATAAAAACGGCGAAGAGGTGTAATGCTTCCATAATAAAAGGTATCTACCCCTTTCAGAAGTTAGTCCCACTTTTACTTGGGCCCCAAGTCTGTCACACCATAGGAGGTCTCCTGGGAGTCATCAGTAAAGTATACATAGAAAATCTTGCCTTGATTACACTTCACTTAGGCATTCTCATGCTAACTTGGTGGAAGGTATGAGTGTGGAAGAAAAAACGAACCTCCATGTCTCTTGAAGGAACTGAAATCTCTCTTATGGAAGTTGACAGTCAGAACATGGGAGGAATTTTGGCACTCAGGTTTTGCTGTTATTTTGTACACAGCATTAACCACATGGGAATGCAGGGTTCCAAACCATAACATGGTGATTCATCTAAGTGAAGTGTGGGTAAAATGTTCTTGCTGCTTTGAGTAGACTGGGGTTTTCCTCTGAGTGGAGAGAGATTTGATATATAAGAGATCCCAAGGAACACTGGAAAAAGATGGGAGATAAGGCACCAAAGGGAGAATGGAGAACAGTAGACTTATGGCCATTAATACTAAGTCCATCTTACAAATATTTACTATCTTAACACTCATAACTTATTACTATTACATATTTAATTGCCTGTCTTTTCCACTAGACTAAGAAATCTCCACGAAAGACTGGTCTGCCCTGCTTGTCACTGTGCTCCCAGCACCAAGCCCAGTGCCTAACACATTTTTGTTGAATGAATGAATAAGTAAATAAACTATTCGGTAGCAGTCAGAGAAAGAGAGGCCAATGGATAAGTGGCTTTAGCAATGACAAATCAGTTAACTTCAACGGAAAGTGCTGGTGTTGAAATTTAACCAGCTAATATCCAAAGAGGAGCCCTGGTGGCACGGTGGTTAACAGCTGAGCTGCTAACCAAAAGGTTGGCGGTTTGAATCCACTGCTGCTCTTTGGAAACTCTATCAGGCAGTTCTGCTCTGTCCTATAGGGTCGCTATGAGTCGGAGTCAACTCAACGGCAATGGGTTTGGTTTTCTTTTTGATTACTATCCAAAGAAGATAATTCAGTCTGTAGGCTGACCCATCTACAAATAATTTTACCATCTAATCACTGTGGTTCATTTTGTGTTATTTAAATGGAATCGCTGTGGGGAATTGGGCCAGTTATTCACCTTCTGCCTCAGTTAATATCTGCATAGGATTCCACAGTCAGACTACATTTCTAAATCCAGCTGGGCATCTCACAAATAAACCCACTGTGTACAGAAGGAACTGGACAAGATAATATATTCATGCAAACATATCACCACTATTAAGGAAAACAAAGAGCATTCAGCTTAGATGTGTATTTATACTAAGAAGGGCACATTATTATTGATAATGAGTCTTTCTCACAGGGAAGTTGGACTTCCCAGTGGGCTATATTTTTATGGGTTAAAAATTAGTAACATTTTCAAGTTGAATTATTTACCAACCATTGTAAATATTGGAATGAGTGCCAAAATAAATAATGTGATTTGGTCATGAAGACACTAAAAGAATATTTTATTTTGTATGATACTATTATTAAGCATGGACTTTCTAATGACATTGATTAACTGAGGAGGAATCTTGCCACTGTTTGCCCCTTGTCTTACAAATACCAATTTAGTTAGGGGTAGGCTTAGATAAAAGCTACTATAGTTAAACATGGAGCCCTGGTGGCACAGTGGTTAAGAGCTATGGCTCCTAACCAAAAGGTCAATGGTTCAAATCCACCAGCCACTCCTTGGAAACCCTATAGGGCAGTTCTACTCTGACCTATAGGGTTGCTATGAGTCAGAATTGGCTTGATGGCAATGGGTGGTGGTGGTGCATAGTTAAGTACTACTCACTAATCACTGGTGATCATCAATCACCAAAATTTTTGTAATTCCCTATTCCACATAGATAGTTGTAACCAGGCAGTTTCATTTGGCTCTTGCTCTTGACTCTTCAGCTCCCTTAATTCATACTTAATCCATGCTTCATTTTTCTTGTCTGTGCAATGAAAGCTAGTGTTGGCAAAACCTGGTCGCTCTGGCCTTGAGATTATTGCTGAATTTTCTACTGAATGCTGATGATATTTGAACCTCTAAGTAAGGTTCTCCATAAATATAATCATTTTAATTATGTCTATACTGTGATTTTTGTGAGCTAGAAGCATAATGTTATCAAAACGTCTTTTGATAACATTTCCTTTATTGTACTTCTTCAGAAAATAATTTTAGTACCAACAAGGGGCCTTTATTACTAAATTCAGCTCACTGTTGTGCATTAAGCTTTGTCTTAGATCCAATCAACTTTGGTTTACAGTAAAAATGAGGTCAAACAGTGCTCACTAAATCATGGCTTGTGCTGTCCTTTTAGGAGCAAAACTGCATAGTTGCATATACCATTGAAACATTTCAGTGATTTATTTCCCCTTATTAAAATTTATATTGATTTTCTCCTTAGAGAAGTACTATAGCAAGGCAGAATTCTGTTCTATTACATTCCTAATCTTATTTTCCAAGTACATAAACCAACCCAAACAACAACAACAAAAAAACCAACAGAAAACAAAAACAATAACAACTTTTCTGGATTGTTATAATATTATTTTAAACCATCTTCTTACAAATTATATATTTAGAACCAAAAATTTCTACTATACCCCCAAATTAAAATGTATGTTTATATTAAAATTCTGAATGAACCAGCTAAGCAGGCATACATCTCTAAATATAATTAGTATCTAAGAATAAACAGAGGGATGATTATGATAAGCTACCAAATAATGCTTTTGTAGATACTATCATTTATCAATTTATCAACTTTAAGCTCCCTATCATCCATACAGTTCTAGTTCCAGAGTATAGCAGCTACAAAAATAAAAAATAAAAAAAAAACACAAAACTATAATAAAGCTAGTCTTCCTAGTTTGTGTTTGCTCCCCAGGCAAAAAAAAAAAAAAGTTAAATGCCAAAAATGTAAAATTTTATTCCAAGAAAATTAACAGGCTACACGGGTAAATTTTGGCAAATGCAACTTTATATTGAAATTCACACATCTGTATCTTAAAGAATGAGACTCACAGACTCTAATGTATTTCTAAAATACCAGAAATCATATTATAAGCTTTCACAAGTTAAAACTGAAATAATTTCAACGACCAATACACTGAATGTGCAGAAAGTATAAACAAGACTGTGCCTTCAGTAGAATAAATGCTTCACAAATTGTGCAGGATGTCATACTAAGGCTGTGGTCTCCCCTTGACAGCTGACTTAAAATAGAAACATTTATCAACTGCCTGCTTCTTAGAACACACTAGAATGGGTAGCACACCTCGCAAGAAAATTTCATTATCCCAGTGATGTGTACCTTAATTTTTCAAACCATATGAGGAAAAAGGAAAAAGAGTACTAAATGATCTTCCATGCACTTCCAGATGCTTGACCATAACCAGTTACTGATTCAGTTTCTCTTGACTATTTGCTCCAGTGCTAAATAAGATGAAAGATACTAGATAACCCTTTAAGGCAACATGTGTTTATTCTGCATTATTAGGGCTGCTCAGTTATGACCAGTTGGTACCATTAATGTTGCCTCCCAGATCAATATCTAGCATTCGAAAAATATAAATGAACTGGAAAAACTTTATACCAAATCAACAAAAATCACGTAATACAGTTCAGTGCTAGCAATTTCACTAGTAGGTAAGGAAAGTGGTATTTAGAAATAGTAATAGTAATGTAGGAATACAAAAAAAAAAAGAAAAAAGGTAAACTCTAATTGGAACCAATATACTGCTTTTGGAATGCTCCTCAAAACTTACAAGGTGATTTTTTTTTTTAGTGTGATAATCCAATAATTCATGGCACGTCTTTAGTGGTTACAGTACTTTAAGTCCCCAAATATTTTAGTCTTTGCAAAACAATAGTATGAAATGTTTTAAAGTCTTCAAACTTCTAAAATTAGTTTTTATCAACACATTTACCTCATATCAACTTAATTTATTAAGATGTCCAATGCTAATTGGGTTTGATGTTTTTATCATATGTAGTGATATACACAGCATTTAGCACTGATACTTAGCACCTGCTACTTTCATTAACTAGTTTTCAACCACATAAAGAAACTTAGGGCAGTGGTTTAGTTCTTTCTTAATTACAAACCTTCGCCAGCAGTCAGCAGGATCACTTTGAGATTTAAAATAGGATTATAGGTGAACTATTGCAAAGACTGCAGAATGTTGCCCAAATCCTTATAACCGCTGATCCCATTCTTGATTTTCTTCTCAAGATATGGCTACAGGCCACAATTGCTTAGCAGAGAAGGTTAGTGTTTCACAAGGCTAAAGATGCACAGATGCTCCCTCATATAACACAGTAAGGTTCCCTTGGTAACCTGGATTTTCTGCAGTAAAGAAGGGTTGTGCTGAAACAGCGCCTCAGCTCCCTGTTGGAGAAAATGCAGACAAAAGGATTGATTCCTGCTTGGGCAAAACTCATCCAGACAGCGGCTGTTAGAAATCCCCCTGGTACTACAGGCCCTCTTGCAAAAACTCTCCAATAACAGGCCACCAGGTAGGGGCCCCACAAGGTGAGGAAGAGAAAAGTCATTATATAGAACATTCTGCTGATTCTTTTTTCCATTTTGAACTCGTCTAAGACCAAAAGCCTTCTTCTGCCCGTGGTGTTTGCATTTTGCCTGATGCCCAGCAAGGTGGGTGGTGTGGGACCCCTTCCAAATCCTGCTAGCCAATTGGCAGCTGCCTGGCCACTGGCTCCAGGACCATGAAAAGTCCAGTTCTGGCTGACTGCTGCTACAAACTGGACTGGCTTCATTTTCCTTCGGTCATGGACAAAAAATATCAGCTTGAGGTAGACAAGCTGTGTGGCTAGGAGGATGAGAGCAAGCAGCAGCATAAATCCTAAGGAATCATTAGCCCTGAAGGAGCGGTGTTGGAAGGTGCATTGATCTTCCTCCCTAATGAATGAATAAGTGCCCACATCTAAAACTGGGGGGAACGCCATGGCCACAGACAGAGTCCACACCATGCAGATCACAGCCAGACACGTCCAAAAGGTCAGCCTCTTTGTATAGAAGCGGTGGTGAGCGATAGCTAAGTATCTGGTGACACTGATGCAGAACAGCATGAAAGCAGTGTGGAAACAGGACAAAACCCCCAGAAAGGCAATCACTTTGCAAGTCAGAGTCCCATAAGTCCAGGTAGAGCCATTTTTGACAGAGTTGAATACAAATGGGAAACAAATTGCAGATCTGAGGATATCTGAGCAGCAAAGATCCAACAGGAAGTAGTAAGGTGCTTTATGCAAGGTCTTATCTTTGACTAGCAAAATGGAGATCAGAAGGTTGCCCACCACGCTGACTCCTATTATGAAACCCAGGGAAGTCAGTTTCAGAAAAGCTGTTAGAGGAGAGAGATTTTGCAAAATGTTGTCAGCTGCATGGCTATAGTTCGCCATAGATGGATGGAGGATAAGGATACAGCCTCAGTCAAGTCTCATGATCTAAATATAAGAACAAGGAAAAGATATATCCGTACATTTTACTGAAAATGTAATCCACAAAGAGAACTGATCTGGTCTGCAGTCATGCTTCCTCTTTTCTTCCATTTGATTTGCCATCAGAACATCTGAAGGAAAAAAAATTGAGCTATCAGTTCTTAAGTTAACAAGTCATGATGTCAGACAGTGCTAACATAAAGCTGTTCATTTATGGGGAAGCAAAGTTTTAATTTGGAATACTGTTATTTGCTTTAGTAAGTATTTTTGCTTGAGATTTCAGAGAAGTGGTTTGTTTAGTTTTCTGAGCTAGGTGAATTCAAAAATGTCTCTGTTTTAGAAAATGTACATTTGATTGGGTAACTTTAGGGCAGAAACAATAAAATGTTCCATAATTGTATGATATGCCAGTTCAGAAATTAATCACTAGTGTTGCAATGGAATCTACAAGGCTGCTAATAGGGGACAGAGAGGAGATTACCTACATTTATTTGAAGTCTGTTAGTATCTCTCAGTGTTTTAGGAGCAGCTTCTCTGCTGATATGGATCCAAAGAACTCCTGTAAAATATATGCCTTTTAACTCAAGTCCCACTATTCATTCTGCATATTATAAAAACAGAAGAGTATTTGTTGATTCATCTTAAAACAATTTCAACATTAGACTTGGAAATTAATGGGAACTTGTCCCAAGATTTGCTGTGTTTTAGTCTTTTGTCTCTCCCTCCCCACCCCACCCCTCTCTTTTGGCAAATCTTTTCTCTTTTAAGCCCATATGATTATTAAAAATGGTTAATGTAAATATTGGCCAGGGAAAAACACCCCGAGGGATAATGCACTTCCATTTGTAAACCTTGGCTGCCTGGATTCAAATGAATATAACATGAACCTGTATTTCTCGGGCAATTAAACCTTTCCCATTCACACTGATGATCTTTGTTGCAAATTGCAAGTGGCTTCATTTTAAAACAAAATGCACATTGTCTCCTGGGTTCCTGGGAGCCACACCAAGGGATTCGGCTTCCTCTGTTATTCCCACGAAGCATGTTTCCTTTGCCACTTCTCACTTGCCCGGAATATGCTGATGAAAGCCCAGGCAAAGCTGCGTTCAATGGTTTTAATTTCCCCACAGGTACATCCCAGGGTAAATACCGATCGCATCATACAACATTACGAAACCTGAAATCCGCCACCCCTGGATTTATCATGGGGGGGGGGTGGGGGTGGAGGAGGGGGAGGGGGAGAGAGACATGCATTACATACGCGAAGATGGGGAGAGAGATTGCTTCTGTGCTGCAAGGGAACGGTTGCCGGTGATTCGCAGTCTGATATTCCTCAGTCTTGCAAGGCTCTCCAGAAATGGAGCTCTCAGTAAGCCCTACTGAAGATGCATTGTCTGAATGTACTTCCATTATGCAGTTTATTGTCAAAAAACCTCAGAGAGGGCTCTTTCCCGGTGAACCTGCAGTTTCATCAACACTGCCAGTACCCACCCCAACCCCAAACTTAACCGAGAGTATATCCTCCTACCTGTTGGCGTTGGATATCCCGACAGACTATAGCTTCTTCTTTCTATAAATTGCTGATTTTTTTTTTTGCTTTAGTGCCTTGACTGAGCATCCAGGCAGGGCTCGGCGGCGCCTGCGCGCTGGAGCCTCCTTGAGCTCCAGCCGCGTCCTCCCCTGTCGCAGCGGCACCGTCTCCCCCAGTAACGCAGGGGCCGCGGCGGCGGCGGCGGTGGCGAGGGCGGCGGCAGGGGCTGCTCCAGCCTCTATGGAGCCAACGGGAGCCCCTGGCCGTTCCCAGAGCTGGCTGAGTTGATGAGATGTCCTGTCCAACTCAACTGGCAAAATTAGGCTTTTGTCCCCTCGTGGCTGCTTCTAAACTTTTCCCTCCCCACATTTGAAGTGGGGGCTCAGAGAAGCTGGTTCAGGACCTCAGGCCCATCCTCTTCCCCTAGGGCAGCGCACCAAGAAGCCACCGTGTCGGTGGCGCCCGCCCCCTCTCCTGCTTCCCGGAATCCTTGCCTTCCCCGAGCATTTTCTTCCCTTCTCTTTTAGGGTGGTCCAAAGCATTGGAAGCTTCTTTTAGGTTTCTTCTTAAATTATTTCCCCAGCTGACCTTTGAATATGCAGGTTAGCGGGGTGGGGGAGGGGGGACGTGGTAGAGGGGGGAAGAAAGAAAGAAATTTAAAAAAAAGCACAGTCAAGAAAACTCTTGTCAACAGAGAAGAAGGAAGCATGTTAGGACAGCCCTGTCTTTGTTAGTCAGCTCTTCTCGAATGCACGCAAATATGCATTTAACTAGGGAGAAGCGAAGTTCACCTGCACAATGATCTACGTGCCTTCTACCTTAACAAAAATGACTAAAGAATCAGGATTACAAAAAAATTTAAATGACTATTTCTCACATCCACACCGCCAAGAAACGGCCTTTTTCCTTCGTACAAGTACAGCTGACCAATGGGTGGGTGATGTTAAAGCAAGTGTTTGTGTGTGAGTTTCCTTTTTTCCCTTTGTTACTACGGTTGAAGAATACTAGGAATATAACGAATACATAAAACTTACACCCGTCCAAAAGGTCCGATGATATCACGAACACCACATAGCCTAACACATGGGTGCTTAGGGATGCCTCTTGAATCATGCATTTCCTTATTTCACCATTTCCATTCTGAAGAGTTTTGTTTATGAGGGTGGTATAAGATTTTAAACAACTCCCCCTCCTCCCCTCACCCTGCCAAGAAAAAAAACCAAGCAGACATGCATTCATTAATTCCCAACGTAAAGCGTCTGCTTTCCTTTCTGCATGCTTATTGCTTTATAATAATCTGTTAATGAAACACAGAAAACATAAAGATCTTCTTTACAGTAATAATTTGATCTCTAGACAGCAGTAAAATACCTCATGGCTGGGTGGTGAGATTGTGACATTTGGGAGAACTCAAACCAATCAGCATACAGATGATATGGGTGAATTTACATATCGTATTCCTATTGGACACGCTGGAGGTAAAGATTTCTCCATTTAAAGCTTAAAAATGAATACTTCACTGTCATGATGTTACAGTCATTACACAAAGCCCCATGTTGATAATACTGAAATGATGTTAGATTTCCCCAATTTGTTTTTGAATTTTCTAAACTCATTAAGAAACAATGATTTGCTTAAGAAAGGAATATACACAAGGCACATAACTTTGGCATTCCCTTAGCCTAAAAAAATCAACCCTTCAGCAATGCTGGACGTAACTTGAGGTTATTTCCATTCAAGTAGAACATTCAACTTTTTGTAAAATAAGTGAAGTTAGAAGAACTCAAAACTATGCTGGTTGCAACTTCTAAGTGAAATGTCAAATACATTTTCATGAAACTACAAATCAGTTCAATTTGTTCTTTTTTTACTTCCCAACTTAAGATGTGAGAACAATGTGTTTTGCAGAGTTATTATTTCCTGAGTTTTTACACTTAAAAAAATCTATAGAATAAGAGACTTGAATAAGAGACTTAAATAAGTTTGTTGAAGATTCATGATTGGCTAGATTTTAGGTTGTATGGATTAGAGAAAAGCTTATTTAAAAGTAAACTAAAAGGGTGACTGCACTGCCAGGCCATGATGCAATAATTTACTCTGCCAAAAGGTATAGGGCCAAGATCCAAGGATTTAACTAGCCTTATGCTTAAGAAGTAGCTATTGATTCCTTAAAAATAAAGGGGGTAGGTATGTATGTATACAATATTGTTTCATAACCACATCTCAGAACATGTTAGAACTATTTTTTTTTCCTTTGCAGCTGAGTGCCAGTATATTCACTAGTTCTTCAGTTTCTTCCAGCTTTTAGATGAGAATGTCATTTTCTAGCCTCACAAGGGGGCTCAAGAAATTAATGAGATATTTTCCACTTAGTTTATTAACTCTACTGGAGAAAATATTTGAATCTCATCTTCCTATCAACAGAGATTTTAAAAAATATGTTTAATAGCTGACACAAGTTTCATATCATCTACAAGTTCTCACATATTAAAATGATTGATTGTCTCAAACATTGCAGATCATAACCTTATGTTACCTTAGCTAATTTCTTCTTTTATTCCATATATCACAAAACTTAGAAAAATTTATAGGCTAAGAATAAAGGGACAAAGCAAAAAATACCAAGAAAATCCTACACATCCAAAACCAAGAGTTTGGCATATTACATTCATTATCTTGATCGGTGTATTAGGAAGACTGATGCAATTTACTTAATTTGGTTTCTGTTAAAAATATATATATATGTAGTTTTATTTTAAACAAGCAATTGTCTTCTTTTCAAAATTAACCTGATATTTCAGATATTTGCTAAGTGATTCACAGCCTCATGATGGGCAAATGCAATGTTTTGTTCTATAGCGTTGTTTATGTGAAAATGTGTGTCAGGAAATAAACAATCCATGGCCAGTTCAGAGAATTATCGGCTAGAATAAAAAACATTCTAAGAAAAGACTTTTAATCATTCTTTTAAAATGTCATCTTTATCACTTACAGTTTGTCATTAAAACTTCAAAAAACATGTCTGTGGTGTTCTCAACTCTTACCCAAATCTAAAGCTACATATGAGAAAAAGCCTTTCAATAAAATTTTTGTAACTGATCTTGGCAAAAAGACTCCCATCAGGGATTTTGGCATAGAGTGAATTTCTAATAAATTATTCAAAAATGTTCACTACCTTGGAATAGACAACCAATACAAAGGGAGATTATGCTTCTACATTTCAATAATGGTTTTCACCTCCAAGTCTACAAAAAGTGACGTGTTTCACAGGGAGGTCTAAAGTAACTGAAGTTTTTAGGGCTTTGCACTCCATCTACTTGAGGAGTAGAACAATGAAAGAATACACTAAACATAAATAACTACCACCAGCTTTTAAAAATCGTGTCTCAGGAGTTTGGAATAGCCATAATTGTGAACATCTTAAGCCATACGATTTCTTTATAATTTTCATGAGTTTTAAAAAGATTAAGAATCTGACATCTTACTTTCCAACTGATGAAAGGTCCATTTGTCAGATTTTTCCTCTCTGTTCTGACACAAAAACAGTTTCCAAAGTGTTAATATAATTCATTTTTAATTTTGTTATTGTACTTTAGGTGAAGGTTTACAGAACAAATAGTTTCTCAGTACACATATTGTTTTATGACATTTGTTAACAACCCC
>NW_004444032.1:2500411-2512099 GCF_000243295.1 Trichechus manatus latirostris | reverse complement strand
ATCTTTCAGGATATTGCGGAAGTTTTCAGTCAGCAGTTCTTCAAAAATCCTCTCTGTGTTTTCTGTTTTCTCCCCCTGTTCTGGAACTCTAATCACTTGAAAATTTTTGCTTTTGATTGTATCCCACATAATTCTCAGGGTCTCTTCATTTTTCTTTGTTGTTTTTTCTGAGTTTTCCTCAAACAGAGTTGTAGCCAAGTGTTTGTCTTCAATTCCACTGATCCTGTCTTCCACCATTTCAAATCTGCAACTCAGCCCTTCTATGACACTGTCCATTTCTGAAATCTTGTTGTTTATCTTTTGGATTTCTAATTGTTGTTTTTGTATAATTTCTATTTGTGAATTTATTTGGGCATTTTGTTCCTGTATTATTTTCCTGAATTCTTCCATTTTTTGTCTGTATTTTCAATGAATTTGTCTATTTTTTCCTCATTTTAGTCTGCTTTTTGCTTCAACTCTTGGAAGATTCTGAGTATTAGAGATTTGATTTCCCTATCAGGTAGTTCTAGTGCTTTTTCTTCCACTGGAAAGTCATCTGGTGTTTTATTTTGGACGCCTACTGGAACCATCCTGTTTTTGTAAATGTTTTGATATTGTCTGCTGTCTTCGGGGCATTCAGTAGTTATTTTTCTCATTTAGTGATTGTAGATTTGTTTGTTTTGTCTATGTCTGAGCAGGCAGGCTGTGTGTTCTTTGTCGTTTGCTCGTCTATGGGCACGACACTTTTCTCCTCCTCCAGTTGGCAGGGCCAATCACTCAGGTATGTTACAGTAGGGCAGGTCTAGCTGAAGAGGAGTTGCTTGGATGTGTTGTTTGTGGCACTTACTACAGCCACCAGGGTGGGCTAGTAATCAGTGCAGGACAGGTTCTGGTAGGCCGTGCCTGTACTGCTTGGTGATGTGATGTTAAATTCACGGTGCAGGTAGGCAGGATGGAGGAGAAAGATTGTGATCTGTGGAGCTAAGATTGGTATGAGAGAGAGGAGAGAAGAACAGGAGCCAAAAACATACTGACAAAAAAGAATGCTAGGGGAGTTTGCCACTGGAGTGGAGAGAAGAGAGACTACGAAATGGAGAAAAACAAAAAGGGTAAGAAGAAGAAAAAAAAAGAAAAGAAAAGAATGAATAAATAAAAATTAGAAAGAAAAAGAAAAGAAAAGCTCCCAGGGATCCCACTGGTGCGGGTACGAGGTCTGGAGAAGTTGTTTCCAAGTGTTGAAATACAGCCTGGCTAGAAGGCGTAGAGGTGTCACTCAGTGCCAGGTTTTCAGGGGACAGGAAGAGAAGGAAGGTATAGAGAGATGAGAAACTGAGTAATGAAGAAAGACAAAAAGGGAGAAAGAGGGAAAAGAAAACAAAACAGATTTTAAAAAAAAGAACAAGAAAACCTCCCAAAAACACACACACAAAAAAAGAACACGAAAAAAGAAATACTCTCAGGGATCCCTCTGCCCATCTGTGCAAGCTGAGGGGGTAGATCTCAAGCCACGCAGCACTGCCCAGCCAGAACGAGCCCCCAGTTTGAGAAAAGAAAAAGAAAACAAGTAAACAATTCAAAACAAATAAACAAACAAACAAAAAAAGGCCCAGGATCCCCCCAGCGTGGCAGCGCAGACCGGGAAGCAGTCCCACACTCAAGCAGAGCTCCACGGCCTTTCAGGAAGAAGCAAAGATGGCGCACATAGCCAGGCACTCGAGCGAAAGGAGGGGGAGGCGGTAAGAGGCAAGGAAGAAATCAAAAGAAGTGGCAAAAAGCAACACCAGCAGCCAACAAATGGCACCCAGGGAGTCGGCCAGTGTGGGCGGGCAGAATCCAAGCAGCTGGTGCTTCCTGGCCAAGAGACCATGGCCACGGGAAGTAGAGGAGGCCGAGTGGGGGTGAAGACGGGTGGGGAGTGGGAAAGTGTATCTTGTTGGTTACCAGTTATTCTGTCTCCTGCTGGAAGCTCCGTGAAGCTGCTTTCTCGTACTCCCTGTTCACTGGTCTCTGATAGGAGTCCAAGATGGCAGATCCATGCTGCGTTAGCTGATAGGGGACCTCTGCATGTATGTCTCCTTGCTTTCTGTTCTCTGTCAGTTTCTTATTCCATTTGGTGCTTGGCTGAGTTCTTTATCTCTTCATTTGATGCATAGAGTTTCAGGATTGCTGTTTTCTCTGTTTTGCTTAGTTTTTCAGATCTTTGTTGTGGAGGGACGGCATGGTGCTTCTGCCTAGAGTGTCACATTGCTGGAACTCATTTTTAATTTTAATGCTATCTTCTCTAGGACCTTCCTTCTCAATTTAAGACTGAGGCTTTTAAAAATTTAGCCATTTACCTTTTTTTTTTTTTTTTTACTTTTATGTTGACAATTTCCTTCTGTCTAAAAACTTTAAAACTTTTCCTCTTGTTATCTAATTCACTCAATAAACATTTTTTGTGCTGCTGCCCTGCATGAGAGGGGCCCTGGTGGTGCAGTGGTTAAGCAATAGGCTGCTAACGGAAAGGTGGGAGGTTCGAACCCATCAGCAGCTCCATGGGGGGAAGATATGGCAGTCTGCTTCATGAAGATTACAGCCTTGGAAACCCTATGGGGCGGTTCTACCCTGTCTTATAGGATCAGTATGAGTTGGAATTGACTTGATGGCAGTGGATTTGGTTTTGGTTTTAGCCTACATAATGCAAGAAAGGAAACCCTGGTGGCATAGCGGTTAAGAGCTATAGCTGCTAACCAAAAGGTCAGCAGTTTGAATCCACCAGGCTCTCCTTGGAAACTCTATGGCGCAGTTCTACTCTGTCCATTAGGGTCGCTATGAGTCGGGATCACCTTGATGGCAATGGGTATGTGTAACGCATGAAATGTGCTAAATCCTGCAAGAAATGTAAAAATCAGGAAATGGGACCTTGAAGGGGTTTTGCATCAGTGTAAGGAAAGCCTGAACTAGTGGAAGAGGAAGGGATGGAATGAATGGAAACAAAAGGATGGATCTGATTGGTAAGACGAGGTAGAAGCCATATTTCTTATCAAGTAGTTACATAAGGAAAGCAAAGAGATTGAAGAGTAAAAATTGAGTCTCTGGTTTAGAGCTTAGATAACTGGGAGGCAGGAATTAGGAGACATTATTAACCAGAGGTAGCAAAAAATTTAAAAAAAGGGGGGAGTTGGTTTGGAAAGGAAGATCATTAATTAATTTTAGACATACTGACTGTGAAATGCTGGTGGGACATTCACATGTAGATATCTTAGATGCAGTTGGAAGTGAGAGCCAGAACTCAGGACATACCTGTAGGTAATGGTCGAGCTCCAGTTACTGCTGGGTGGCCTTGCCATGGGAGAGATTGATGAGAGAGAACATGGTTAAAGTTAAACAAACAAGTCCATACAGAAAAACTAAGGTGATGCTAACATTTAGGAAACGAGAAGGGTCATGGAAGAATCATAGAAAGAACAACCTGAAAGGAAGGAGGAAAACCAGCGTCGTCGACCCTAAGGGAGAAGAAAAGTTCAAAAAGCGAGTGACCATCAGTGTCAGCTGTGTCTAGGAGGTTTAGAAGGATGAAGGATGAGAAGACATCATTGGACCTGGTGATGAGGAAATCGTTAGCAACGTTTGAGAGCACAATTTCAGAGGCGCAAGCCAGGCCATAAGGGATTAACAAGTGAGGGGCACAGGTTTAAGGGCTTATAAATTCAGGCTAAGAAACTATTTTGCTATTAATGACAACACTGTCTTAGTGATAAAGCTTTTAATGAATTCCTTGATGTTTCATGAACAAAGTGATAGTTATTTAAATAAATATAGTATGCCTTCTTCTTCTAGAAGTCTTTAAAACTCTTCTTCTATTACAGATTATTTAAATGTGGTTCTGTGAATGCAGAGACCAAATGCAAGTTTCCTGACTAATACCTGGTAAATTTTAGAACATTGAGAAAAAGCCTGTGGGCTGTTAAAATATTCTAAGTTGTCTTATTCCCCTTTGCCTTTTTTTAGATGAAGTTAATCTTAACCATGACAGAGAAAAGTGACCCACATGGGTGTGGTGTGAGCATGAGTGTTTGTGTGCGTGTGTGTGTGTATGTGTGTGTGTGTGTGTATTGGGGCATGTAGGTGGAGAGGAGGAGCAAGTGTTGGTAAAATGATTAAGCAATGGGAAGTTAATTTAACATTCAGGTTAATGAGAGCCATACATATCTTACATGGATTGTAAATTTTCACAGAATAAAAATGTAATATAATTTTTAAAACCCTAGAAGTATAAGACATCTTTTTCCCTTTGATTATTCAGAAGTTACCTCAATCTTATAGCATATTAAGGCTATTATTCTGAGCACCAGTTATATGACACTATGAGGACATTTTGGTTACTTAAGCTTTTGTAATATTTAGCATTTTGACAAATGGGGATAATTATAACATGGCTGGAAGTAAAGAATAATGTTATGTTAGATTCTAATTTAAGACCGTCCCATACTGACTATCTAGAACTGTGTTTTGATTTTCTTATTAGCCCTTCCACTGTCGTTTATCCTAATTCTTAAACTTTATAATTTTCTCTTTACAGAGTAATAACATTATAAAAAAAAAACAAAACCCATCCCATCATAAATATGCTTACTCCTTTAATTTGATTAACATTTGGGCCTAATTTTACATTAAAAAATTTTGTTAAAAGTAAGCCCTGGAGACAGCATTGTTTCACTCATTCAACAAACATCCTAGTTTCCACTAGAGTATGAGGTCTATGAGAACATGAACGGTGTCTTATTTTTCTACTGTTCTTCTCTGGTACCCAAACAGAGCCTGGCACATAGTAGGCACTGAGCACTTTTTTCTTGAATGGGTGACTTTGACCTTGCTATATGAGGGCTGGAGCCCTGGTGGTGCAGTGGTTAATTGCTCGGCTGCTAACCAAAAGATCAGCAGTTGGAATCCACCAGACACTCCTTGGAAACCCTATGGGGCAATTCTACTCCGTCCCCGAGGGTCACTATGAGTTGGAATCAACTCCACGGCAATGGATTTGTTTGTTTTTGTATATGAGGGCAGAAAATCACTGGTGACACAATGATTAAGTGCTTGGCTGCTAACCAATAGTTTTGAACCCAGCAGCGGCTCCGTGGGAGAAAAGACCTGGTGATCTGTTCAAGTAAAGATTGGAGTCTAGGAAACTCTATGGGGCAGTTCTACTCTGTCATATAGGATCAGTATGAGTCAGAAAGGACTCGACAGCACATAACAACAGCAGTATATGAGGGCTGCTGTGCTGGGAACTGTGGGTTGGATATAAAAAAAGAAAAGCAAAACAAAACCAAAAAACCAGCCAGTGATCGAGGGTCCAACAGAACTTTATTTTCCTTAATTTAATAAGGTTGGAATAATTATTTGTATTATGGGCCCAACGTTTTCCTGGCCAAGGATTTACTCTGGATTTGGGGGAATTTTATTTGCTTCTTAGCCTTATTACATTAGCATTTACATTACACGTTATTTGCCTTCTACTCAGTAATTTCAAACCATTTTCTAATAACTTAATGTCTGTCTGCAGATTATGATCCAAGAGCAGATGTTTTATGCTTTAAGCCCCAAACCTGGTGCTCAATTACATGACAGAATATCTGCAGCTTATCAAATTTGGGACTTAGGATCATTGATTTTTAAGTGTGGTGGGTCTTGAAAAAAAATTAAACCAGATTTTAAAAAGCTCGATAATATAAAAAAATTTTTTTTAATGATGAATACTTTCTCCTCTAATTTTGCCTGTGGATTTTCATACTTATCAATAGGACAGAAAGAAAAGATACTGAAGCAGAAACTTGTTATTTAGCTACTTGGAAAAGAGGCTTCACAAGGATGGTATTACTTGTAGGTAAAAATCAGGATTATCTTGTCTTGCTTTTTCTTTATCTTCTTTTTAGAAGATATTCCTTTTCCTCCTTTACCAGGCATAAATTAGAGCTGACTATAAGAAGTTTTTATATTAAATAGTGCTGATTCATCTTACTAATTGAATACAATAAGAAAGCTACCAGCCAAATCACTTAAGTCCTCTTAGCTTGAACAAAGGCCAGACCTGACGATAGAGTTTATAATCTCTGGAACAAGAAAAGCATAGAACAATGCTTCCAACAACTCCAAAGAGGGTAGCAGAGCACTTTGAGAAGGTGATAATGAACAGGGCTGGGTGTATACAACTTCATCCAGTAGAACTTTGGTTAGGGTTACCTTTCTCCTTTATCTGATCCTGAATCACAGTGTCCTGTATTGGCAGTTGGTATGTGATTTATAGTAGTTGTTTTCTGGCGTGGCTATACTTGTTGATGGTAGCTGCCATTCAGTTGATTCCAACTCATAGTGACCCTATATATACAGAACAAATCACTGCCTGAACCTGAGCCATCCTCACAATTGTCGTCATGTTTGAGCCCATTGTTGCAGCCACTGTGTCAATCCATCTCGTCGAAGTCTTTCTCTTTTTCGCTGAATCTCTACTAAGCACGATGTCCTTCTCCAGGGATGGGTCCCTCCTGATAACACGTGCAATGTATGTGAGACGAAGTCTCCCCATCCTTGCTTCCAAGGAGCACTCTGGCCATATTTCTTCCAAGACAGACTTGTCTGTTCTTCTGGCAGTCCGTGGTATATTCCAAATTCTTTGCCAACACCATAATTCAAAGGCATCAATTTTTTCCTCTGAGGTCTTGCTTATTCATTGTCCAGCTTTCGCATGCATATGAGGTGATTGAAAACACCAAAGCTTGGGTCAGGTGCACCTGAGTCCTCAAAGTGACATCTTTGCTTTTTAACACTTGAAAGAGGTCTTTTGCAGCAGATTTGCCCAGTGAAATGCATCATTTGATTTCCTTACTGCTGCTTCCATGGGCATTGATTGTGGACCCAAGTAAAATGAAATTCTTGACGTCAATGTTTTCTCCATTTATCATAATGTTGCTTATTGGTCCAGTTGTGAGGATTTTTTTTTTTATTATCCTTTAGATGAAGGTGTACAGAGCAAATTTGTTTCTCATTAAACAATTAATACACATGTTGTTTTGTGACATTGGTTGCCAGCGTCACGACATGTCACTCTCCCCTTCTCGACCTTGGGTTCCCTGTTATCAGGTTTCCTGTCTCCTTCTACCTTTTTGTCTTGGCCCCTGGGCTGGTGCATCCATTTAGTCTAGTTTTGTTTTATCGGCCTGTCTAATGTTTGGCTGAAGGGTAAACCTCAGGAATGACTTCAGTACTGAGTTAAACTGGTGTCCTGGGGCCATACCCTTGGGGTCTCTCCAGTCTCTGTCAGACCAGTAAATCTCATCCTTTTTTTGTGAGTTAGAATTTTGTTCTACATATTTTTCCAGCTCTGTCCAGGACCCTCTATTGTGATCCCTGTCAGAGTAGTTGGTGGTGGTAGCTGGGCACTATCTAGTTGTGCTGGACTCAGTCGTGTGGAGGCTGTGGTATTTGTGGCCCATTAGTCCTTGGAACTAATCTTCCCCTTGTGTCTTTATTTTTCTTCATTCTCCATTGCTCTAGGTGGGTTGGGACTAGTGGAGTATCTTAGATGGCCACTCACAAGCTTTTACGAGCCCAGACACTACTCACCAAAGTAAGATGTAGAACATTTCAGTTGTGAGGATTCTTGTTTTCTTTATGTTGAGATGTAATCCATACTGAAGACTGTAGTCTTTGATCTTCATCAGTAAGTGTTTCAAGTCCTCTTTGCTTTCAACAAACAAGGTTGTGTCATCTGCATACTGCAGGTTGTTAGTGAATCTTCCACCAATCCTGATGCCACATTCTTCTTCATATAGTCCAGATTATTGGATTATTTGCTCAGCATACAGATTCAATAAGTATGGTGAAAGGATGCAACCCTGACACACACCTTTCTTGATTTTAAACCCTTGATCTGTTAGAACGACTGCCTCTTAGTCTATGTATAGGTTCCTCATGAGCACAATTAAGTGTTCTGGAATTCCCATTTTTGCAGTGTTATCCATAATTTGTTATGATCACATAGTTGAATGCCTTTGCATAGTCAATAAAACACAGGTAAACATCTTCCTGGTATTCTCTGCTTTCAGCCAAGATCCGTCTGACATCAGCAATGATATCCCTCATTCCATGTCTTCTTCTGAATCTAGTTGGAATTTCTGGCACTTCCCTGTCAATGTACTGCTGCAGCCACTTTTGAATGATTTCAGCAAAATTTTACTTGTGTATGCTATTAATGATATTGTTTGATAATTTTTGCATTCTATTGGATCACCTTTCTTTGGAATGGGCACAGATATGGATCTCTTCCAGTCGACTGGCCAGGTAACTGTCTTCCAAATTTCTTGGCATAGATGAGTGAGCACCTCCAGTGCTGCATCCATTTGTTGAAACATCTCAGTTGGTATTCCATCAATTCCTGGAGCCTTGGTTTTCGCCAGTGCCTTCAGTGCAGCTTGGACTCCTTCTTTCAGTACCGTTGCTTCTTGATCATATGCTACCTCTTGAAATGTTTGAACATCGATCAATTCTTTTTGGTACAGTGACTGTGTATTCTTTCCATCTTCTTTTGATGCTTCCTGCATCGTTCACTATTTTGCCCATAGAATCCTTCAATATTTCAACTTGAGGCTTGAATTTTTTCTTCAGTTCTTTCAGCTTGAGAAATGCCAAGCATGTTCTTTCCTTTTAGTTTTCTAATTCCAGGTCTTTGTGCATTTCATTATAATATTTTACTTTGTCTTCTGGAGCTCCCCTTCGAAATCTTCTGTTCAGCTCTTTTGCTTCATCATTTCTTCATTCACTTTAGTTACTCTATGTTCAAGAGCAAGTTTCAGAGTCTCTTCTGACATCCATTTTGGTTTTTGCTTTCTTTCATGTCTTTTTAATGACCTGCTTTCTTCATATATGATGTCCTTGATGTCTTCCCATAACTGGTCTGGTTTTAGAGCATTAATGTTCAATGCATCAAATCTGTTCCTGAGATGATCTCCAAATTCAGGTGGGATATACTCAAGGTTGTATTTTGTCTCTCATGGACTTCTTTTAATTTTCTACAGCTTCAACTTGAACTTGCATATGATCAGCTGATGGTCTTTTCTGCAGTCAGCCCCTGACCTTGTTCTAACTGATGATATTGAGCTTTTCCATTGTCTCTTTCCACAGATGTAGTCAATTTAATTCCTGTGTTTTCCATCCAGTGAGGTCCACCTATATAGTCACTGTTTATGTTGTTGAAAAAAGGATTTGCAATGAAGTCATTGGCCTTGCAAAATTCTATCATATGATCTCTTGTGTCATTTCCATCACCAAAGCCATATTTTCCAACTAACAATCCTTCTTCTTCATTTCCAAACTTTGCATTCCCCATCACCAGTAATTATTGAGGCTCTACTTTGAGGAAGCGGCTTTTCTCCAGTCGTGTTTTGAGTGCCTTTCAACCTGAAGAACTCATCTTCTGGCACTGTATCAGACAATGTTCCACTGCTATCCGTAAGGTTTTCACTGGCCAATTTTTTCAGAAGTAGACTGCCAGATCCTTCCTCCTAGTCTTAGTCTGGAAGTTCCAGTGAAACTTGTTGACCAAGGTGACCCTGCTGATATTTGAAATACCAGTGACAAAGCTTCCAGTATCAAAGCAACATGCAAGCCACCACAGTATGACAAACTGATAGGCGTGTGGTGGCGGCTAGGGTTAATGGGTCATTAATCATTTCCATAGGGTATAGGGAATACTGCTGCATGCAGGCATTATGAAAAACAAGAGCCTTGTTTATAGAGATTCAAGATACCAAATGCCTTACATCTAAATACTCGATAATCTGTACTTCTAGCTGTTACCCATCATCTCTTTGAATATCACTGTGCTGCAAAGGGGATGGGCAGATGAAGAGGCTTAGGAGGTGGGAGGTGGGGATGATTCCATGAGTGCCAGTATTTGAAGTATTTTTCGACGATGGATTTCATATCACTTAATCCCCAATTAAAAATATAGAATAGACCTATGATTCTGGCATTTTCATGATCAAGTAGCTAGTTGTTGGGTCAAGCGGTTGTCTAGGTAAACTGGAGAGCTACAGATCAGCATTAGGCCTCCAGGCAAATGATTTGTGAGAATTCTGAATGTAGAAATTTCCTCGTGGCTTTAGTGTGGTGTCTTCTCCAGTCACTGTGGGGTTGTGGTGTTCACCTCCTGTACTGCTATCACTTTGTTCTACTTGTATTAATTTCCTTGGCAACCACAGGTCATTGTAAGCTCCAAGTCTTTTCCAGCAGGTTTCTTCTAAAGGAACTATAGATCTCTTATGTTTGTATGGTCAGTTAATTAATAATAAATCTGCCATATGCAATTGAAAATTCTTTATTAACTAGGTGTTCACCAGTTCAAACATGTTCTATATGCAGGTACAGGTGTATATACTACTTAATATTACATAAGCATTTTCACATATACTAGCCCTTCTGTACCCAAAAAGTTTATGCAGCCTTTTTAACATTTGGCCTCCATTAAGCCAAGTCAGCATATCACCTAAACTGCTCCCTCTCACAATTTTAAAAAGATCTAATTTTAAAAAGTTCCTTTATCAAAGTCATATGTAAAAAGGGTCCCCACTTTTATCTTGGGGCTCTTTAAAATTTCACTTTCCAGTGAAGGATCATTGTTTTCATTCATGGACTGTTAATTCCTGTAAATTCTAATGGGAGTTAAGCACATAAATCCTTGGGACTTGGTTGACATATTAGGAATCATGCAGAGACAGCACTTTTGTATACAGACTATTTGCAGTCCGCTCTATAAATGGTTTGGTTTTTGTGCCATCTGGCATCGAATAGGTGAGATTCTTGCTGGGGTTTCATGATGAGTATTACTGCTAGAGAAGAGCATACATAAATTGAAATTTGGGAGGACATGGGCTGAATATTTGATCCTACTCACAGACTGTGCTCAAAATGATGTTTTAGTAAAAAAAAAAGAAAAGTCATTATTGATGCATGCCAACCTTAACCCTCAAACTTATGTATATATACATATGCTCGACAAGTAAGTTGTTCTCTCAATAATTTTGATACTGCATAGCACAAGGGGAAGATCTCTGTCTATGTTGATCATTTTTGTGCCCTGGTGCCTGGCATAGTGCCTAACACATAGTAGGCATTCAGTAATTATTAGTGGGAGAAATGAATGAATGTTTCTATTAAAATAATTATCACAAGTAAGAATTAAATGGTTCTTTCTTGTGCATTTATTTCTTCTAATGGATATGAAATTTTTAATTTGGAAATAAACATTAATCTGTTCCTTCCCCTCAGGAGCTTTTTTTTCTCTCAGTGTGTCCAAATACTTCTAAAATGCAATATGTTGTAAAAAGCCCCATGTCATCCTAAAGCTATGCAGCATCCAAATTATTGAGAGGGCAAGTGATATTGAAAATATGTTTATAGACACAAATTTGAGGGTGAGGTTGGCATGTATCAATCCCGAGCTTTTAGACTTTTTACTAAAATACCATTTTGAACATTGTCTGTGAGTAGGATTCAAAAATATGCACAGCCAACCAATACACTGATCCTCTAGGGTGAAGGGGCATGAATACTGAACTAACATTTACCCTGGCAAGACTGAAAATTTGTAGATTCCAACTCATAGCGACCCTGCCTCATAGGGTTTCCAAGGAGCAGCTGGTGGATTTGAACTGCCGACCTTTTTTTTTTTTT
>NW_004444032.1:2397742-2498634 GCF_000243295.1 Trichechus manatus latirostris | reverse complement strand
CCAAAAATTTTTTCCCAGTCTGTATGTTCTCTTTTTACTCTTTTGGTGAAGTCTTTTGAAGAGCATAGGTGTTTGATTTTTAGAAGATCCTATGAACTGCCGACCTTTTGTTTAGCAGCCTAACTCTTAACCACTACACTACCAGGGCTTCTTAAAAAACTTTATTGTGGCTTCTCTATCTTTGTATCTCCAGCATCTGGTACATTGACATGGTTAAATTAATGAATAAAAGGATAAATGGATTTAAAAGAGGGAGAAGAAGTAAACGTATAAACAGTGGGTCCAACTTGATTAAAAAATAGAAAATTGAAAATGGCTTACATGGACAGTAGGATCAGGCAAAGTCCTCCCAAGCTTATGCATATGGGAAATGGAAAGATCTATAGACTCTGAGGACAGTCTTGATTCAAATCTTGTCTTCACCACTTACTAGCTGTGTGATTCTCTATGTTAGTCTCTTTGTGCCTGAGTTTCCATGTGTACTATGGAGATGATTGTAGTATCTAAACTCATTGGTTTGTGGTGAGGATTTAAGAAGATAATTATGTTTGTAAAGCATTAAGCATAGTATCTGCACATAATAAATACTCAGGAAATGTTAGACACTATTAGAGCCCTGGTAAAGCAGTTGTTAAGACCTTGGCTGCTAACCAGAGGTCGGTGGTTCAAACCCACCAGCCACTCAGCGGGAGAAAGATGTGGCAATCTACTTTCATAAGTATTTACAGCCCTAGAAATCCTATGGAGCGGTTCTGCTTTGTCCTGTAGGGTCGCTATGAGTCAGAATTGACTTTATGGCAATGGGTTTGGTTTGTATTATTATTATTACTAAGAAATTGGAAAATTGTGTGTGTGTGTGTGTGTGTGTGTGTGTGTGTATGCATTGAGATGGGGAGGTCATGGGAGCTGGAAGAATGGGAAAAAGTCCTAAATTATACAAAAGGGGTCAATGATATGGGAAAGGCATAGACTGTTGGGAAGGGTGGGATTACAGGAGTTAGGTGGAGAGGAGCAAAGCTTGGACAGCACCTTTGTCTTTTCAAGTAAAAAGGGAGGGAGATCATCTTCATCCTCACCTTTCTCTCCCTAGACTGGCAATGAATTATTCAGCATGTGGGAAGCTTCTATTAAAGCTAGCATCACTGTGAACTGGTCCAAGTATGCACCTTTTGTTTGTTTGCTTGTTTTTAACTGGCTTTTACCTTACAAATAAAAGCAAAAGTGAAAATTAGTTTTATTCATGCAGTTCTGCATTGTAGTAAAATATCTATGGATTCCCTTAAATAAAATAATTTCCTTCCTCCCTCCCTCTCTTCTTTTCTTCCTTCCTCCCTTTCTCCTCCTCTATGCCTCTTGCTTCTTTTGTTTTTTGAAGTACATCACTGAGTACCCTGAGGTGTAGGCTCCCTTATAAGGCCCAAGGTGGGAGGGAAACTCTTCTTCTTCTTTTTTTTCTTATTGTACTTTAGATGGAGGTTTACAGAACAAACTGTCTTCTCATGAAACAGTACATACATTGTTTTATGACATTGGCTTACAACCCCAAGACATGTCAGTACTCTTCCTTCTTGACCTTGGGTTCCCTATTACCAGCTTTCCTGTCCCCTCCTGCCTGCTAGTCCTTGCCCATGGGCTGGTGTGCCCCTTTAGTCTTGTTGTGTCCTATGGGCCTATCTAACCTTTGGCTAAAAGGTGTACCTCTGGAGTGACTTCATTACTGAGCTAAAAGGGTGTCTGGGGGCCATACTCTTGGGGTTTCTCCAGTCTCTGTCAGACCAGTAAGTCTGATTTTTTTTTTTTTTTTGTGAGTTAGAATTTTGTTCTACATTTTTCTCCAGCTCTGTCCAGGACTCTCTATTGTGATCCCTGTCAGAGCAGTTGGTGGTAGACGGGGACCATCTAGTTATGCTGGACTCAGTCTGGTGGAAGCTGTAGTATTTGTGGTCCATTAGTCAGTTGGACTAATCTTTCCCTTGTGTCTTTGGTTTTCTTCATTCTCCCTTGCTCCAGATGGGGCGATACCAGTGGAGTATCTTAGATGGCCGCTCACAAGCTTTTAAGACCCCAGATGCTGCTCATCAAAGTAGAATGTAGAACATTTTCTTTATAAACTATAATATGCCAATTGAGCTAGATGTTCCCTAAGACCATGGTTTCCACAGCCCTCAGCCCAGTAATTTGTTCCCTCAGGGAGTTCGGATGTGTCTATGGAGCTTCCACGACCCTTGCTTGTACAGGCTGTGCTGGCTTTCCCAGTATTGTGTACTGTCTTACCCTTTACCAAAATTACCACTTATCTATTGCCTATTTAGTGTTTTTCCATCCCCATCTCTCCTCTCCCTCATAACCATCAAAGATTGTTTCTTTTTGTGTGTAAACCTTTTCATGAGTTTTTACAGTAGTGGTCTCATACAATGTTTGTCCTTTTGTGATTGACTTATTTCACTCAGCATAATGCCCTCCAGATTCATCCATGTTGTGAGATACTTCGGAGATTTGTCCTTGTTCTTTATCTTTGTGAAGTACTCCATTGTGTGTATGTACCACAGTTTGTTTATCCATTCATCTGTTGATGGGCATCTAGGTTGTTTTCATCTTTTTGCTATTGTGAACAATGCTGCAATGAACATGGGTGTGCATATGTCTGTTCATGTGATGGCTCTTATTTCTCTAGGATATATTGCTAGGAGTGGGATTGCTGGATCATATGGTATTTCTATTTCTAGCTTTCTAAGGAAGCCCCGTATCATTTTCCAAAATGGTTGTATCATTTTGAATTCCCACCAGCAGTGCGTAAGAGTTCCGATCTCCCCACAGCCTCTCCAACATTTGTTATTTCCAGTTTTTCTTATTCGTGCCAGTAATGCTGGAGTGAGATGGTATCGCACTGTGGTTTTGATGTGCATTTCTCTAATGGCTAATGATCGCGAGCATTTCCTCATGTGTCTGTTGGCCGCTTGAATGTCTTCTTTGGTGAAATGTCTGTTGATTTCCTTTGCCCATTTTTTAATTGGATTATTTGTCTTTTTGTTGTAGAGGTGTTGGATTTTCCTGTAGATTTTAGAGATTAGACTTTTGTTGGATTTGTAATAGCCAATTTTTTTTTTTTCCCCCCAGTCTGAAGGTTCTGGTTTTACTCTTTTGGTGAAGTCTTTTGATGAGCATAAGTGTTTAATTTTTAGAAGATCCCAGTTATCTAACTTATCTTCTGGAGTTTGTATGTTGTTTGTTATGGTTTGTATACTGTTAATGCCATGTATTAGGGTCTCTATCATTGATCCTATTTTTTCTTCTATGATCTTTATAGTTTTTGGTTTTATATTTAGGTCTTTGATCCATTTTGAATTAGTTTTTGTGTATGGTGTGAGGTATGACTCTTGTTTCATTTTTTCACAGATGGACATCAAGTTTTGCCAGCACTATTTGTTAAAAAGACTGTCTTTTCCCCATTTAATGGACTTTGGGCCCTTGAAGATCAGATGACTGTAGGTGGATGTATTTACATTTGGGTTCTCAACTCTGTTCCATTGGTGAATGCATCTGTCCTTGTACCAGTACCAAGCTGTTTTGACTACTGTAGCTGTATAGTAGGTTCTGAGGTCAGGTAGAGGTCAGGTAGTGCGAGTCCTGCTTTATTCTTCAATAATGCTTTACTTATCCAGGGCCTCTCCCCTTTTCATATAAAGTTAATGATTGTTTTTTCCATCTCTGTAAAGAATATTGTTGGTATTTGGATGGGGATTGCATTGTATTTGTAGATTACTTTGGGTAGAATTGTCATTTTCACAATTTTGAGTCTACCTATCCATGAACATGGTATGTGTCTTAGTCATCTAGTGCTGCTCTAACAGAAATATCACAAGTGGATGGCTTTAACAAAGAAAAATTTATTTTCTCACAGTCTAGTAGGCTAGAAGTCCAAATTCAGGGCGTCAGCTCCAAGGGAAGGCTTTCTCTCTTTGTTGGCTCTGAAGGAAGGTCCTCATCATGATCAGTCTTCCCCCAGACTAGTAGCTTCTCTGCACAGGAATCTTGGATCCAAGGGACATGCTCTGCTCCTAGTGCTGCTTTCTTGGTGGTATGAAGTCCCCAACTCTCTGCTTCCTTCCCTTTCCTTTTATCTCTTGTAAAATAAAAGGTGGTGCAGCCCACACCCCAGGGAAACTCCCTTTACATTGAATCAGGGATGTGACCTGGGTAAGGGTGGTGTTACAATCCCACCCTAATCCTCTTTAACATAATATTACAATCACAAAATGGAGGACAACCACACAATACTGGGAATCATGACCTAACCAAGTTGATAGACACATTTTGAGGGGGAACATAATTCAATCCATGACAGTATGTTTTTCCATTTATGTAGCTCTCTTTAGGTTTCTTGCAGTAGTGTTTTGTAGTTTTCTTTGTATAGGTCTTTTACATCCCTGGTTAGATTTATTCCTAAGTATTTTATTTTTTTAGGGGCTATTATAAATGATACTGTTTTCCTGATTTCCTTTTTGTCATTCTCTTTATTGGTATATAGGAATCCAACCTATTTTTGTATGTTTATCTGGTATCCTGTTACTCTGCTGAATCTTTCTATTAGTTCCAGTAGTTTTCTGGTGGAGTCTTTTGGGTTTCCTATATATAGTATAAAATCATATGCAAATAGGGACAGTTTTACTTCTTCATTACCAATTTGGATGCCTTTATTTCTTTTTCTTGCTTTATTGCTCTAGCTAGGACTTCCAGCACAATGTTAAATAGGAGTGGTGATAAAGGACATCCTTGTCTTGTTCCTGTTCTCAAGGGGAAGGTTTTCAGCCTCTCTCCATTAGAAATGATGTTGGCTGTTGGTTTGGCATAGATGCCCTTTATTATGTTGAGGAATTTCCCTTCTATACCTATTTTATTGAGAGTTTTTATCAGAAATGAGTGTTGGACTTTGTTGAATGCCTTTTCTGCATAAATTGAAATGATCATGTGAGTCTTTTCTTTCTTTTTATTTATGTAGTGGATTACGTTGATTGATTTTCTAATGTTGAACCATCTTTACATACCTTGTATGAATCCTACTTGGTTGTGTTGTATTATTTTTTTGATATGATGCTGAATTCCATTGGCTAGAATTTTGTTGAGAATTTTTGTATCTATATTTATGAGAGATATTTGTCTGTAATTTTCTTTTTTTGTGGTGTCTTTGCCTGGTTTTGGTATCAGGGTTATGCTGGCTTCATAGAATGAATTTGGAAGTATCTCTTCCTTTTCTGTGTTCTGAAATACTTTGAGTAGTACTGGTGTAAGCTCTTCTCTGCATGTTTGTTAGAATTCTCAGTAAAGCCATCAGGGTCAGGGCTTTTTTTTTTTTTTTGTTGGGAGTTTTTAAATTACCTTTTCAATCTCTTCTCTTGTTATGGGTCTGTTCAGATTTTCAACATCAATTTGTGATAGTTTGGGTTGGTAGTATATTTCTAGAAATTTGTCCATTTCCTCTAGATTTTCAAATTTGTTGGAGTATAGTTTTTCATAATATTCTGTTATGATCCTTTTTATTTCAGTTAGGTCTGTTGTAATGTCCCCCATTTCATTTCTAATTTGGGTTATTTGCATCCTCTCCTGTTTTTCTTTTGTCACTTTGACTAGCGTTTTGTTGATCCTTTCAGAGAACGAATTTTTGGTTTTGTTGATTCTTTCTATTGTTTTTCTATTCTCTATTTCATTTATTTTTGCTCTGATATTTATTATTTCCTTTCTTCTGGTGGCTGTAGGCTTCTTTTGCTGTTCTATTTGTTTGAGTTGTGTAGCTAATGTTTTGATTTTGTCCCTTTCTTCTTTTTTGATGTGTACATCTATTGCTATAAATTGACCTCTGAGCACTTCCTTTGCTGTGTCCTAAAGGTTTTGATGTGATGTGTTTTCATTCTTACTTGATTCTAGGAATTTTTTGATTCCATCTCTGATTACTTCTATTACCCAGTCGTTTTTAAGCAAGGTGTTATTTAGTTTCCACATAATTGATTTTTTTTTCCTTGCTCTTCCTGTTGTTAATTTTTACTTTGATGGCGTTGTGATCAGAGAAGATAGTTTGTATTATCTCAATGTTTTGGATTTTGTTGAGGGTTGCTTTGTGGCCTAAGATGTTTTCTTTTTTGGGGAACATTCCATGTGTGTTGGAAAAGAACCTGTACTTTGCAGCTGTTGGGTAGAGTGGTCTATATATGTCTATGAGTTCAAGTTGGCTGATTGTGGCCTTTAGAGATTCTGTATCTTTGTTGAGTTTCTTTCTAGATGTTCTGTATTTTACCGAGGGTGGTTTGCTGAAGTCTCCTACTATTACAGTGGAATTGTCAATTTGTCTTTTCAGTGCTGTTAAAGTTTGTTTTGTGGATTTTGGAGCCCTGTCATTGGGTGCATAGATATTTATTATGGTTATGTCTTCATGCTGGATCACTCCTTTAGTCATGATATAGTGCCCTTCTTTGTCTTTTCTGGTGGGTTTTGTTTAAAGTCTATTTTATCTGAGATTAGTATTGCCACTCCTGCTCTTTTTTGGTGGCTGTTTGCTTGATGTTTTTTTCCATCCTTTGATTTTTAACAAATTTACGTCTTTGTTTCTAAGATGTGTCTCTTGTAGACAGCATATTGATGGATCCTGTTTTTTTAGTCCATTCTGTAACTCTCTGTCTCTTTATGGGTGCATTTTGGCCATATACGGTCAGTGTATTATTGATAGGTGTGAGTTTGTTGTTGTCATTTTGTAGTGAGCTTTTTTGGGGTGCTAGCGATTTCTTTGTTCCTCTTACTCTCCTATGCTGAATTCCTTTTGTTTGTGTTTTTTTTTCATTTGTTTTTGTAGATTTTGTTTTTAGTGAGACTTTATCTTTTTCTTCTTTAATTTGATGAGTAGGTTTGTTAACTTTCTTTTTAGTTCCCTTGAAATTTACCCTTATCTTTGTAGGTTTGAACCAGTCTATTATTGCTTGGCTTCCCCTCCATTAGAAAGTTGTGTACCTACACCATTTAGTCCCTCTTTTATTGTTCTGACATTGTTGTCATTTACAGATTAACCTCTGGTTCCCTGTTGTAAATCTTTTGGTTCTGAATAGTCCTTGAGAGTTCATTTCCTAAGTTGGTATCTGGCTGGTGTGATCTCACATCCTAGATTCAGGCTGTTGTCTGATGTTGTTTGTTCTCAAACCAAAGGACTCCCTTTAATAATTCTTGTAAGTTTGGTCTGGTTTTTACATATTCCCTTAATTTCTGTTTATCTGGAAATGTCCTAATTTCACCTTCATATATGAATGAGAGTTTTGCATGATATATTATTCTTGGTTGTCAGTTTTTTTCTTTCAAGTTTTTATATATGTCATCCCATTGCCTTCTTGCCTGCATGGTTTCTGGTGAGTAATCAGAGCTTAGTCTTACTGTTTCCCCTCTGTATGTGACTTTTCATTTTTCTCGAGCTGCTCTCAAGATTCTTACTTTATCTTTGTTTTTAGTGAGTGTGATTATGATATGCCTTGGTGATATTCTTTTGGCATCTATCCTATATGGGGTTTGTTGAACTTCTTAGATGGCCAGCTTTTCGTCTTTCATGATATTAGGGAAGTTTTCTGTCATCAATTCTTCAGTGATCCTGTCTGTGTTTTCCGTTTTCTCCCTTTGTTCTGGAACTCTGATCACTCACAAATTTTTGCTTTTGATTTTATCCCACATAATTCTCAAGGTTTCTTCATTGATTTTGGTTCTTTTTTTCTGAGTTTTCCTTAGACAAAGTTGTATCCGAATATTTGTCTTCAATTTTGCTGATCCTGTCTTCCATTGTTTCAAACCTGCTCCTCAGCCCTTCTATAATGCTGTCCATTTCTGAAATCTTGTTGTTTATCTTTTGGATTTCTAATTGTTGTTTTTGTATGATTTCTAGTTGTGAATTTATTTTGGCATTTTGTTCCTGCATTATTTTCCTGAATTCTTCCCTTTTTTGTATTTTCCATGAATTTGTCTATTTTTTCCTCATTTTTGTCTACTTTTTGCTTCAACTCTTGGATAGAGCTGATTATTAGAGATTTGAATTCCCTATCAGGTAGTTCTAGTATATTTTCTTCTACTTGAAAGTCATCTGGTGTTTTATTTTGGAGGTCTACTGGAATGATTGTGTCCCTTTTTTTTTTTTTTAAATGTGTTTTGATAATGTCTGCTGTCTTTGGGCATTCAGTAGTTACTTTCCTCGTTTACTGATTGTAGATTTGTTTGTTTCGTCCTGCTTTTTTGTTTTGTTTGGTTGTGTCTTAGCAGGCAAGCTATGCGTTCTTAGTTGTTTGCTCATCTGTGGACACGATACTTTTCACCTCCTTGTCCAATGGGCAGGGCCAGTCGCTCAGCTATGCTGCAGCAGGGCAGGTCCATCTGAAGGGGAGGGGCTTGGATTAGTTGTTTGTGGTATATACTGGGGCCAAGATCATGACCCGGGGTCAGTGCAGGGCAGATTCTGGTAGGCCATGCCTGTGCTCCTCAGGAATGCAATGTTCAGCACATGGTGCAGATAGGCAGGAGGGAGGAGGAGGAGGAGGAGGTTGTGATGTGTGGAGCTAGGTTGGGTATGGGAAAGAAGAGAGAGAGGAGAGAGAAATAGGAGCCAAAAAAATGCTGAGGTAGCCTGCCTTTGGAGTGGAGAGACATGAAACTGAGAAATGAAGAAAAACGAAAAGAAAAAGAAAATAGAAAATTTAAAAAATATGTAAAAATCATTTTAAAAAATGCTGCCAAGGATCCCACCGGCATGGCTGCACAGACTGGGGAAGCAATTCCCAAGCCATGCAGTGTAGCCTGGCTACAAGGGGTGGAGATGATACACAGCAACAACTCTTCAGGAGACAGGAAAAGTAGGTAAGTAAAAAGAGATGAGAAACTGAGAAATGAAGAAAAATAAAAAGGAAAAAAGAAAGAGAAAATAAAGAAACAAACAAACAAAAAAGCCCCCAAGGATCCCACTAGTGTGATGGTGTGGACTGGGGAAGCCGTTCCCCAGCCAAGTAGCATTTCACAGCCTATCAAGAAGAAGCAAATATGGCACATGGAGTCACGTGTTCAAGAGAAAGGAGGGGGAAGAGGTGAGAGGCAGGGAAGAAACCAAAAGAGGCAGAAAAAAGCAACACTAGCAACAAAGAAATGGCAGGGAAGAAACAGCTGGTATGGGCACGGCAAATCAGGTCACCAGGAAGCAGCAGATCGGCCCGCTGGGAAGTGGCAAAGGCCGAGCAGAGGGAGGCAGGATGAGGGGTGGGAAAGCATGTCTTGCTGGTTAGCGGGTGCTCTGTGTCCTGCTGGGAGCTCTGTGAATCTGCTTTCTCGTACTTCCCATCTGCCAGTCTCCGACAGACATCCAAGATGGTGGATCCATGCTGCTATAGGTGATGGGGACCTCCACTCATAACTCTGCTTGCTCTCTGTCCTCTGTCAGTTTCTTATTCCATTCGGTGCTTGTTTGAGTTCTTTGTCTCTTCATTTGACAGTAACATTTCCAGGATTGATGTTTGTTTCTGTTTTACTTAGTTTTTTGGGTTTTTGCTTTGGAGGGATGGTGTGGTGCTTCTGTCTATAGCACCATGTTGGCTCTACCTTGGCACCTCTTCTTTCTGAGCAGGACTGCTGTCATTCACTTTAAAGCCACTATAGCAATCATTTATGTCAGCATTATATAGAAAAATAAAAAATGAACACAAAGCAGCAACGGCCATCTTAGTTAAGTACAAAATCATGAAATATTCTTTCCTTACTTTCATTTTCTATTTTTGTGGTATTTCTATTCGTTTGAATTTTATTTTGATTCTACTTGATTTTTCTTAGGCTGCCAAAGTATATAAAATTTTCCATTACATTTTCCATTATAAAGCCCTTTATTTTACCATTTAAAACATTTGAGCCTTTTTCTGTGGACCTTTTGTCAAGGCTGGATGGGTTTCTGAGTAACTTGTCTGCCAAGGCCTTTCTTCACCTTGCATGTCCTCCTCAAAGAGGAATTCTCGTTCTTTGTTTTAAATTCATGTCAGTGAAATAGGTGTTTTGGGTAGGCTATTTCTATTCATTTGAATCCTGTAAACAAATTATAGAAAGAACCTTAGATAGCACCTAAAACAATATTTTCCTCTTGCAGATTAAGAAAATGAGGCCCAGGGTAACTTGTAAGTAATTTTACCTGTGCCTTATAACCTGTTCACAGCATAGCTAGAATGAAGATACTTATTTCCTTGATTCTTTGTTTAGTGATCTTTTCATTTTATCACACGGTCTTTCTTGGCCATAAACTTCTGTCACTTAGCAACAGCACCAAGGAAAGAAGCACTTCACTGTGTGACTTGGTGCTAATTATTGTAATTATGATCAAATTAATAGTATTTCTTGATAGCTATCATTACCTTTGATCATTAATAATAAACGTAGGGAATCATTGAACAAATTATTTCATTTCAATCATGAAAACAATATGAATAATCTTGAAAATGAATATTCAGGAACATATGATTTTCCTTCTTCTCACTTCATATACTGAGTCGTTTTTTGTTCTCTCTCATAAACTGCCCTATTGTAAAAGTGCACAGTGACTTGGGGTCTTTTCTCTAAAATGAGAGCTCATCTCAGATTTGTCTTCTCTCCCTAGATAGAAACCTTTCTTTCCACACCAACATTTAAGTAGTCTTATGTAAACCCAGACTTCTAGCATTTCTGGCACAGTACTATATAGTAAATTCAGTGATCCTCCATTTTGGAAAATGTGGCTTGTTTAGAGAATAAGTTTAACAGAAACTTTGGAAAGTTACCTGAATGTGTGTATGTGTGTCTGCTGAATTATTACCTAAAAATCAATTTCTAAGCCGGAATCTTGCTGAAAGGATTATTGTATGGATTGTTGTTGTTAATCACTATCAAGTTGATTCTGACTCATGGCGATCCCATTTGTGTCAGAGTAAACTGTGCTCCCTAGGGTTTTTAAGGCTATGACCTTTTGGAAGCAGATTGCCAGGCCTGTGTTCTAAGACACCTCTGGGTGGTTCAAATCACTAACCTTTTGGCTAGTAGCTGAGTGCTTAAACGTTTGTGCCATCCAGGGACTGCTTATTTAAAGGATAGGAATATCCTATGGCACTTAGTTACAACAACCTACTTTTCCTATTATTTCCACTGCTTGTCTATCAGTTTGTCATACTGTGGTGGCTTGCATGTTGTTGTGATGCTGGAAGCTACGCCACCAGTATTTCAAATACCATCAGGGTCATCCATGGTGGACAGGTTTCAGTGGAGCTTCCAGACTAAGACAGACTAGGAAGAAGGACCTGGTGGTCTACTTCTGAAGATATTGCCCAGTGAAAACCTAATGAATAGCCGCGGAACATCCGGGGAACATCCGCAGAACATTGTCTGATATAGTGCTTGAAGATAAGCCCCTCAAGCTGGAAGGCACTCAAAATACAAGGGAAGAGCTGACACTTCAAAGTAGACTTGTTCTTAATGACGTAGATGGAGTAAAGCTTTTTGAGACTTCATTTGCTGATGTGGCATAGCTCAAAATGAGAAGAAACAGCTGCAAACATCCATTAATAATAGGAAAATGGACTGTATGAATTTTGAATCTAGGAAAATTGGAAGTCATCAAAAATGAAATAGAATGCATGAAGATCAATATTCTAGACATTAGTGAGCTGAAATGGACTGGTATTGGCCCTTTTGAATAGGATGATCATATGGTGTACTATGTTGGGAATGACAAATTGAAGAGGAATGGCGTCATGATGATCGTCGAAAAGAATATTTCAAGATCTATTCTTAAGTACAATACTGTCAGTGATAGGGCAATATCCATATACCTACAAGGAAGACCAGTTAACACGACCGTTATTCAAATTTACATACCAACCTCTAAGGCCAAAGATGAAGAAATTGAAGATTTTTACCAACTTCTGCAATCCGAAATAATCAAACATGCAATCAAGATGCACTCATAATTATTGGAATGCAAAAGTTGGAAACAAAGAAAAAATGGATTGATAGTTGGAAAATGTGGCCTTGGTGATAGAAATGACACAGGAGATCACATAGAAGAATTTTGCAAGACCAACGACTTCTTCACTGCAGATAACTTTTTTTAAACAACACAAAAGGCAACTATACATGTGGACCTCGCTGGATGGAATACACAAGAATCAAATCAACTACATCTGTGGAAAGAGATGATGGAGAAGCTCCATATTATCAGTCAGAATAAGGCCAGGGTCTGACTGCAGAACAGACCAGCAATTGCTCATATGCAAGTTCAAGTTGAAGCTGAAGAAAATTAAAACAAGTCCAACACATGACCAAAATATGAGCCAAAATAAGAACTTGAGTATATCCCACCTAAATTTAGAGCTTATCTCAAGAATAGATTTGATGCATTGAATACCAGTGATGGAAGACCAACTGAGTTATGGAATGACATCAAACATATCATATATGAAGAAAGCAAAAGTTCATTAAAAAGAAAGAAAAGATCAAAAATGGATGTCAAAAGAGACTCAAAACTTGCTCTTCAACATAGAGCAGTTAAAGCAAATGGAAGAAATGATGAAGTAAAAGAGCTGAACAGAAGGTTTCAAAAGGTGGCTCAAGAAGATAAAGTATTATAATTAAATGTGCACAGACGTGAAGATAGGAAAAAAAAAAGAAAGAACATGTTTGGCATTTTTCAAACTGAAAAAACTGAAGAAAAAATTCAAGCCTCGAGTTGCAATTTTGAAGGACTCTACGGGCAAAATTCTTTTTGGTAATGTGACTCTGTGTATTCCTTCCATCTGCTTTTGATGCTTCCTGCATCATTTAATATTTAATATTAAATAGTTAATATTTTCCCCATAGAATCTTTCAAGACCCTACAGCATGACAAACTGACAGATGCTACCAATTCAGGAGGTAGCATATGATTAGGAACTGATGGTACTGAAGGAAGAAGTTCAAGCTGCACTGAAGGCATTGGCAAAAAGTAAGCCTCCAGTAATTGATGGAATACCAATTGAGATGTTTCAACAAACGGATGCAACACTAAAAGTCCTCACTCATCTATGCCAAGAAAACTGGAAGACAGCTACCTGGCCAACTGACTGCAAGAGATCTATATTTATGCCTGTTCCAAAGAAAAGTGATCCAACTGAATGTGGAAATTATCTAACAATATTGTTAATATCACATGCAAGTAAGATTTTGCTGAAGATCATTCAAAAGTGGCTGTAGCAGTATATCAACAGGGAACTGCAAGAAATTCAAGCCAGATTCAGAAGAGGTCATGGAACAGAGATGTCATTGCTGATGTCAAATAGATCCTGGCTGAAAGCAGAGAATACCAGAAAGATGTTTACTTGTGTTTTATTGACTATGCAAAGGCATTCGACTGTGGATCATAACAAATTATGGATAACATAGCAAAGAATGGGAATTCCAGAGCACTTCACTGTGCTCGTGTGGAACCTGTACATAGATCAAGAGACAGTCATTCGAAAAGAACAAGGGGATACTGCGTGGTTTAAAGTCAGAAAAGGTGTGCGTCAGAGTTGTATCCTTTCACCATACCTATTCAATCTGTATGCTGAGCAAATAATCCAAGAAGCTGGACTATATGAAGAAGAATGGGCATCAGGATTGGAGGAAGACTCATTAACAACCTGCAATATGCAGATGACACAACCTTGCTTGCTGAAAGTGAAGAGGACTTGAAGCACTTACTGATGAAGATCAAAGACCGCAGCCTCCAGTATGGATTACACGTCAACATAAAGAAAACAAAAATCCTCACAACTGAACCAATAAGCATCATCGTGATAAACGGGGAAAAGATTGAAGCTGTCAAGGATTTCAGTTTATTTGGATCCACAATCAACACCCATGGAAGCAGCAGTCAAGAAATCAAAAGACACGTTGCTTTGGGCAAATCTGCTGCAAAAGACCTCTTTAAAGTATTAAAAAGCAAAGATGTCACCTTGAAGACTAAGGTGCACCTCACTCAAGCCATGGTGTTTTTAGTCACCTCATTAGCATGTGAAAGCTGGACGATGAATAAGGACGACCGAAGAATTGACACCTTTGAATTGTGGTGTTGGCGAAGAATATTGAATATACCATGGACTGCCAGAAGAACGAACAAATCTGTCTTTGAAGAAGTTCAACCAGAATGCTCCTTGGAGGCAAGGATGGTTAGACTTGGTCTCATATACTTTGGAGATGTTATCAGGAGGGATCAGTTCCTGGAGAAGGATATCAAACTTGGTAAAGTAGAGGGTCAGTGAAGAAGAGGAAGACCCTCAACAAGATGGATTGACACAGTGGCTGCAAAAATGAGCTCAAACATAACAATGATTGTGAAGATGAGAAAGGACTAAGCAGAGTTTCATTCTGTTGTACATAGGGTTGCTGTGAGTTGGAACCAGCCCGATGAGACCTAACAATAACAACAATGGGAAAAATATTGAACAATGCAGGAAGCATCAGTGAAGATGGAAGGAATACACAGAGTGATTGTACCAAAAAGAATTTGTTGACTTTCAACCATTTCAGGAGGTAGCCTATGATCAACAATCAATGGTACTGAAGGAAGAAGTCCAAGCTGCACTGATGGCTCTAGGAACTGACGAATACCAACTGAGATGTTTCAACAAATGAATGCAACACTGAAGCAAGCGCTCACTTGCCACCAAGAAATTTGGAAGAGAGCTACCTGGCCAGCTGACTGGAAGAGATCCATATTTTTGCCCATTCCAAAGAAAGGTGATCCAATAGAATATGGAAAATATCGAACAATATCATTAATATCACACCCAAGTAAAATTTTGCTGATGATAATTTAAAAACAGTTGTAACAGTACATGGACAGGGAACTGCCAGAAATTCAAGCCAGATTCAGAAGAGGATGTGGAACCAGGGATATCATTGCTGATATCAGGTGGATCTTGGCTGAAAGCAGAGAATACCAGAAAGATATTTACCTGTGTTTTACTGACTATGCAAAGGCATTAGACTGTGTGGATCATAACCAATTATGGATAACATTGTGAAGAATGGGAATTCCAGAACATTTAATTGTGCTCATGAAGAACCTGTACATTGACCAAGAGGTAGTCATTCTAGGAAAACAAGGGAATACGGGGCGGTTTAAAATCAGGAAAGGAGTGTGTCAGGGTTGTATTCTTTCACCATACTTATTCAATCTGTGTGCTGATCAAATAAACTGAGAAGCTCGACTACATGAAGAAGAACAGGGTATCAGGATTGCAGAAGCCTCATTAACAACCAGTGATATGCAGATGACAAAACCTTTTTTCCTGAAAGTGAAGAGGACTTGAAGCATTTACTGATGAAGATCAAATACTACAGCCTTCAGTGTGGATTATACCTCAACATAAAGAGAACAAAAATCCTCACAACGGGACCAATAAGGAAAATCATGATAAACAGAGAAAATATTGAATTTGTCAATGGTTTCATTTTATTTGAATCCACAATCAATGCCCATGGAAACAGAAGTCAAGAAATCAAACGCTGTATTTATTGCATTGGGCAGATATGGTGCAAAAGACCTCTTTAAAGTATTAAAAATCAAAGAAGTCACTTTGAGGACTAAGTCTGCCTGATGCAAGCCATGGCATTTTCAATCACATCATGTGAATGTGACATCTGGACAATGATTAAGGAAAACTGAGTAAGAATTGATGTCTTTGAATTATGGTGTTGGCAAAGAATGTTGAATATACCACGAACTGCCAGAAGAACAAACAAATCTGTCTTGGTAGAAATACAGCCAGAATGCTCCTTAGAAGTGAGAATGGTGAGACTTTGTCTCAAGTACTTTGGACATGTTATCAGGAGGGACCAGTCCCTGGAGAAAGATATCATGCTTGGTAAAGTAGAGGGTCAGCAAAAGAAAGGAAGTCCCTCAAAGAGATGGACTGACACAGTGGCTGCCACATAGCAATGAGGATGATGCAGGACCAGGCAGTCTTTTGTTCTGTTGTACATAGGGTTGCTATGAGTCGGAACTGACTCGACACCACCTAACAACCACAATTTTTCTTACTAAAGTATGTTGTTGTTGTGTTCTGTTGAGTAGATTCCAACTCATAGTGACCCTATAGGACAGAGTAGAATTGACCCGTTGGGTTTCCAAGGCTGTATTGTTTATGGAAACTGATTGCCATGTCTTTCGCCTGCAGAGCAGCTGGTGCGTTTGAAACTTCTGACCTTTTGGTTAGCAGCTGAGTGCTTAACCACTGCACCACCAGGGCTCTTTATAGTCTTATCAATACTGGCAAGGAATTGGAAACTACTGAAATGTTCCAGCATTACTAAAGGGATGGTTTATAAATAAGTGATAGCAAACGTATGGGATGGAATATCATGTGGTTATTAAAATGTTTATGAAATATTTAAATGTTTACCCCAAAACCTGGAAAACAAAATGGGATGCTTGCTGTAATGACAGTTTCATAAAAATTATGCATGTAGAAGGTAGCATGCAAAAGTGAAAATTGTTTTGCTGAGGACAGGTAAGGTGTGGGCCATTTGGTATTGTAACATTATCATTACTTAATGCTGTTTGTATAATTTTATTTTTTAGTTAAAGGAATATATTATACAGTGTAATAAGCAATTAATTTGTTTTTAAGTTACAAAAAATAGTTTTTATTACCTTAAATTCACTTGTTTTTCTTTTTAACCAACTGTGTGACTTTGTGCAAGTGAGTTAACTTCTCTAAGCCTCAGTATCTTCATCTGTGAAATGGGTATAATGTCAAGACTGAGTGAGAACACAGAGGTCTCATTCATTTGGAGAATTAGCTCACCAAGTGGTTGCTGTTTCTATTTCTCATCACATGCCTCATTCACACATGGGGTTTAGCTCTGAATTATTTCTGATACATTCCAAAAACCAAATGCTCAAAGATAAAGACTTCCCTTTGCTGGAATATTCGAAGAAGCATGTCATAGGCAAAACGAGTACCAAATATTCTTTGAATAATGGAAGCACCAATCAAATTAAGTCCACATTTCCATCAAGAAATTATTTTATAAAGGGCCTGGACATTTGGATGAACAAGTTGCTTTTTAAAAAATGACCTTGAGTGCTTCTTTGTACCTTCAGTCATACCTGAACACTGAGTAGATTTACTCTTTCAAAGGGGAAAGTCATAGAACCTGAGAGAAAGACCCAGCTGGATAGAATTACAGAGCTGCTACTCATAGTTCATTCATCATGACTGAGAGTGAAAGTGGAATCCTATTTGAGTCTCTTTATTTGAGGGAGCTGTCTTTGGAAATGTAGGAGGACTCTGGGCTCCAAGTATCTTTTCTTTTTTACTTTTTGTCTGATAAAGCCTTCTAACCTGAATGAAATGTGAGCTTTGGCATCACCTGTGTTAGCATCATCAAGGAACTAGAATGTGTTGGCAACTGTCTTCACATTATTTTGCAAGGATATTTTTTAATGGATGACAGAGTAAATAGGAATTTCCAGCTCGTTTCAGAAAGACAGAAGTTGCACATTCATGCATAAAAGGAAAACTCCCAACCTGCAGTGTTATTAAAAAGCAGTAATATTAGTTTCAATATTATAGTTCTGTCAGCATGGAGACTTGTTTATTCAATGCTACTGTATTAACTTATTCTTTAGGATTTTTTGGAACACAATTCAATAAACAGATAAATAAACACATATTTATTAAGACTTCTTCCAGCATAGACTAGGTGTTTTAGTACTTGTGATAATAAAAAGGCACAATCTTGATTTCAAGAAATTTAAGATCTAAGTGACAAGTGCACGGGATGGGAGGATGCAAGGGGGCTGGTGGTGAAAAGGGATAAGAAGTATCTAAATAACCATAAAACAAGGCTGAATGAAATACAGTAATACAGGTAAAAACAATGCACTATGGACTGTGTTGGATGGATATTGCTAAATCCCCTTGGGAAAATCTTCCTGGAGGAGATGACATTTGTAAAGGGTACAAAGGATGAGCATGGAGGCACGGCACGTCATGAGATTTTGGTAATGCAGGTAGTCCGGTGTTGCTGGAGTATAGTATGAGTAGTTGTTGTTGTTAGGTGCTGTCAAGTCGGTTCCTACTCATAGTGACCCTATGCGCCACAGAACGAAACACTGCCCAGTCCTGTGCCATGCTCACAGTCGTTGTTATGCTTGAGCCCATTGTTGCAGCCACCGTGTCAATCAATCTCGTTGAGTGTCTTCCTCTTTTTCGCTGACCCTGTACTTTACCAAGCATGATGTCCTTCTCCAGGGACTGATCCCTCCTGACAACATGTCCAAAGTATGTAAGATGTAGTCTTGCCATCCTTCCTTCTAAGAAGCATTCTGGTTGTACTTCTTCCAAGACAGATTTGTTCATTCTTTTGGCAGTCCATGGTATATTCAATATTCTTCGCCAACACCACAATACAAAGGCGTCAATTCTTCTTTGGTCTTCCTTATTCATTGCCCAGCTTTCGCATGCATATGATGCCATTGAAAATACCATGGCTTGGGGCAGGCACACCTTAGTCTTCAAGGTGACATCTTTGCTTTTCAACACTTTAAAGAGGTCTTTTGCAGCAGATTTTCCCAGTGCAATGCGTCTTTTGATTTCCTGACTGCTGCTTCCATGGGTATTGATTGTGGATCCAAGTAAAACGAAATCCTTGACAACTTCAATCTTTTCTCTGTTTATCACAATGATGCTTATTGGTCCAGTTGTGAGGATTTTTGTTTTCTTTATGTGGAGGTGTAATCTGAAGGCTGTGGTCTTTGATTTTCACCAGTAAGTGCTTCAAGTCCTCTTCACTTTCAGCAAGCAAGGTTGTGTCATCTGCGTATCACAGGTTGTTAATGAGCCTTCCTCCAATCCTGATGCCCCATTCTTCTTCATATAGTCCATCTTCTCGGATTATTTGCTCAGCATACAGATTGAATAGGTACGGTGAAAGGATGCAACCCTGACACACACCTTTCCTGACTTTAAACCACGCAGTATTCCCTTGTTCTGTCTGAACAACTGCCTGTTGATCTATTTACAGGTTCCTCATGAGTACAATTAAGTGTTCTGGAATTCTCAATCTTCGCAATGTTATCTATAATTTTTTGTGATCCACACAATCGAATGCCTTTGCGTAGTCAATAAAACACAGGTAAACATCTTTCAGGAGGCAAGAGGGCTGGTGGTGAAAAGGGATAAGAAGTATCTAAATAACCATAAAACAAGGCTGAATGAAAGACAATAATACAGGTATTATTCTGGTATTCTCTGCTTTCAGCCAGGATCCATCTGACATCAGCAATGATATCCCTGGTTCCACATCCTCTTCTGAATCCAGCCTGAATTTCTGGAAGTTCCTTGTCAACATACTGCTGCAGCCTGTTTTGAATGATCTTCAGCAAAATTTTTACTTGCATGTGATATTAATGATATTGTTCGATAATTTCCACATTTGGTTGGTTCACCTTTCTTGGGAATAGGCATAAATATGGATCTCATATAGTTGCTTGGCCAGGTAGCTGTCTTCCAAATTTCTTGGCATAGACGAGTGAGCACTTCAGTGCTGCATTCATTTGTTGAAATATCTCAATTGATATTCCATCAATTCCTGGAGCCTTGTTTTTCCCCATGCCTTCAGTGTAGCTTGGACTTCTTTCTTCAGTACCATCGGTTCCTGATCATATGCTACCACTTGAAATGGTTGAACATCGACCAATTCTTTTTTGTATAATGACTCTGTGTATTCTTTCCATCTTCTTTTGCTGCTTCCTGCATCGTTTAATATTTTCCCCATAGAATCCTTCACAATTGCAACTCGAGGCTTGAATTTTTTCTTCAGTTCTCTCAGCTTGAGAAATGCCGAACATGTTCTTCCCTTTTGGTTTTCTATCTCCAGCTCTTTGCACATGTTGTTATAGTACTTTACTTTGTCTTCTTGAGCAGCCCTTTGAAATCTTCTGTTCAGTTCTTTTATTTCATCATTTCTTCCTTTTGCTTTAGCTACTCGACGTTGAAGAGCAAGTTTCAGAGTCTCTTCTGACATTCATTTTGGTCTTTTCTGTCTTTCCTGCCTTTTTAATGACCTCTTACTTTCTTCATGTGATGTCCTTGATGTCATTCCACAACTCATCTCGTCTTCGGTCATTAGTGTTTAACGTGTCAAATCTATTCTTGAGGTGGTCTCTAAATTCAGTGGGATATACTCAAGGTCATACTTTGGCTTTCGTGGACTTGTTCTAATTTTCTTCAGTTTCAACTTGAAGTTGCATATGAGCAATTGATGGTCTGTTCCACAGTCAGCCTCTGGTCTTGTTCTCACTGATGATATTGATCTTTTCCATCGTCTCTTTCCATAGATGTGGTCGATTTGATTCCTGTGTATTCCATCTGGCAAGGTCCATGTGTATAGTTGCAGTTTATACTGGTGAAAAAAGGTATTTGCATTGAAGAAGTCATTGGTCTTACAAAATTCTATCATGCGATCTCTGGCATCATTTCTGTCACCAAGGCCATATTTTCCAACTACTGATCCTTCTTTGTTTCCAACTTTTGCATTCCAATCACCAGTAATTATCAATGCATCCTGATAGCATGTTCTATCGATTTCAGACTGAAGAAGTTGATAAAAATAATCAATTTCCTCATCTTTGGCCTTAGTGGCTGGTGCACAAATTTGAATAATAGTTGTAGTAACTGGTCTTCCTTGTAGGCATGTGGATAGTATCCTATCACTGACAGTGTTGTACTTCAGGATAGATCTGGAAATGTTCTTTTTGATGATGAATGCAATGCCATTCCTTTTCAAGTTGCTGTTCCCGGCATAGTAGACCATATGGTTGTCTGATTCAAAATGGCCAATACCAGTCCATTTCAGCTCACTAATGCATAGGATTTCAGTGTTTATGCATTCCATTTCATTTTTGAAGATTTCCAATTTTTCTAGATTCATACTTCGTACATTCCATGTTCCGATTATTTATGGATGTTTGCAGCTGTTTCTTCTCATTTTGAGTCGTGTCACACCACCAAAGGAAGGTCCCTAGAGGTTTACTCCATCCACATCATTAAGGTCATCTCTACTTTGAGGAGGCAGCTCTTCCCAAGTTGTTTTCCAGCCTGGGGGGCTCATCTTCCGGCACTATATCAGACAGTGTTCCACTGCTATTCATAAGGTTTTCACTGGCTAATTCTTTTCAGAAGTAGACTGCTGGGTCCTTCTTCCTAGTGCATCTAAGTCTGGAAGCTCAGCTGAAACCTGTCCGCCATGGGTGACCTTGCTGGTATCTGAATTCCGGTGGCATAGCTTACAGCATCACAGCAACATGCAAGCCTCCACAGTACGACAAACTGACAGACACAGGGGGGATAGTATGAGTAGGAGACTGGAAAGGATACAAAGAAGTAAACCATCCTCTGGCTCATCATTTTCAAAATGGTGGATCACTTCTAAACTGAATGCTGAACAAACCATTAAAAACGCAAGCTTTTTATAATGTATATAATTATTCAAATAAACTAACAAGACTATATCTAAATCCTCATTAAAATCATGTTATATAAGTAAGATGTCAAAAAAAAAGATAAACAATTCATCTCAGACCTGCCCCCTGCTAGATCTGAAGGCTTGGTAGAGCAGTACAAGGATGGTGAGGGCACAGCCAGGCTTAGTGATAGGATGCAATGATTTACTGTGTATCCACCATGTATGTATGGGCTGGGGCATCTGTTTGTTACCTTAGCTCTGTAGTGACATATTCCTTCTACAAAAGATTGAGTGAGCACCTTCTATGTGCCAGGAATTATGCTGGAAGCTGGGAATACAGCAGTGAATTAGAGATTCAGCCCCTGCCCCCGCAGAGTTTAGAACCTTGAGATGAGGGTGAGGGTGGTTGAGATAAAGATAAGTAAACAAGGATCCCAATACAGGAAATACATGCCTGGTGGGGGGCATAAAGAATGCCATGTTAGCACACAGTAGGGTATGCAACCCAAACAGGAAGGGCCAGGGAAGACTTCGTAAAGAAGTGGTGTTCAAGTCTAAGGAGGTAAGATGTCAGGTGAACTGGTGAAGCTTGCTCCAGACACTGGGAATAGCCTGCAGACCTAGAGAGGAGGGGAAAGGAGGAAAGTGAGAGGGAAAATGAGAAGGAGAGGGAGAGGAGCAGGGGAAGGGGAAAAGAGAGAGGGAGGGCAAGAGGGGAAAAACAGGGAGAGAAAGGAGAAGAAAATGAGAACAGTGCTTTCTAGGAACTGAAAAATTTTAACATGGCTGGAAGTTAGAATGCAAGGTAGGTTGTGGGTCATGGTCATAGATGAAACTAGACAATTAAGAAGAGGAAATAGGACAGATCAAACTTGATAAGGAATTGTTAAGGAATTCATAAAAACAAGGAAATCCATTTAAGGATTTTGAGCTGGGATGTACCAGGATTGGACTTGTGTTTCAAGTTCGCATGCTTGCTGTATTTAGAAAAGATTGAGAGGGATGACAAAGGAGCTCAGAAGAACACCTACAAGGATGATGCAGATGCAATGTGATAGTGGTCTGAACTTGGGTAGGAGCGCTGGGATGGAGAAAAGTGGGTGGATTCCAGCGATATTTTGAAGGCCAATCTGATAGGACTTAGAGATGGATTAGATGTGGAGGGTGAGGGAAAGGGAGGTGCCATGCATCTTCTCAAATGTCTGTCTTGGTCACTGGGAAGATGGTGTCTATCAGCTGAATCTCACTGGTGGTGCCAGAGGGGACTGAGCATATGAAACTGTGAGGCTCCTTGTTCCTGGATACTGCCTACTACCATCAATTAGCTTATGGGCTGTTTGCTGTGGGTGGGAGTGGCAGGGCTATGGTTTGTTTTTATTCTTTCTTCTTGAGACAGTCTCTAATCATACTTGTTCAGTGCAGAAAATGAGCTGCCCCTGCTTCACTCAATTGAAATCCAAAAATGTACCAAATGACTAGACTACAATTTTCATTGAGGAGTTGGAAGAGGAAAGCAGCTTCTCATTGCTGCTTACTGAAAATGGGTAACTACAATATTTTTTAACACATTATACCTTATTATTTTTGAAATTAGAAAAACTCTTTTCATGGGGCCACAAAATTCTATCACTAGAAACCTATTAGACATTACTGAAAAATAATTTTACAGATGAAAAAATTACTGGCTCAAGGTCAATCACCTGGTAGTGAATTTTTTTTTCTTTTCTAAAGATTACTGATGATGTCTTGAAAAGTGTTGTTTAAACAAGTGAAAGTTAGCCTATGTCATCACAGGACCCATAAAACCGTTTTATGTTGGTATTGAAATGTCCTAGCAATTTTTGTGGCAAAATGAAAGGACTGTTCTGACGAATCAACTAAAACAGAATATGGTATAGTTTCTGTTCTTGGTGATCATGCCTGTTTCTAAATTCTTTTGTTAAGTGATTTATGCACATTTATCCAGAGCATAATTATCTTGATTAAAAGTGAGAAATATGGTATTTATAATCCCAGTGTTTAATAAAGTGCTACATGATTAGCCCTTTAAAAAATAATTAACCCCTTGTATATACAATTTCATAATTTCATTTCAGATTATGAAGTGCCAATATTTTCAAAATTTTAATCACCCATATATAATGGTATTTAGCGGAAATATGTGTGAGAGGAGAATTGTAGCTCTGATACTACAAATCAATGAGAAATTAACGTATACTTTGGCTTTCCACAGCAATCATATATTTTTCCAGGCATCTGCCTTTTGCATTTAGATATTAGATCTATTTTATTTAATCACCGAAAAGATTTAGGAAAAAAGTTACTAAAAAGTAGAAAAAAAAATGTTATTCTGCAAGCACTTTTATTGATTTGGTACTATTTTCACCAAAGGGTGAAAATCTTGTCTGGGGTTAGTAAATCAAGATAGGGGCTTCCTCTCCATCCCACCATAGGAAACAGACATTAAGCAAGTTTTATGTGGCTTGTGTCTTTAAGACTTCTTCTAATGAGATAAGTAGTTGTCAGAGTATTTTTCCTGGTGGAATATGTACCAGATCAACTATTTTCTTGAGCAGGTAAAACCAGATTCCTTGCATTTTCTTAAATCTCCTTAGCAGTTGTTACCTAAGCTTTTGTTATGTCACTTAGGAAAGATCCATGGTGGAACACATTAAAAATTAGTAAAATAAATCAATTATTTTCTCTTTTTTTTCCTCATAAGCCTCAGGTACAAACAAGACTTGGGAAAACTTTAGGGTAGCCAAGTTTTCTTTACTGATAAATTTGAGTTTCATCTATTCATAAGCCTATAGTGGTGTGTGGGGTGGTATCTATGGTAAAGAAAACAAAGATTGAGTATCTTGGAAGGTCTAAGAGACCTTGGGGAAACATCAAAATTAAAATATAAAGAACAGATTAAAATAGAGTTTGTTTATATAACTTTCTACATATGTCCTCTTTATATATAAATACAAAATTTATGCTGGTAAAGTTTTTTTTTTTTGTCTGTCTCTAGGAAACATTTCCAAATACCATTACCAATAGCAATAATAATAACAACAACATCCAGCATGCCAAATCTTTCACATGCATCACCTCATGTAATCCTCATCTACCTCTGAGGGAGGTATTACTGCCATAACCACCAATTGCTGTAGAGTCGATTTCAACTCATAGCATACCCATGTGTGTCACAGTAGAACTGTGTTCCAAAGGTTTTTCAATGGCTGATTTTTCAGAAGTAGATTGCCAGGCATTTCTTCTGAGGTACTTCTTGGTAGACTTGAACCTTCAACCTTTCAGTTAGCAGCCAAGCACATTAACTGTTTGCACCACCCAAGGAGACAGAAATTGATTTAAGTGACTTGCCCAAGACCACATTTTTCAGTGGTGGTACCTGGTTATCTATCCTGGTCTGTTGGATTCCAGAACTTAGGCTCTTAATACCTATTGCAGTGCCACCAACCAGACTGTTAAGTGAGTCTCTCTGTTGGAGATAGACCATATGCAGAGAATATTTTTCCCTTCATTTCGTGCTGCAAGCTGAGCTACATTACGTTTTGTATGCCCAAGGTAGGAAATGGAGGTTGACAAGCTTCTCCAGAACCTAGAAAGCCTAACAGAGTGAAGATGTGCAGCAGGTGTGCAGCTCCTGAGAAATACTGGCCCTGGCTAGTTCTTCCATAACTAGCACATCTGACATCACATCAGCTTTTCAAGAAACAGCCATTGTTCTTTCAAGGCTGAGACAAAATATGGAATAGCTCATTTTTTCAAACTTCGTCTGCATGCCTGCATTCTTGATTGTGAGTCACATTCTGTAGTTGAGCTTACTGGAATAAACAATATGTTAGATGGTTGAAGAGAGGAATGAGGAAGTGGGAGATCAGAGGACACAGGTCTGTGAGTGAATACCCTGACATGATCATTTACTTGTTGTTTTATTTCTCTACCTGTGGAGTACCTCAGAAAATTCAGTCTTTAAATATGCACCGAGGAGACGTTTGCTTCCAGAAAGATGAAGTGAACGTACTTTTACCTATTCAACCTACTAAGTACAAACATCATATATAAAACAAGCATAAGAAGACTGTGAAAGGTGGAAAGAAGAATGGCTAGGGACCTCAGAACCCGAGGAACAACACAGTGGTGAATTCCCTGAGGGTTTTGTTTGTTTCTTTACCTCATACAGTATATCTCAGATTGGGTACTGGACAAGTTGGCAACCCAGAAATGCCAAAAGGTACAGACAAAAGAATTCCCAAGAAAAGACTGCTCTCTTTACCTAAAGTACCAGCCTAGCAAGATAGAAAGCTTTAGACAGTAACTGTTGTACTGCAACTAACCACCACAGAAAAGCCAAAACTTCTACCTTTATCAGGCTATAATGAGATGCCCCAACTTTCTCACTGTGGTGGTGTCAGAGAAGGCAGAGTGGGGAGCTCACCTCCTGTCATGGTATCAGTGGAGACTATGTGGGAAGCCTGGACCTGTACGCCAACCCAGTAATAATAACAAAGTGCCCCTGACCTTCTTCTTGAGGTGATATCAGAAAATGTCTAGTGGAGAGTAAGGACTTTCACCACCACTCAGCAGCAATGATGTCACTCTCTCCACCCACCCCTGGTGACAGTGAAGGGCATGTGGGTAGCATTAATAAAACACTCTTTCTCCTCCAGACAGTATGGGATAAGCAGAAGCCTACTGGGGACTTTGAACTCCCACCCTCTCTAGCAGTAACTAGGAGCCCTCCCCTCCTGGGTGTCAAAAGAAGCTGAATGGAGAACCTGAACTTCCACCTCCATCTGGCAGTAACAAGGCAGTATCCTCTCTTCCCCTGCAGGAACAGCATCAGAGGTCTGCTAAAACACAAAATTTAAATAAGATCAAGTGTCTTTAAGATGACACCCAAATTGTCTAGGTTTCAATCAAAAGTCACTCATCACACCAAGAACTTGGAAGAGCTCAACTTGAATAAGGAAAGACAATGGGTAGATATCAGTACTAAAATGACACAGATGTTAGAATCATCTGAAAAGGATTTTCAAGCAGCCATCATGAAAGTGTTTCAGTGAGTAATTACAAATTACAAATACACTTGAAACAAATGAAAAAACCAGAAAGTCTCGGCAAAGAAGTGGGAGGTCTCAGCAAAGGAATAGAAGATATTAAAAAAGAAAATTTAAGAACTAAAAGATACAACAGCAGAATGGAGAGAATAGAGGAAAGAATCAGTGAGTTTGAGAACAGAACAACAGAAATTAACCAATCTGAACAACAAAGAAAATAGACTGGGAAAAAAATAGAATAAAATAAACAGAGCCTTAGGGACATGTAGGACCATAACAAAAAGATCCAACATTTGAGTCACTGAAGTCTCAAGAGGGGAGAAAGAGGATGGGGCTGAAAAAGTATATGAAGAAATAATTGCTGAAAATTTCCCAAATTTGGTAAAAGACATAAGCCTACAGATTCAAGATGCTGAGTGAATCTCAAAGAGGATGAACTCAAAGAAATCCATGCCAAGACACATCATAGTCACACTTCTGAAAACTAAAGACAAAGAAAAAAATCTTGAAGAGTCAGAGAGAAATGACACAAGCATTATTGGCATTAGAGTAATACATGGGTTACCATAAAATTACAAAAAAAAAAAAAAATAGAAATTTAAGAATTGTCAAAGACCTTAAATTCTTCACTCCTTGTTGATTTTACCCATTGTCTTCTACCTTTCTAGTGGAACTCAGACCAACCTAGTATGTACAGAGCATTTACTAGATATCAAATGTTGGTATCTTGTGATAAATTGGGACATTTGTCAGTTCCATTCTTGCTTTAACTGCTTCACAGCAGGTGTACACCTTAAAGCAAATCAAGGAATTCTAGAATTGGAAAGAACCTCAAAAAAAAAAAAAAAAAAAAAGGAAACTCAACAGCAGAAATTTGTAACTTGGCATTCATAGACGGGCATCAGGTTTTTGAACTCCCTGAAGTTAATCTAAAAAAGCCAACATGCATGTGCATTTTTTCAAAGGGGCTTGTGGCTCTGAAAAGGTTCAGAGACACTGTAAGGGTTTCTATTCTTTTCAGGCAAAACTATAAAATCTAACTTAGATAGATGAGAAATGAGGCTGTTTTTAGAGGTGTTCCCCATCATACCCATTGTCTTAGTTATCTAGTGCTGCTGTAACAGAAATACCACAACTGGATGGCTTTAACAAAGAGAAATTTATTCTCTCACAGTCTAGGAGGCTAGAAGTCTGAATTCAGGGTGCCAGCTTCAGGGGAAGGATTTCTCTATCAGCTCTGGGGGAAGGTCCTTGTCATCAATCTTCCCCTGGTCTAAGAGATTCTCAGCACAGGGACCCCAGGTCCAAAGGATGTGCTATTCTTATGGCTCTTGTTTCTTGGTGGTATGAGGTCCCCATGTCTTTCTGCTTGCTTCTCTCTTTTATATCCCAAAAGAGATTGATTTAAGACATAACCTAATCTTGTAGATTGAATCTTGCCTCATTAACATAACTGCCCTAATTCCACCTCATTAACATCATAGAGGTAGGATTTACAACACATAGGAAAATCACATCAGATGACAAAATGGTGGACAATCACACAATACTGGGAATCACGGACTAGCCAAGTTGATACACATTTCTGGGGGACACAATTCAATCCATGACACTCAAAATTCCTGAATGGCACTTCAAGAGAATTTTTCATTGTTAAGGGGAAAATAGGAAAATCAGAGTTTTCTAATCCTTCCCAAGCACTTCTGGAAACACATTTATTAAAGAATGTTTGCCTGTAGTCTTATTTTGAACATTTTAAAAATAATACCTGAAGGTGACTAGCACTGTGATTTAAAATGTACTTTAAAGTTTGATTTCTCCCAATCCTAATGCAAAAGTCAGATTTGCAAGGAAGAACAGCAGCCCCTTTACGTCCATTCCAATGGGCTAGTTTATAGATGACAAGTGTCTTACAACCTGCATTCCTTTTCCTTCTTTCAGAAAAAAAAAGACATGCAAAATCAAGTTCTGTTAATTACACAATGTATAACAAAAACCTGTTGCCATTGAGTTGATTCCAACTCACAGCGACCCCATAAACAGAGCAGAACTACCCCATATGGTTTCCAAGACTGTAATCTTTATGGAAGCAGACTGTCATGTCTTTCTCCTGCTGGTGGGTTCTAACTGCCAACCTTTTGGTTAGCAACATTTTGCTTAACCACTGTACCAGGGCTCCAAAAAATATTAGTGCTTTCTCTGGTGAAAAAAATGAAATAGCTATGATAAAAACAAAGTCATTCAGTTTCCATAACGTCTGTATAACATGGCTGTCCCTTGCTGCTTGTATTCTCTACCAAATCTCATGCAAGCCAGGTCAGCTTATCCCAGAACTACACTGTAAAAAGGATTTTCGGTTGTGGCTGCCTGTTTCCTGATCAAAACCAAGGCTCCCAATGTCACCTAGAGACTAGAGATTGGATAATGCATTATTTTACAAAGAAACTTGACTACCTGCTTCCAATGAGACCCCAAAGTAGATTTACTTATACTGCAGATTGATTTACTATGCTGGCTTCACCAACACAATTAAGAGTCACTGCAGGCCCTTGTTAAACACAGAGTTCCAAGGCCCCCCTTAGGTCTGCTGAAACACAATCTTCAGAAGAGGAGCCTGGGAATCTGAAGTCTTATCAAGTGCCTGGAGTGATTCTTGGGCTCAAGAAAGTTTGAGAAACACTACCTAGCAGTCTTCTTAAACTTTAATGTGCCTACAGATTATCTTGGGCTCGATTCCAATGTAGATTCTGATTCAGTTGGCCTGAGTGAGCCCTGAGATTCTGTATTTCTAAAGTCTCTAGTTGATATTGCTGGTTAGAGGAAACTTTGAGTAGTAAGTTCAAAGATCTCATCACACTGGTGTGCCATTACATTTTTCTTCTCTATCTGTGGATTTTCTTCCAGAAACCTCTAGGCTGCCCATTTCTCAAACTCAGGTGATCAGTTAAGGTAAGGCATCCTGCTCTCTTCCACTTAGCTTATGTAAAAATTTAGTCCACACATGAAAACAGCCCAAAATAAACAGAAATACACACCACACATTAACTTCCAACATGATGAGTTTATATTTAATATATCATTTCTCACCATAGGGGTATCGATCAGTTAATCGATATAAAGATTTTATTATTTTTTTAACAATAATTTTTTTCCATTTCAATGTTCAACATAAAGTTTTTTCAACATTAAATAATTTCTCCATTTCGATACTAGATACATTGAATGCATTTTTCTAAACTTTTTTTTCCCCATAGAAATAAGTATTTCAATTTTTGATTAACTAAATTTGATATGTAAGTACAATAGTAACTTAGGATCTAACAAAACACAAATCCAATACAAACAGGGTGAACAGACTCTTCAGTGATTCAGGAAGCTGTAATTATAACCAAACAATGGCGGTTTCCTAGGATTCTAGACAAGGGCTTCCTTCTTCCTATTTCATGTGCTCTGGGACTTCTGAAGCCAGTTTCAGTCATCTTATTTCTTTCACTTCCTTTCTAATCAGCAAATACAAACTACAGTCAGCATTTTTTAGTGCATTTTTGATGGGAAGAAAACATTTTTCCCCATTTAACATACATCAATTTGTTCCCATTTAGAGGGAAACATCTAAAAGGTGAAATTACCCTTGTTACTATTGCTTGGGAACTTTCAGACATCAAAGCTCAGTTTTAACTTCAATAGCACAAAGGTTTTTATGGTGAGGTTTAATTCAGGAGGCCCTTCAAAGTCACATCTGTCCATTTCTCTTTCTTGCATATACCCCTAAACAAGCACAGATGCCTGTAATGCTGAGAACCACACCTAACAAGAGAGCAATCGCATCTCCTGCTTCTACTGCTTCAACACCCGGCAGCACCAAAAGCAGTGAAATGAGGACTAACAGCAACTGTGTGGAAACTGAGATCATGATGCTGGAATCTTGAGTCAGTTAGATCTCGAGGGCTGATGGTTCCTAGAAATTAAACATGACACAAAAAGAAACCATTAAAAATTGCTAAAATCCCTACATTTTCAAATGACAATACGAATACGACAAATAATAGTACAGTCAACTTTCTAAATTAGAAACTTTATGAATTATTTTAGACCCAACTTCTCACTTCATAGACGGAAAAAAGCAGGCATAAAGAAGAAAGAGGTACTTGACCATGGCCATTTGAGGATAATCTCCCCTTCTCCAGATAACCCCCTCATCCCGGCAATTATTCCATACTCTGTAATGGAAACTCTACAATGCCAACTACCTGTGCATAAGCCAAACAGAAAAGAAACAGCAAGACATAATTAAAAACAGAACATGCACAAGACACGCACTTGGAAACTTACAGTATCCTAGTAAGTAAAAATTACATTTTCTTAGAGTTTCTCCCACCCAGGAAATGCAGACAAACCTGCCAAAAGTTACACAACATATAACTCTGTGAAGCCGTGGTGAATTAATAAGACTTACCAAAGAAACGGGATCTATACGTAACTCTATTTGACTTAAAATACTCAGTTCTTGGAATTCCGGATGCTGAGGCTAAGAGGTTCCACGTGACACCGCCTATTATCAGAACGGGGAGGGGAGCATTTAAAAATAACTCATTATTATTTTAAAGAGGCAGCTAGAGTCAGTGCAGGGCAGGGAGGCTGTATGAAAGGGAGAGGAATGGGTAGTGAATTGAGAGTAGTTTGTTCAATCAGGGGAAACAGACGTATAGTTGGTCAATTCACCCACAGTATAAACCGAACCCAGAGACAAGTTCGCTGCACGACTAGATGTTAGGATTTGAAAAAAGAATCCCTACATTGGCTGGCGAAGTGCAAATTTGTTCCCTGTTATGCAACTACACTGAAGAACTCTATCCTTTGGGGACGAGTTTGTACATTACCTTCCAGGAAGCAGCCATTACAGGAATGGCGAGAAGAGCGGAGTCTGGAAACTACATTTCCCACAATCCCCGCTGCCGACGACGCTCATGATGCCCCGGTGCGCTCCCCTGTAAGTGGCTGAGGCACTGGCGATCACGCTCTGCTGGAGACCAAGAGGAGGGAACAGTCGGGGATTTCTCACATGAAAGAACGTTTACTGCTCAATGAATTCACAAAAGCTCATTTCAAAATAAGCTAACGAAATGACAGCACGAGATTTTCTACCTGTTTAGGGTCTTAAGACAAAAAACAATTTTGTCTTTTTTCTTCGACTGAAATGATTACGTAATAGCTGGAGGCGATAACCCGAGTGAGAGCCGTCAGTTTCTGATATTTTTGAACGAGAAGCAGCGAAATCCCTGTCACCATCTTCGAAATGTGCCCTAAAGCACGTTTTATAAAACATTTTGGAAAATGTTACAACCGCTTGTAGTACCTGTACAATGATTTATGGAAAAATGGCCTAAGTGTAGGAAAATGGTTTAGGAAAAATAGTTGGAGCTCTCAAAGTAGAAGCTCTCTTTATGATTCTTTCAGTTTGTAGAGGTCTGAGTTTCCTTGCTAGTGTGATGATTCTTTCCCAATCATGTTTTTGTGAACCTCTCCCCGAGTGTCCATAAATATTTATGAAGAGATGTAAAATTATTACTTCTAAACCATAAAACAGGAAGTATTTGCATATGTAAGTCTTACGCATTTCTAGAAGGCTCTCTTGAAGTCAGTGAAGTCCTTACTGAACGCTTCTAGTCACATGGTCTTCTGAACTCTTCCATAGTTTCTGACCCAGCAATTTATTTGGCGCAATTTATTTGTGAGTCGGAACTGACTCCATGGCACCTAACAACAATAGTTGTTTGAATAAAAAAGTATGCCAACAAATTGAGGCCAGGAGGTGCCAGATAAACCAAACAAGTGGTAAATTGGAAGTCTGAAGATAACTGCACAATTATGTTGTCAGCACTGCTTCACTAAACTTGATTATTTTAACAAGCTCTTTCTAAATGTCTCGTTTGGCCTGAGCTTTTAGTTTTGTACCTTTGTAATCGATTGTATTTCAAATGTTGTTGTTTTCATTGTTGTTGTTTCAAATAGGAGCTTTTTTTCCCAGGGCTTCCAAAACATCCTTTTAGTCTTCCATAAACATTTTGGGGACTTTGTTTTTTTCTGTGTATTTATTTCAATTAGCTAAAATCAGCAGAGACCATTTTAAAGTTACTGTTATTAACGACTTGTGTCGACGTTGAAGATAATGGTTTGGTTTTAAGTTCGAAGAGATTGTGGATGGTAAGAGTCTTTAAATTATACTATTAAGGGATCAATTAATGAACTTGACCATATGAAAAAGAGTGGCAGAAGTTCATGCAGGTATGTTTTGGTCCTGAGTAGTTTTGAAGTGGGGTCCTGGGATGTAGTTTAAATCCCTTTCCTTTTTGGTTTTGCTGGTTTTATGCTGACTACGGATTTCTTTCTGTGTCCCATCAGAGTCCCTGCCAGACAGGTTTGAGCCATCACTTACAACAGCATCTGTAATAGTACCAATATGCAAATAGAAATAAAATTTCTGCTAATACTATACCTTCCATTCAGTTTGGTTTTTAAGTTGCAGGAAGTTTGTATGATGTAGTATAAAGAATATTAGCTTTGTCCCTTGCTGGCTTTGTGGATTTGGGTATGTTATTTAATCTCTCTGAGTCTCAGTTTTCTTAGTTGTGAAAAGGGTTGTGTGAGGATTAATGGAATGTTCCTAAAGTGCCTGAAAAAGTGACCAGAGCTCAATACTTACCAGTCCCTCCATTATATAGGCAGCTAATACAACAGTGAAGGTTAGTGGTTAAGAGTTAGGGTCATTTAGCGTCAGACTGCTTGGTTAGCATCCTAGTTCTGCTGATTACTGGTTATGTGACAATAAGTAAGTTACTAAACCTTTCTAAGACTTAGCTTATCCATCTATAAAATGAGAATGACAATAGTACCTACTTCATATGTTTATTATGAAGATTACATGAGTTAATTCCCAAAAAGGGTTTAGCATAGTGCCTGTCATGTAGTAACCCTTTATTAAATATTAACTATTGTTATTTAGTGTTACTCAAATCCATAAAATGCGGGTCCTAGGATGTGGCTCCGCTCCATTGTGAATGTGCTCTTCTGCTGCAACACAAAGTAAGTAGAAAATACCTGTGGAAACCTTGGCTAGAGGAGTATCGTAAGCCTTCTGTGCTTTGGGTTGAGGCTGACTGGAAAACCAAAAACAAACAGAAAACTGAACTGCTGTTGAGTTGATTCTGACTCATAGTGACCCTGTAGGATGGAGTAGAACTGCCCCATAGGGTTTCCAAGGCTATAATCTTTATATCTTTATGGAAACTGCGGCATCTCTCTCCCATGGAACCTCTAGTGGGTTTGAGCTACCAGCCTTTCAGTTAGCAGCCAAGCACTTAACCAAGGTACCACCATGGCTCCTTTGACTGGAAAACATGTCCCTATTACTTTAAAGCTGTGGTTAGAAAACTGTCCAGTTGTTGTCTTGTTGGGGCATTTTTATTCAACTCTTATATCCCCACTGGGGGTTACATTTATGTTTAAAACATATTCGCCATGAAGCTTGTGTCACATCATTAATTCACAAAACTGGGTCCAAGAGGTTTTGAAAATATGGTTGAAAGAGTCTAGATATGGATGAATGGCCTCGAGAAATCATTCATCTGGAATGGCCTCTAGGGCCACTCCAAGAAAGCCCAACAAACAAAGAAGTAAATACTCTTAATTCCTTTCAAATTCTATTTCTAATTACAGCACCTAATCTGTAACTTTGTGTTGCTTTTTCCATAAATTGCATCAAAGAAAAGGCAACATTAGATGCCTTGCTAAAAAAGAATTATAATAATTGAAATTTATGGGCTCAGAGGAATATATTACTCTTGATAGATTGTTATGCAATAATTAATTGCAGAGCTTGCAGGACAGAAGGAAATACTTTTGTATTACCACTGGAGATGGCATTCCACACAGTGTCGAACAAGATTCCAAGATTTTTACTTAACCTCCTCAGCTTCAGTCAGATCCCCTCTTTGAAGAGGCTATACATTATTCTTACAACCACTACTTAGAACACATTTGCTTGGTATAAAAGAACTTTATCTATTTTACCAAAAGCTTAATAAAAAGATCATTTAAAAATAAAAACAAAAAAACTTTGATGGATAAGTCAAGCTCATACAAATGGTTTTCATTAGTTCATGATGTATGCTGTATTTGGAAATGTTTCACCCAGGTGGTACTAGTACTAAGTGATATGGATACTGGGATTAATTTTTGGGATAAGGTGAATATAATAATCTCTTCCAATCCTCTGATCTGAAGCTGCTGTTTGATTTTTAACATGCCTTCAATCCATCTTAGTGAATATTATCTTCTAGCTGTAATCCTGATTTAGATATCACAGGACAATAATTGCCATGTTGTGCATGTGTAGTCCCTCTTTTAAAAGAAACAATTGCTTCTTAAGCAGTGCTAGCTGGATGAGCAGCTCCTTCTGTGCCCAGCAGCTGCTAGCTCCAAGTTCTGCCCATGAACCTCTCGGCTAGCAATGTGAGCCACCATTTTTCTGAAGTAATGCCACATTCTGACTTTTTCCTGAAGCTGTCTGAATGCGTCTTCAAGTTTCTATGTGGTTGCTCTTTTGACGTTATCTGGGATTATCAAAAATCCAATATTTAGTCTGTCAATTCAGGAAAATCTAAACCTATACCACCCTTCATTAATACAGACATCACTGATAGCCGTTGATATACTCAGAGACAAAGAACATTACTTTAGTCACTTATCTGAGCAGTGGAGGGCAAAATTACCTAAGTTAGTTGTTACCAAGAAATAGTTTCAGAGAAGAAAGGAGAAGTGACTTCTGTTCATTTTATGACTGTTAGAAGTGAGTCATTGCTCGGCCCTGAAGGAGGCACTTCTGGGATCAATCAGAGGAGGCAGGATTGGCACACATTAGGGTTTTGCAGTGACTGGTGTGTGTCAGGGAATTCATAAAACCCAGACTTCCTCATTAACAATTGAGCAAACCAAGTGAGTGGAAACATTTCATTGGAAGCATCACAATAAAAAAAGGACAACCCAGAGCTAGTCAGTATTTCCCATCAATAATAGGACATTCATCACTGAGATCATTACATTACGGCTAACTAATCATTAGGCTAACAGAATGGGGCAAGCTGCACTTTCCAGAACTTTTCAAAGGCCGCAGAAAAACAAAATGCCTGCTGAAACTAAGTATGTTTTTTGCCAGGAATCTGCAGAGATGTATGGGAGAGTTACAAAACGTTATTTTTGATATATAGTTCCAGGCACCGTCTAGAGCCTATTTCAGATGTGGACACAGTACCACTGAACCTCAGTAATCTGTGGGAACCAATCACACAAACCAGTGATGTTCAAGGAAGTAGAGGAACCCCCCCACCCCCCGCAAGCCACTGACAGATTCTTCTTCCAGAAGCAAGCAGGAGCAAATTAAGCATGCCTGGATGGGACAAATTTATACTTTTGAAAGTTGTGAGATAATCTCTCTATATAGCACTTTTTCCATGGTAATGGACTGATCAAGATCACAGCCCATGGTCCAAAATTCATCTCTGCCGCCTATTAACTCTAGGAACTTGTGCAAATTATATAACTTCTTGAAACCCAAATTTTCTCATCTGTAATGAGAAAATCACCAATCTCCATAGGATTGCTAATGCAGATTAAATGAGGTAACATGTAAAATGCCTAGTATGGTCAGTGTAAGTGTTGTTATTATTAGCACCAGAATAGAACTCTCGGAGACATGGACTAGCTGATCAAATATTTATTAAGTGCTGCAAAAGGAAATTTAAAGTCAGGATTGACTTACCTCATGGGAGGGTGGATGTATTAGTTTCCTACAGCTGCTGAAGTACCATAGCCTGGGTGGCTTAAGGCAACAGTAATTTATTGTCTCACAATTCTGGAGGATGGAAGTCTGAAATTAAGGTGTCAGCAGGGCCGTGTTCTCTCTGAAGGCTCTCGGGGAAGATCCCGCCTTGCCTCTTCCTAGCTTTCGGTGATTCCTTGCAATTCTTGGCATTCCTCAGCTTGTAGATGCATCACTGTAATCTCTGCTTCTGTCTTCACATGGCTGCCTTCTTTCTGTGTCTGTGTCTCTTCTTTTTTTAAGGATATCACTCATACTGGTTAGGACTCATCCTAAAATATGACCTCATGTTAACTTAATTGATAACATCTTCAAAGACCCAATTTCTAAACAAAGTCACATTCACAGGTACTGGGAATTAGAATTTCAATGTATCTTTTTTGGGGACACAATTCAATCCATAACAGTGTATAAATATTTTTTATGAAAAGAAAATATATTTTTTTACAGAACATGGTTTCATACAGCATGAGATAAGATAGACTTATTATTTTTATTTAACACTTATATAATGCCTAATATGTTCCAGGAACTACTCTACACATTTACAAATATAAACTCTTTCACTCCTTAAAACAAGTCTTTGAGATAGATATTATTATTATTATTATCTGTTACAGATGAGGAAATTGAGGCCTGAGGACTCTGAAATTTCCTCTTGAACATACAGTAGCTCTAGCAAATGGAAGAAATGATGAAGTAAAAAGCTGAACAGAAGATTTCAAAGGGCAGCTTGAAAAGACAAAGTAAAGTATTATAACGAAATGTGCAAAGACCTGGAGTTAGAAAACCAAAAGGGAAGAACAGGCTTGGCATTTCTCAAGCTGAAAAAATTGAGGAAAAAATTCAAGCCTCGAGTTGCAATACTGAAGGATTCTATGGGTAAAATATTGAACAACACAGGAAGAATCAAAAGAAGATGGAAGGAATATATGCAGTCACTGCACCAAAAAGAATTGGTTGATGTTCAGCCATTTCAGGGGGTAGACTATGATCAAGAATTGACGGTATTGAAGGAAGAAATTCAAGCTGCACTGAAAGCATTGGGGAAAAAATGGCTCCAGGATATAACAGAATACCAGTGGAGATATTGGAACAAACCGATGCAACACTGGAAGTGCCCACTCATCTAAGCCAAGAAATGTGTAAGACAGCTATCTGGCCAGCCGACTGGAAGAGATCCATATTTGCGCCCATTCCAAAGAAAGGTGATCCAACCGAATGTGGAAATTATTGCACAATATCAATATCAGACTCAAGTAAAATTTTGCTGAAGATAATTCAAAACGGTTGCAGCAGTACATTGACAAGGAACTGCCAGAAATTCAAGCCTGATTCAGAAGAGAACGTGGAACAAGGGATATCACTGCTGATGTCAGATGGATGTTGACTGATAGAAAGGACTCCAGAAAGATGTTTACCTGTGTTTTATTGACTGTGCAAAGGCATCCGTCTGTGTGGATCATAACAAATTATGCATAACATTGTGAAGAATGGGAATTCCAGAACACTTAATTGGGTTCATGTGAAACCTGTACATAGACCAAGAGGCTGTCTTTAAACTGCGTGGTTTAAAATCAGGAAAGGTGTGTGTCAGGGTTTTATCCTTTAACCATACTTATTCAATCTGTATGCTGAGCAAATAATCCTAGAAGCCAGGCTATATGAAGAAAAACGCAGCATCAGGATGGGAGGAAGACTCATTAACTACCTGCAATATGCAGATGACACAACCTTGTTCACTGAAAGTAAAGAGGACTTGAAGTAGTTACTCATGAAGATCAAATACTACAGCCTTCCGTATGGATTACACCTCATCATAAAGAAAACAAAAATCTTCACAACTGAACCAATAAGCAACATCATGATAAATGGAGAAAAGATTGAAGATGTCAAGGATTTCATTTGACTTGGATCCACAATCAACGCCCATGGAAACAGCAGTCAAGAAATCAAAAGATGCATTGCATTGGGCAAGTATGCTGAAAAGGCCTCTTTAAAGTGTTAAAAAGCAAAGATGTCACTTTGAGAACACCTAACAAAAGCCAAGGTATTTTCAAGCGTCTCATAGACATGCGAAAGTTGGGCAACGAATACGGAAGGCTGAAAAAGAGTTGATGCCTTTGAATTATAGTGTTGGCAAAGAATATTGAATATACTATGGACTTCCAGAAGAGTGAACAAATCTGTCTTGGAAGAAGTACAGCCAGAATGCTCCTATACTTAGAAGCGAGGATGGTGTGACTTCATCTTACTTACTTTGCACATGTTATTAGGAGTGACCAGTCCCTGGAGAAGGACACCATGCTTGTTAAAGTCGAGGATCAGTTTAAAAGAGGAAGACCCTCAATGTTACGGATTGACCCTGTGGCTGCAACAATGGGCTCAAACAAAGCAACAATTTTAAGGATGTCGCAGTACTGGGCAGAGTTTCATTCTGTTTTACATAGGGTTGCTACGAGTTGGAACTGACAGGTTGGCACCTATCAACAACAACAGCAATGTCCCTTAGGAAGCCTAACTATGGGGAGTCATTGAGGGGTCTTTGGTGTTTGTGTGGTTTCCTCCAGAGGAATGAGTGAATGCCAGTATTGATTTTGACTTAGATATAATAAATATATGTAAAAAAGTGTGTGTGTGTGTGTGTGTAAATTAAATATATCTGACCCAGACTCAGAAACACTTACTGATGGACACAGATGTTACATGTGAAAGAACATAGATTGTGATATGTTGGCAAATATCAACTATCATAAAATCACTGAAGTCCATATGATAAATAAAATTCAAAAACATACTAAAGGGGACAATATGAAAAATCTTAGAGGTCAAGAACTTAAACTAGTCACTTCAAAGTGTAGGGAGCTTATTAATAATTTACTAGATTCATAAGAAAATATTAACTCCTTTGTATAGACCAACTGCTCATTATGATTAAGAGCTAGTAACCATGGAGACAGACTGCATGAAATTTATAATATTAAAAACATCCCAGGTTGAAAATGCAAATAGCATAGGAGAGTGAATCATGCGCCAACTGGTCTTAGCTTGATTTTCCTGGAATCTAAAGACTTATAAAATTTCTGTCTGGCCATTTTCTGAGTAAAATCACTCATTTTTGTGACCTTGAATTTCCACTTTGGATATTTCACCTTCTTCGCTTGATAACACCTTTTTCCTAGAGTCAATTCAGTCATATTAGAATGTATAATGAAAGAGTTTTTATAGGTAAGCAATATCTGAGAAGTGGTGACATTTAACTTGATCTTGGAAACTTGAATGAGCACCTTAACCTTTTATGTGAACACTCACTGTTAATTTTCAGTTGACATAGTATGAGTGATTGGTCATTTTTAGTTTCTAAATTTATACCTTTTGCTAAATCATATCGATGGTCCAGGTAGAGAACTTTATGACATAACATCAGATTCTGTGTCAGGGAATGATTTAGTTTACTATGAAATAGTGAACTGAAGAATGACAATAAAGTTTGTTCACTCCTGCCTGCAATACTTTGATTGTTTATAAACCTATTCTCTGAGTCCATTATGTCAACAGGATACTTGCCTGCAGATACTCTGAAAGTGGTATTGTTAATATTAAAAATTTTTAGCAAAAAATTATGACAAAAAGATTTTACTTTCTGGAAGAATAGTTTTACTCCAGGAGGTTGCCAGATTCTCCACTTAAAGGGAAATTCATTATTTTAAAGGTGGGATAACTAAACTAAGATCAAACCCATTGCTGTCAAGTTGATTTCAACTCATACTGACACTATTAGGACAGAGTAGAACTGCCCCATCGGGTTTCCAAGGCTGTAAACTTTCATGGAAGCGGACTGCCACATCTTTCTCCCGTGGAGTGGCTGGTGGGTTTGAACCCCCCTCCTTTTGATTAGCAGCCAACCAAGCACTTTAGCCACTGCACCACCAGGGCTCCTTAAAGGTTGAGTAGGTGGCATTAAAAAAATGATTGCAACTGGCTCAATTGAGGAAAAAGTCCCATACAATGCTATTCACAGTTTCACTTAATTGTGGCTCATTTTAAAGCGTTTTAAGCTCATTTCTCAGGATAGTCAAAGTAACTAGTCGACCTCAATCTGACAGTCAGCCAAGTCAAACCGTGCTTTTGTGAGCATGCCTATTATCACTAGGATGTATTAAACTGAGTGTGCTATGCAAAAGCAGAGATATATCCTTTAAAACCCTTTCATGTATACTGGTATATATAAGTATGACTCGTATTTCCCACCTCTGAGGTTTATAGGCATGCTTTTGTAACGTTTTTAATATGTGCTGGCATTGGGGCAGGGACTTCTATTACTGTGTAAACCAGTAGGAAGTTCGTCGTTGCAATGTGCTGAGAGGTTATTGCAGGAGGTGTTGCAACCGGGAGGAATGACTGAATGGCTTTTGTCTCTTTTTCCCTCTGTACAGCGAGATAAGGCTTGTAAGTAAATTTACTGTTTCCTTTGTGTTATTGGAAGAGTGCAGTTTTCGGCATTAGATAATATTCAAGTGCATAAATTACTTTCAGGCGAAATACACTGTAAACATGCATCCTTGACGCACTTCATGTAAAGTACCAATTATATTTTTTGGCTGTATGGAATTCTGAACAGCGAGATAAGCCTTGTAATGGTATTTATGGTTTTCTTTGTGTTGTTGGGTAAGTGCGATTTTCGGGATTAGGTAATATTCCTGTGAAAAACTTGTTTTTAGGAGAAATACAGTGTAAGCACACGTTGTAGCATCCTTGATGTACTGCATATATGTTTCGTGCAATGATCAAGGACCTCTCTTCTGATTTCTGAGCTGTAAGTAATTGTTTTGCAGTAAGAGGTAATTTGTTGCAGTGGTAGCGTTCCCAGGACAGCACTTCCTTTTGGGGCTTTAGTTTTAGGGGAGGCTGAAATTAATCAATGTCTCGACTTGTATATTCTCACACTGGTTTGGACATATGGTGTTTGTACTATCCTGTTGCGATGGTTCAGGTTGTGTGTCCACTTTGCTGGGCCATGATTCACAGTGGTTTGGCAGTTATGCAATGATGTGTTCATCTTCCATGATGTGAACTGATGTGGTCAGCCAATCAGTTGCAAGGGCAGTTATGCAATGATGTAGGGTGCCTTTATGTGTTACCCCGTGTTTTCAAAAATTTCACTCAACAACAAGAAGATTGATAAGAAAAAAACAAATTTTTCTCTGCCTCATTCCACTTATCTTACCTCCTGATTTCACTGGTATATATGTGTACCACATAGTATTAATAAAAAACCATATTACATAACCTTAAGTGATTACCAACACTCAGTGATTCAGCATGCATTCCATTAGTGAAAAAAAATTCATCACCAAAAAAATTATAAACATAAATAATTTGTTCATGAGAGGGTTTTAATCTACTCTGCCTTGTAAGACCCCTAGTAGAATATGCTACCCACTTTTGGTCACTAGGTTTTAGAAGAAAGCTAGAGAAACAGCAGAGGGTCCAGGAAAGAATGACCAAGTTGGTTCAAGTGATTTAAAATTGAAGAGTCGTCCGAAAGTGTGTTCTGTGGTTCACTTCTATCACAATCACACAATGGCAAGTTTTTAAAAAAAATGAAAATGTTTGTTAACAAGTCTCCAGGTAGTACTTAGGTTCATCTGATCTAATTTCTAATGTTATTGGGGAAAATTAAATTATTGGGGTTGATTATTTGGGTAGAGGAGACATAGGGGCAACTGAAAAACTTTCTTTGACTTAATTAATAATAAGCATTTGATAAGACTCAATAAGAATTATCCATCTTGCTGTCATGGATCCCTTTTCAATTTTTGATGAAGTGAGTACTGTCGAAATTTCTTGCTATTTTTTCATGTATCATATGGCATTTTTCTCATTATTTTTTTTAGTCTTACTTTTCTCTCTCTAAAGCTTAATTTTTTTTAACATAAAAAAACCATTCTGATAATTTCTATCATTAGAAATATAGAAGTATATAATTCCTCAGGGAAAGCAAAGCCTTTAGTAGGTTTGAAAGGGACTCTGAGTAACAAAATGGGCAATATCCTCAGTTTTTAAAAATAGCAATGCAACTGTGAATTTCATATGGCTATTTCTTACAACAACCTTCTGTCAAAGATTAGGGCAAAACATTAAATGCATCTCAGTGAAGGTGAGCAGAAATGTGTTGCGAGGTGGGTTCTCAATATATAGCTTTCTGGTAATCCAATATTAACCAAGGATTGAACAAAGATTGAATTTATAAGGCCTTGAACCTATCCTCCATACATATTTCTTCTCTCAGTAGGTATTTGGAAGGGAGCTGGATAACCTGGAATGCTGATATTCTAAATTGCTGGCTGAAGGCCCATCCATATGCTTTGGATCTGAGACCAGCAGGTAGTAGGATAGTTATCCTATTATGAAAATTGAGAAGCTCTAACAAGTGTTCTTGCCACACAGCTATAGTAGGATATGGTGGGGCTTGGATCCAGGGTCTTATCTCTTTTGGTTATATCACTCTGATTTCTTGTACTGTTCTATCTGTTACAATAGCTATGCAGTGGCATTCCACAAATACATATTGAGTAGATTAACAACTAAGATTTTAAGATTTTAGTCAACATAAAGTTCAGTGTGAATCAACAGTATGTGACATAGCCACCAGAACAGTGAGTGTGATCTTGGACTGCAGGAATACATGTATAGCAACTAGAACAGGGAGAGAAAGTTCTGCTCTAATCTTCCTAGTTTGAGTCATACCCAGCAATACGGTGTTCTTTTATAGGTTCACCACTTCTAGATGAGCATTAACAAACTGGATATTAACTAAGATTGTGACAGAACTAGCATCATTAATTGAAGGACATAGTTGAAAGTCTATGGGATGTAAATGAGAAGACTCCATGAGACTATCTTCTATTTTTGATGGCTCATCATCCCATAGGCGGGGCCCTAAAAGAAAGAAATTGGGCTTGTTCTGTGTGGCCGTTGGGTGGAAGTTATAGAGAAATGTGTCAGATCAATATAAGGAAAAGTTTTCTAATGTCTTAAGAGGGAATTGGCTACCTTGCCGAGCAGTGAACTCTTGATCAATCACTAGGTGGGCTTAATGAACACTTGGCTGGGATGTTTGGAAAGGGTATAGACTTCAAAAAGATGACTGAGTTAGATGTCTTTGAATGTTTCTTCTGAAGCTGACATTCTCTGAATCTCTTATCTTCCCCCTTCGCTCCCCAATACTATGTTGGTAGGCTGGTGCACATTACAAGGGCTTGTTTCAAGAGTCTCGGAAACACTGCCATTTACCTTTTCAAAGGCTTAGGAATTTCTATCTTTCTTCATATCAAATTGGGAGGAAAAAAATGGGCATTTTTTCTATTTCTGAAAAGAAAACTTTTGTTAGTATTTTGTTAATATTTATATATGTATAAGTATATAAATATATATAATGTATTGTTAATATTGTTCATATTTTATCATCAGCCTGTATGTCTTAGGCTGGGTTCTCTAGAGAAGCAAAACCAGTAAGGCATATGTATATTAAGAGAGATTTATATCAAGGAAATGGCTCATGCATTTATAGAGACTGGAATGGTCTGAGTCCATGGGTCAGGTTAGAGGCTTCTCCTAATTCACATAGCTGCAGGGGCTGGCAAACCCGAGGTCAGCAGGTCAGAGAGCAGGGCTCTTGCTCACAGGCTGCAAAGACTGATGAATCCCAAGATTGTCAGGCAAGACCGCAGGTAGCTGGTAGCTCAAGTCCCAAGAACTGGAGGTCAAATGAACAGGAGCCAGCTGCAGGATACAGAGTGAGCAAAAGCCCAGGAGTCTTGCCAGAATGTCCACTTATATTGGATATAGGACACACACCCAAGGAAACTTCCTTTCAACTGATTGGCTACTCACAGCAGATCCCACCATGGGAGTGATCACAACATCATATGACTGCTAAACCACTGAGAATTATAGCCCAACCAATTGACACACAATCTTAACCGTTACACTGTATAACATACTATTTCGTAAACTATCATGTAGACTGAAATTTACAGATAAAAAGTGGTTTCTGTATATTTTATTTAGACTAGCAAAGGCTATAATATAAGGATTAAGATATAAACTGGATCAAGATTTTGAATATTATGTGTTCTGAATATGATTTCTTATGGAATACCTATAAAATGCTTCCTGTCATGAGTCAGAATGATCTTAACAGATTTGTGGATACCAAGTCATTGTACTGTGCATTTCTGGATGGTTAAATTTCACCTTAGATAAAAGTAAATTTTTATATTGTTTATTATTCTAAATATCAAATTATGCTTTTCTGGGAGATAGCTACTTTGGTTTAATTTCTGAGTGAGTAAATCACTTAAATGTTGAACATCAAAGCTTATTTCACTTCTGAGGATGTTGTTTTTGTTAGGTGCTGTTGAATTGATTTCGACTCATAGTGACCCCATGTGATAGAGTAGTACTGCCCCGTATAGTTTTCTAGGCTGTAGTCTTTTTGAGGGGAGGATAGTCTGGTCTCTCTCTCACATAGTCATTGGGTGGGTTCAAACTGCCACCCTTTTGATTAGCAGCTGAGCGCTTAGCCATTGTGCCACCCAGGGACCAAAATATGTGCAGTGTAGCGATCACAAAGCATGTTGACACTGTTTATCATATTATCTTCGTGCTTACCTACTTAGTTAGGGAAGCACAATCTGAAAAAAGACAAAGTCAAGGACTTAATTTGCAATGTCCTCTTTTTTAAGCAATTCAGTGAAATATATTGTTAGGTTAGACGTGTTCTCCTTGGGTTGCCCAAGGGTTTAGGAATAAAATATTCAAATTCTTTTTGTAATTAGTTTTTCTCTGGAAAATGAGGAAGAAATATAAATTTACTAATATTTATCATATGGTCTAACACTAATGCCCTTGCTCTGTCTGCATGTCAAACAGTCATGAGTTCTGAAGAGTTCCCTAGCTATTCCAGGGAAGAGTAGGAGTCAGTCATGGTCTCATATTTATTTGCTCACTTGTAGCATGTAGCAGTGTACTGTAGTGTCTGTGTGTCTGCATAAGTGGTTGAACAGATCATGCTGTCTAGTTTTTTTTTTATTAATATTTTTATTGTGGTTCACACACATGAAAAAATAATTGACATTTCAGATTTTTTTGCATGAACAATTCAGTGACATTGATGACTTTCGTCATGTTGCACAACCATTATGACTATCTGTTTTGAAATTTTTCCATCACTCTTAACAGAAGCTCAGTGCTCCCTGTGCTATCTAGTTTTAACTAAAATAAGCCACTGGATAAGTGGTTTTAAAGATTCCTACAAAGAAACCATGGACTGAATATAATACTAATCACTCAAAAGATTGTAAAATGAGTATCATGATTTAATAAACACAGTCAGTGATGTGCTTCATCTATTTGGATCTATTTACCTTTGTGTAGCATGATTTTTTAGCTTGTGACAGCTATAACTGAACTTAGAACCAGACTTTTGAATCATGGCATTAGTAAGTGTTAAAACAAGATTAAAAGAAATTATGTATATTAGAGTGCATTGATATTAATTTAAAAATTATTATTAAGAATATTTTAGTGGGAGCAAAAAGATTTTTGGACTATTAAACAAACTCAAGCTATATAAAGTTTATTTCATTCTTTTAACATTTCTATTTTTGTATGTTTTGAAAATGTACCTAGTAGTAATATTGGGGAAAATGTTTAAAATATTTTTACTCATTAGGATACATAGTCAAACAATTTGGGAACACTGGTCTAAGTTCAGTTCACTGGGAGGGAAAGAAAAAGATATAATATTATTTTACTTTTCCCAGAATTTGAAGATTGCTTTATACTAGTTGGCACTACCTCTTTAGTTTGTTCTTGATATGTTTCCTTCAAGGATAAATACAGTTCTCTGGAAATTTAAACATTTAAAAAGAGAATAAATTAATTTTGCATCAGTTTAATCTTTGATTCTTACCAAGTCATTGGCTAGTATCAAATAATTGAGATAGAAGAATGCTTCCTCTTCTCCTTTTCTCTCTCACTATTTATTCATTTATTATTCCCCCTCTCTTTTTTTTTAGGGACAAGGCTTTCTCCTTCCTTAAACTGTAATTTTCCTAAAACAAATGTTATCAACAAAGTAATCAGCAATACACAACTAATACCATGATCAGTGTTGAATAATATTAAATGTTTTGCATTGTGTAAATAAAACACCCAGATACTGGGAGACAGACATAATACTCCTGATTGATCTTGTCAGGCCCTCTGTTACACAACTGCGTATTACCAGAACTAGGCCTTACATTTCCCCGGACAAGCATTCTTCCCACATCCTGAACGTTTTTTAGCTTTAGCCACTTTTCCCCAGTAGTATGAAAAATTGATGGCTTGTCTTACGGGGTGAGGAGTACTATGTAGCTTGAATGCTTATGTTAGAAAGAAAAAGTGTAATTATTGCTCCATTAGAAATTAGAGTACCAGGGTACATTGCTGGATGGAAGACAGGCATCCCTATAAAGCTGTGTGTGCAGGGGATTTCTGTATAACATGTAACATTTTCTTCTTGATTTACACTATATTTTCAAAGATGACTTCTCCTTTGTTTCTGAATGGTTTTCAAGTGGGTGTTAGACATTGAATGTTAGTTTAAAATTTCCTATCCTATAATCTCTTGGTCTAGTGCTTTATAAAGGAGCCCCGGCGGTATGGTGTTTAAGAGCGAGGCTGCTAACTGAAAGGCTGATAATTTGAACCTACCCACTGGCTCCATGGGAGAAGGACCAGGCGATCTGCTCCCATAAAGATTACAGACTAGAAAACCCTATGGGCAGTTCTACTCTGTCACATGGGGTCACTATGAGTCAAAAATGGACTCAATGGCACCTAACAACAACAACAACAACCAGTGCTTTATGTTTTTTGAAGCGATTCTGTGCTCTAAGAAACAAAACAAAAAACAACAAAATTTTTTTCACTTTCTACACACACACACACACACACACACACACATTCAGTTTTTTGCCATCTGTTAAGTTGGCAATTGTTTTTTCTAAATATGGCCTTAGTAAAGGCCAGGCCAGGACTAGCTACATAATTTTCACGACCCAATGCAAAATAAAAACATGGGCCTCTTATTCAAAAACTATGAAGAGTTTCTAGACAGTGATGGCAGAGCATTAAACCAAGCATGGGGCCCTGTGTCACTGCACAGGTCATATATCCATGCAGCCAACCCTGGGTCAGACTATGGTGAATCAAACCCTTGTTCAATAATGGTAACTTTTCACCCTGCTTTTGAAAGGCTGGCTCCATTTTATATCAGGTTGCACATCATGCCTAAAGCTAGCCTCAAACCCATGGCTGGCAGCACCAAGATGGGTGGGCAGCGAGGAAGAGGCACTGTGCTAGGTGCAGGCACTTTTCTGTCCAGCCTTTCCAGAAAGTCTCCTTGGATGTGAAGCTACTACCTGGAGCCCTGTGGGAGGCAATGGGGCCCAGGACAACCTACAGGCTCCTCTGCCCTGCAGCACTAGGCTTCCCCCAAGGGTAGAAGGAGATGGGATGCCCTTGGCTGCTAGGGCAGTGGACTCCTGCGCCTATCCCAGCCTTAAGCTGCTGGTGCACTAGGAAGTCAAGAAGTCAGAGTTTGGTGGCTTCTTCATCTCCTGGGAGCCTGAAATGCTGGTTAAGTGTGCCAAAGCAGTTAATGCGGCAAGCTCAGATCTAGATAGAGTTAAAGAGTCAATTGCTTTTCTAACTTCTGATTGACAGCTGAGGAATCCCAGGCTCCCCCCAAATATAAAAGAATGGGTTCCTGCCCTCATTTGCATCTGCCTTTTTTCTCCCAACATGAATAGGGTCCCATCATTCTGTTATAGGAAACCACTGTCAGGGATTTACTTGTACTAGAGAGAACTAACTACTGAAGGGAAACAGAAGGCAAACTTCCTTTTTTTTTTTCTGTTATATTTTCTTAAAGAGAATGCACACCATTTTTTTTTGCTGTTGTATTCTGATTTATTTAGGAGTTTTGTTTGTCCCTATGCTTTTTGGAGCCCTGGTGGTGCAGTGGTTAAGAACTACAGCGAGCTGTGGCTGCTAACCAAAAGGTTGGCAGTTCAAATCTACCAGCCGCTTCTTGGAAACCCTATGGGGCAGTTCTACTCTGTGCTATAGGGTTGTTATGAGTTGGAATCGACTCGAACACAACAGGTTATATGCTTTATGAAACAGGCTTAGATTTGCATCATCCGAGCCAATTGAAACTACAGTCAGGTGGACCAATTGATTTAATTTCTACTCTTCAAAATATGCTACCAAAATAAATCCCACCCCCAAAAAATAAAAAAAATTAAAACAACAAAAAACTGCGAACCCAGAATCCTTTCATACCCTGTGGATTAGAAGTGGATGGGATGAAAGAATTGTTTGATTCTATGGTAACCTTTCATTCATCTGCAAAGGGCGTTTTAAAAGATTGATTGAGAAATAAAAAAATGCTGTTCTAATCATTCTTTTTATTTTGATTAGAAAAGGCTTAACTGTGTCTTTGTAAGCCCAATAAAATATCCTTCTCCTGTCTTTGAGAACATGGTAATCTGTTGTGGACAAATCATTTTTATTCTCCTTTTCATCCTGTGCTCTCTTTAAATTCCTTCATTTAGAATTTCATGTACAATATTACTTCTTTTATAATTGGGTGATGATAAAATTATCTAGCAATTTGGCCAGGCATTCAAAATTGTTCAGATAAAGGGTAGATGTTGTTGTTTTGCCTTCAAGTTGATTCTGACTGCTAGCGATCCTATATACAACAGAACAAAATAGTGCCCAGTCCTGCACCATCCTCATAATCATTGTTGTGCTTGAGCCAATTGTTGCAACCACTGTGATAATCCATCTTATTGAGAGTCTTCCTCTTTTTCGCTGATCCTCTACTTTACTAAGCATGATGTCCTTCTCCAGGGACTGATCCATCCTGATAACATGTCCAAAATATGTGAGATGAAGTCTTGCCATCCTTGCTTCTAAGGAGCATTCTGGCTGTACTTCTTCCAAGACAGATTTATTCGTTCTTTTGGCAGTCCATGGTATATTAGATATTCTTCACCAACACCATAATTCAAAGGCATCAATTCTTCTTTGGTCTTCCTTATTCATCATCCAGCTTTCACATGCATATGAGATAATTGAAAACACCATGACTTGGGTCAGGCTTGCCTTAATCTTCAAGGTGACATCTTTGCTTTCGCAGCAGATTTGCCCAATGCAGTGTGTCCTTTGATTTCTTGACTGCTGCTTCCATGGGTGTAGATTGTGGATCCAAGTCAAATGAAATCCTCGACGACTTCAATATTTTCTCCATTTATCATTATGTTGCTTATTGGCCCAGTTGTGAGGATTTTTGTTTCCTTCATGTTGAAGTGTAATCCATACTGAAGGCTGTAGTCTTTGATCTTCATCAGTAAGTGCTTCAAGTCCCTTCACTTTCAGTGAGCAAAGTTGTATCATCTGCATAACACAGGTTGTTAATGAATCTTCCTTCAATTGTGCTGCCGCATTCTTCTTCATATAGTCAAGTTTCTCAGATTATTTGCTCAGCATGCAGATTGAATAAGTATGGTGAAAGGATACTACTACCCTGACGCACTCCTTTCATGACTTTAAACCATGCAGTATCCCCTTGTTCTGTTCGAACGATTGCCTCTTGATCTAGGTACAGGTTCCTCATGAGCACAATTAAGTGTTCTGAAATTCCCATTCTTTGCAATGTTATCCATAATTTGTTATGATCCACGCAGTTGAATGCCTTTGCATAGTCAATAAAACACAGATAAACATCTTTCTGGTATTCTCTGCTTTCAGCCAGGATCCATCTGACATGGACAATGATATCCCTCATTCCATGTCCTCTTCTGAATCCAGCTTGCATTTCTGGCTGTTCCCTGTCGATGTACTGCTGCAGCCACTTTTGAATGATCTTCAGCAAAATTTTACTTGCATCTAATAGTAATGATATTATTAGATAATTTCCACATTTGGTTGGATCACCTTTCTTTGGAATGGGCACAAATATGGATCTCTTCCAGTCAGTTGGCCATCTAACTGTCTTCCAAATTTTTGGCATAGACCAGTGAGCATTTCCAATGCTGCATCTGTTTGTTGAAACATCTCAATTGGTATTCCATCAGTTCCTGGAGCCTTGTTATTTGTCAATGCCTTCAGTGCAGCTTGGACCTCTTCCTTCACTAGCATCAGTTCCTGATCATACGCTACCTCCTGAAATGGTTGAATGTTGGCCAATTCTTTTTGTTATAGTGACTCTGTATTCCTTCCATCTTCTTTTGATGCTTCCTGTGTCACTTAGTATTTTCCCTATAGAATCCTTCAATATTACAGCTCGAAGCTTGAATTTTTTCTTCAGTTCTTTCAGCTTGAGAAATGCTGAGTGTGTCCTTCTCTTTTGGCTTTCTAACTCCAGGTCTTTGCATATTTCATTATAATACTTTACTTTGTCTTCTGGAGCTGCCCTTTGAAATCTTCTGTTCAGCTCTTTTACTTCATCATTTCTCCCTTTCACTTTAGCTACTCAACATTTAAGAGCAAGTTTTAGAGTCTCCTCTGACATCTATTTTGGTCTTTACTTTCCTGTCTTTTTAATGACTTCTTGCTCTCTTAATGCATGATGTTCTTGATGTCATTCCATAACTCATCTGGTTTCCGGTCATTAGTGTTCAACGCACTGAATCTATTCTTGAGATGGTCTCTAAATTCAGGTGGGATATACTCAAGGTCATACTTGGCTCTCATGGACTTGTTCTAATTTTCTTCATCTTCAACTTGAATTTGCATATGAGCAATTGATGTTCTGTTCCATAGTCGGCCCCTCGCCTTTTCTGACAGATGATATTGAGCTTTTCTATCATCTCTTTCCACAGATGTAGTCAATTTGATTCCAGTGTATTCCATCTGAAGAGGTCCATGTGTATAGCCTTTTATGTTGCTGAAAAAAGGTATTTGGAAGAAGTTGTTGGTCTTCCAAAATTCTATTCTTCGATCTGCAGCATGGCTTCTATCACCAAGGCCATATTTTCCAAATACCGATCCTTCTTCTTTGTTTCCAGTGTTTGCATTACAATCCCCAATAGTTATCAATGCATCCTGGTTGCATGTTCCATCGATTTCAGACTGCAGAAGTTGCTAAAAATCTTCAATTTCTTCATCTTTGGCCTCAGTGGTTGGTGCATAAATTTGAATAATAGTTGTATTAACTGGTCTTCCTTGTAGGCTTATGGATATTATTCTATCACTGAAGGTGTTGTACTTCAGGATAGATCTTGAAATGTTCTTTTTGACTGTGAATCCAATGCCATTCCTCTTCAATTTGTCATTCCCAGCATAGCTGACCATATGATTGTCCAATTTGAAATGGCCAATACTTGTCCATTTCAGTTCACTAATGCCTAGGATATCGATGTTTATGCATTCCATTTTTTTTGATGATTTCCAATTTTTCTAGATTCATACTTCGTACATTTCACGTTCCAATTATTAATGGATGTTTGCAGCTGTTTCTTCTCAATTTGAGTCATGCCACATCAGCAAATGAAGGTCCCCAAAACTTGACTCCATCCACATCATTAAGGTAGACTCTATTTTGAGGAGGCAGCTCTTCCCCAGTCGTCTTTTGAGTATCTTCCAGCCTGAGGGGCTCATCATCTGACACTATATCAGACAGTGTTCCACTGCTATGTGTAAGGTTTTCACTGGCTAATTCTTTTCAGAAGTAGACTGCCGGGTCCTTCTTCCTAGTCTGTCTTAGTCTGGAAGCTCAACTGAAACCTGTCTGCCATGGGTGACTCTGCTTGTATTTGAATACTGGTGGCATAGTTTCCAGCATCACAGTAACAAGCAAGCCCCCACAGTACGACAAACTGATAGATGCATGGGGGAAAGGGTAGATATTAGGTAACTTTTAATACCAGTGATTTAGTTCCTAAATTTTGTTGCAATTGAATGGGATGAATTACGTTCTAGACTTTGTCTCTGTCTCAGTTAACCGGTTAACATCCCTAATGGAAAGTCAAAGTCTGAGAACTTAGAGTTACTGATCAAGTTAGCAAGACAACTGCATACTGCTGAATTTGCCGATGTGACTGGTGACTTGAGTCTTAGATTGGGTTGCCTAGAAAAAGATTCGGAGATGAAGAGTTACATTTGAAGGTCTTTTGAGGAGTGCTTTCCAGAGATGCACCTGTAAGTAAGTAAGCACAGCAGGACTTGGCAAAGAGGAAAGCTGACCCACAATGCAGATATATCTGAAGCCTCAGAGAAGCCTACAGGGAGCTCTGAGCTAGGATGCCCTTTGAGTTGCCCCAGATTGAGGCACGGGGCCTTTGTACCTTGCCTTGAATGGGTCTGTGACTGGGGCTATTTCCTGAGACGGGATTAAACCTTAGATGAGGTAGTTCCTTGTAGCCAATGGCATGTCTCAGTGACACAACTGTGAGCTGTCAGCAGATGGTATTCCTAACAGGTGGGGGATGGATGCTGTAACCCTGAAGAAGGGACATGGGTGTAGCATCACAGTACCAACTACACTTGGTAAGGTAGCACGTCATTCCCCTGTTATTCATACAAGATATTTATAGCAGCTGGGCAGGGAAGATGAGTCCTTGTGGATTATAGACCCTGTTCTTGGCAAGACTAATACCTGTTTCCTATGGATCATCAGGGCAATCAGAGAATGTTCACACCTTACTTTTAGCTCTTCCCCACTCCTCATGCACAAAACCAAAGTTCAGACATTGTGTTTGAGAGTTGAACTGCAGACTTCTTATTCAAGAGATTCTTCTAAATTAGATATAGAGTTTATCTTGATGCCAACTGACTTACAAACAAATTAAATGTTAACATTAAGAACTCTTAAATTGCCAGTCACCTTCAATGGATTTTAAAAATATTTTTCTCTTGTTGTTAGGTGCTATCGATTTTGATTTATAGAGACCCCATGTGACAGAGTAGAACTGACCCATAGGATTTTCTAGGCTGTAACTTTATGGGAGCAGATGGCCAGGTCTTTCTCCCGTGGAGCTGCTATGTGGGTTCAAACCACCAACCTTTCAGTTAGCAGCCAAGCACTTAGCTATTGCACCACCAGGGCTCCTTATTTTTCTGTTACATAAGTAGTTTTGTGTTAATCATTGAGAAAGTGGTAATATTTCTTTTGATGGAATTTATTTAGCTAAATTCTTTGGCTTAGGCTCAGATAACATTAAACATCTTAGAGCTGTGCAATGCTCTACCCTCTGTTAGCCAGGCAGTTACCAACCACTGTGAGAAGCAAGCAGCTGATTAGCTTTCAGACAATTATGAATCAGGGGGTGACTCTGAAACAATAAAGGTTGATTTTTTATTTAAAACGACTAGGCAACTCTCTTAGCAAACTCAAGCTTTTGTTTTCTGGAAAATGTCAACCTGTCTTTCTACTTATAGGAGTTGGATTTGATGATATCAGGGCCCCTGTCAACCCTTCATAGTATAGAGGTAAAATAGCCTGGGTGTGTGTGTAACCAAACATTTAGATTGTGGGATGTAAAGCTGAGAGGCTTGATTTGTTGTTAGCATCTTTGATCTTTATACACAAGTGCCACAACCAAACTGGACATGCAACTAAATGATTTGGATTTTTCCATTCTTTCAGTGTAGATTACTGAGCGCCTGGTTTGCATTAGATGGTATGCTAGGCCTCTGTATGACAATGGTCCATGAGAACAATCCCTTATGTGTTGAGGAAGCTAAATGTGAACACCCCGTACAGTTGTGTGATGCTGTTTCTATGACAGCATCAAACAAGGTAGGGTGGAAGGTCCTCTGAAGGAATCAACATCTGAGGTGAGTCCTTTAAATTGAGCATGAATCAGTCATGTTAAAGGCAGGGTGATGGCAGGGAGGGTTTTCCAGTAAGAACGGGCAATGGGTGCAAAGGCCTTGGAGAGAGAATACCTGTAGTTCATGATAGCTAGAACACAGACTGTGTTAGAGTCAGGAAGGAGGTTAAGAGGTAAGCAGGGGTCTGATTACAAAACTTGTACTCTGAACATATATCTTAGGCTGAGTTCTCTAGAGAAGCAAAACCAGTAAAGCGTATAAATATATATATATATAGAGAGATTTATATCAAGGAAACAGCTCACGCTATTGTAGAGGCTAGAATGTCCCAAGTCTATGGATCAGGATAGAGGCTTCTCCCGATTCACGTAGCTGCAGGGGATGGCAAACCCAAGATAGGAAGGTCAGAGATTGGCAGATAAACTGATAGCTCAAGTCCCAAGAACAGGATGTCAGATGAACAGGAGGCAGCCACAGGATCCAGAGTGAGCAAAAAGCCAGAATGTCTGCTTATATTTGTATACAGGCCACACGTCCAAGGAAACTCCTTTTCAACTGATTGGCTACTCTCAGCAGATCCCATCATGGGAATGATCACATATAAACACTGAGAATCACAGCCCAGCCAAGTTGACACACAATCTTAACCATCACAACATATAAGACTTTATCCTAAGAACATGGGGAGCCACCGAAGTGTCCTAGCAAAGGAGGACTTTGGCCAGATCTGTATCTTAGGCTGATTAGCTGCAGTGTGAAGAGCAACTGGAGGAACGAAGAGAGGAGACATCAGCACCAGTGAGGAGACAAGAAAGAGGTTGTGGTAGTCCAGATTAAGGTGCAGACAGTGAGGATAGTGGAAAGTTAACAGATTTGAAAGGACTTTAGTAAGAATCCATGTTAGGTTTTAGCAACCCATTGGATGTGGAGGATGAAAAGCAAAGATGATGCTACCTACACTTTTAAAAAAAAAAAAAATTTTATTGTGTTTTTGGTGAAGGTTTACACAGCAGTTTAGCTTCCCATTTAAAAATTTCTGCACAAATTGTTCAGTGACATTAATTACATTCTTCATAATGCATGAACATTCCTATTATTTCTGTTCCGGTTGTTCTGTTTCCATTAATGTAGTTTCCCTGCCCCCTTACGTTCTCATTTTGTTTTAAAGTAATTGTTGACTATTTGTTCTCACATAGGTGATTTTTTAAAGGAGCACAGTACTTAAGGATGATATTCATTATTTTGTGAGCCAATCTGTTATTTAGCTGCAAGCTGACCTCAGGGGTTAGTTTTGGTTCAAGGTTTAAAGAATATCTCAGGGCAATAGTCTTGGGGAGTCCTCCAGTCTTAACCAGTCCGGTATGTCTTTTTTTTTTTTAGGAATTTGAGGTTCTGTTCCACATTTTTCTATCATTCTATCAGGGTCCATCTATTGTGACCCTAATTAAAACAGTCAGTAGTGGTAGCTGGGCACCATCTAGTTCTTCTGGTCTCAGGATAAGTGAGGCCTTGGTTCATATAGACTATTTTTTCTGTAGACTAGTTTCTTCTTTGAGTCTTTGGTTTCCTTCTTGCTGCCTGTGCTTTTGATGTAGGCACCTAGATAAGTAACAAATAGAAAAGCTTATTTATTTATTTATTTTCTGGGGGTGAAGGGTGTGGAGAGGTGATGTATCTACTCTCTGTGATGGTCCATTGGTCTTTGAATGCAGACTGAGGTAAGGACTGAGGTACATGTAGACCCACTGCCTTACTAGCTCCCATTTTATTATTATTATTATTATTGGACAAAAGAAGAGACAAGCTAGTGAGAGAGACAGAGACAGAAAGGGAGAAAGTGTGAAACAAAGGGAAAAAGGAAGGAAGGGGATCTGATTAGAATTAACAAGAAAAAAAAGAGACCTCATTATATTAGACATTAATGGGAGGTACTTAAATAATGTTAAATGAGTGCAGGCAGATGCTATCCTAGTATTATCATTGCCACTAGCCTTCAGCAGTGATCAGACTTTATGGCATAGTGAGGAGGAGTTTCTCTGTAGATCATGCTTGGAACACCTGCAAAGCAGCTCTGACTTCTATTTCTTTTGAATCCTGTTGTTTGTGAAAACGTCTTGTCTTAGGCTGAGTTCTCTAGAGAAGCAAAACTAGTGAAATGTATGTATATATATAGAGAGAATTATATTGTAGAGGCTGGAAAGTCCCAAGTCTGTGGGTTAGGCTGGAGACTTCTCCTGACTCAGGTAGCTACAGGGGATGATGAACCCAAGATTGACAGGTAAGCTGCTAGCTCAAGTTCCCAGAACTGGAGGTCAGATGAACAGGAGCCAGATGCAGGATCCAGAGTGAGCAAAAGCCTGAGAGCTTTGCCAGAAAGACCACATATATTGGATGCAGGCCACACTCCCAAGGAAACTCCCTTTTCTACTGATTGGCCGCTCGTAGCAGATCTCATCATGGAAGTGACCACATTATATTAGATCTCATCATGGAGGTAACTACATCATTCCATAGTTGCCAATCTACATCGTAACTCCCAAACCACTGAGAATCATGGCCCAGCCAAGTCGACACACAGTCTTAACCATCACACACCTCAATGTGGTGAGAGCACATTATGAGGGCAGTTGATTTGCACATTATGCTGGTATACATTTCAAACATTTTTAGCAATGGAAATAGTATTGGCTACTATGGGGCTATTTTGTGATAAACGAGTCCCTGATTTCTTTTTGTATGCTTAAGGAAATTTGTAGGGCAATTAAAAGTACATTTTTAAACACAATAGAAATAACACAGACACTAAAATACTGTCTGGTAGAATTCATCCAAAAATTGTTTCTTTTCTATGTTGAGAAAAAAGCAATATTTTTGCCCTTGAGACATTTATGGGACCCATTAGTTTCCCTTTGAATTTCTTTCCAGTTAATTTGTCTTTTTCTACTGTTGAAGCTAGTCAATTGGTATCAAATGCCTTTCCTTTTCTGTTTGCGTTACTTGAAATATATAGGCCATATGCTAAAACATTTATGTAAAGGTTTGTGATACACCCATTGTTGTTTTAATCTATGACTGCTGTAGAAGCACTTCTTTTCCACTTCATCAAACTCTTCTGCCTCATTTCGTCCTGATCACTGCCCAGCACACAAGATTCAAACAGCAATCTAAAAGCACTGTAACTTGTAACTTGTAACCTTGTGAACTGCTAGTAAAGTTTCAGGGTCAGCCACCTTTCCCAAATGAAACTTAAGCACTTTATTTTCCCTCTGGGCGACTGGAGAAACACAATGGGATGAATAGACATCCCATTGTTATTATGTGTGAAAAGGCAAGGCTAACTTACCTCAGCCCTTAGCCTACTGTTTTCTGATGTCAGAGCTCCAGTTTATTGTATTGCAGGTATTGAATATGGGTAACCTCTATAACCGTATATCTCAAGTTTGGCATGTAATCAGAGATTTTGATACTCTGGATGCATGGATTAGGCTGGAGTGGACTGACATCAAGAGATAAAGAGCTTTTTTGGTTCTCAATTCCAAATAAGTCACCTTCACAAAATGAGAACCTATTATTTTATCCTGGGAGACTCAATCTTTACTAAATCATGCTAGAATTACTCCAAATAACACTGACCTTCATGTTCTTTCTAATCTCTTTACTGTGTCCAAATTATTGTGTCCTAACCATTCGCACTAGGGCTTCATTATGATCAATGGAAAAATGTCACTATAATTATTTTGCACAATTTCATGATTAATGTGTACATCTAATTAAAGTGACTTTATTAAATACTTTTTCTGCTAAATAAGTTATTTTATTTTTCTTAAGGAAAAGCATTTTTAAGCCTCCCCTAGATAATATTGAGACTATTCAAAATCAAAGTAAGAACAAGGTTTAAAACTGATGCTGCTGCGTTGAGGAGAGCATGTTTGATGAGCCACTCATCTAGGAAGTGCCCAATCAATTTCAATAACTAAATTTTCTTTTCTCTTGTTTGATTGTTAGGGAGAGCTGTAGATATTTGACTTTAGCAGCAAATAGCTAGCCATTTCCAGGAAGATGCCTGAGATCTATAAAGTGTTTGCATGGATGTTGTATATTGAACAGGTTAAGCAAAAGTATACTTTTTCAAATTTGAGAGTGTATATTCATAACTAACACTGTCCTTTTGAGATGGGATATTGCATTTAGAAAAAAATAATGTCTGTAGAAATAAATTTATCAAAAAAGTAGGCACTTACACTCACAAAGAACAGTATTTGTGGCACAATTAGTGAGCCTTAAAATCCTTTAGAAAAGCAGTAGGAACTGCCTGATGCACAGACCCCTAACTGTGACTCTCAAGATGATTATCCTTATGATTATGAGAAATGCTAGGGTTTAGGTTTGAACTAATAGACTTACACACATCTCTAGCGTAATGAGCACCAACTCTGCGCCTCCCGGTGGGGCTAGATGGAGTGTGATGCCATGGCCACAGAAAGAGCTATAAACCCATAGCACTTCTCCTAGTTTTGTGACACACCACTATCTTATCTCCCACCTTCCTCTTTCTGTGGCCCCAATTCCCCTCTTGCACTCGGGTTTTTTAATAGAGGAACTAGCAGCTAACAAATTCCTGCTCTACTTTTGATGCCCACAGGGGTTCACACATTTATTCCACCCCCCTCATCTCTTCTGCATAATTCATTGAAACTATTTGTTCTGCTGTATTCCTGCCACTCTACACTGAAAGAACGTTCAGCTCGAGTAATACATGACCCGCTAGAAAGTACCTGTTCATTTTGTGAGATTTAATTTGGGTCAGCCTCTCCCTATACCCTTGTCTGATCTCCCCTGGTTAGGGCTAACTGCTCTTGCCTTGGGCCTGTAGTACATGTACCTATTTCTTTTATAACCACCTGTCATAGTTATCTAGGGTTGCTATAACAGAAATACTACAAGTGGATGGCTTTAACAAAGAGAAATTTATTTTCTCACAGTCTAGTAGGCTACAAGTCCAAATTCAGGATGTCAGCTCCAGGGGAAGGCTTTCTCTCTCTGTCGGCTCTGGAGAAAGGTCCTTGTCATCAGTCTTCCCTTGGTCTGGGAGCATCTCAGCACAGGAACCTCAGGTCCAAGGATGTGCTTTGCTCCCAGCATTGCTTTTTTGGTGGTATGAGGTCCCCATGTCTCTCTGCTTGCTTCTCTTTTTTATATCTCAAAAGAGACTGGCTTAAGACATTACCTAATCTTGTAGACTTCATCAGTATAACTGCTGCTAATCCATCTTATTACATCATAGTGAGAGCTTTTACAACACATAAGGAAATCACATCAGATGATAAAATAGTAGACAATCATACAATACTGGGAATCATGACCTAGCCAAGTTGACAGATTTTTTTGGGGACACAATTCAGTCCATGACACCACCTAATCTTTCACTGCACTTATTTACAAGTGCTTCCCCTCCACTTCACTCCAGATTGTAGGCGCTTCTAGGCTGAGAATTGCATCTTATTCATTCTTAGTGCTCCAGTGCCTAGTACCTTGCCCAGCCACTTTAGAAATGATAAATGCGTATATTCATGTTTCCTTTTTTCCTGAACAAATTATTTAAAAGAGGAAAGTCTAATGGACAGGGAGGTAGGCATATCCAGGTCATCACCAACTTCTGCCTATTTTGCCATCTAGACATGTCTTGTTCACTACCTCTCCATCTCGCTCTCTCTACCCAAATTCAGACTCTGAGCTTCTCTCTCCTGCACTCTCAAAACTGCCTCCTAATGGACCCCCCTCCCTCTAGTCTTAACCCTTGTATGCATCCTCCAGTTAGCTGACATAATCATTTATTAATGTGCAAATCTGAAGATGTGCTTTCATAGTTTATAGGAGAGATTCTAAGATTCTTAGCATTGTATACAAGATCTTTCGTGATCTAGCCCCTAATTTTCCAATTTCATCTCTTTTTATTTCCTGTTCCAACCATACTGGACTTTCTTATATGGTTTTTACAGTCCGGTTTATTGCTTTGTGCCATGCTCTGAATTTCTCTGTTGCAAACAATGCTCCTCTTTATCCATTTTCCTGGCAAACTCTTACTCATATATAGCATACTGCAGAGATTAAGAGTTGTTGTTAGGTGCCGTTGAGTCGGTTCCAACTCACAGCGACACTATGTACAGAAGAACGAAACACTGCCAGGTCCTGCGCCATCCTCACAGTTGTTGTTATATTTGAGCCCATTGTTTCAGCTACTGTGTCAGTCCATCTCATTGAGGGTCTTCCTCTTTTTCGCTGACCCTCTACTTTACTAAGCATGATGTCCTTCTCCAGGGACTGTTCCTTTCTGATAACATGTCCAAAGTATGTGAGAGAAGTCCTCACCATCCTTGCTTCCAAGGAGCACTCTGGCTGTATTTCTTCCAAGACATACTTGTTCATTCTGGCATCGTATATTCAATATTCTTCGCCAACACCATAATTCAAAGGCATCAATTCTCTTCTGTCTTCCTTATTCATTGTCCAGCTTTTGCATACATATGAGGTGATTGAAAATATCGTGGTTTGGATCAGGCGCACTTTAGTCTTCAAAGTGACATCTTTGCTTTTTAACACTTTAAGGAGGAGGGGCCGTGGTGGCACAGTGGTTAAGCGTTTGACTGCTAACCAAAAGGTCGGCAGTTCAAATCCACCAGCTGCTCCTTGGAAACCCCATGGGACAGCTCTACTCTGTCCTATAGGGTCACTATGAATCGACATCGACTGGACAGCAATGGATTTTTTTTGCAGCAGATTTGCCCAGTGCAATATGTTATTTCATTTCCTGACTGCTGCTTCTATCGGTGTTGACTGTGGACCCAAGTAAAATGAAATCCTTGAGGACATCAATCTTTTCTCCATTCGTTAAGAGATTTATTTGGATTAAGAGACAGCAGGCTAATATCCTGTCTCTATCACTTGTTTATACACTCTTTAAGCTTGGGCAAGTTACTCACATCTCAGGGCTTCAGTTGTCAAGTCTGTTGGCCAGTTGCTGACTTATGGCAACCCCATATGTGTCAGAGTAGAACTGTGCTCTATAGAATTTTCAATGGCTGATTTTTCAGAAGTAGGTTGCCAGGCCTTTCTTCTGAGGCATGTCTGGGTAGACTCAAACCTTTAACCTTTTGATTAGGAGCTGAGCATATTCATAGTTTGTATCACTCAGGAACTCCTTCTCATCTGTAAAACAGGGCTAATAATAGTATCTGCCTCTGGTGCAAACGGTGTATGCTTGACTACTATTCTAAGGGTTTGGGGTTCAAACCCAGCCAGCAGTGCTGCAGAAGAAAAGCCCGATGATCTGCTTCTGAAAAGATTACAGCCAAGAAAACCCCATGGAGTAGTTCTACTCTGTAACATATGGGCTCATCATGAGTTGGAATCAAATGGATGGCAACGGGTTTAGTAAGTATACAAATATAAGCTATTATTGTTATTTTATCCCTTAAGACTTAACAAAGAATTCTACTCCCCCAGGAAACCTTCCAGGGTTTTTAAGAATGGATCAGGTTTCACTTCTATGTGCTCCATAATTTCTTTTGCATATCTCTATCTTTGAACTCATCACATTTTGTCGGAATGGCCTCTTTATGTAACTGTCTCCCCACCCAACTTTGAGCCATTTGAATAAAGAAATCATGTTTTTTTTTTTTTCTAGTTTTATGTCTTCAGCATAATACTTGCCCATAGTAAATGCTCAATAAATGTTTGATGACTGAATGAGATGTATAGTGGCAAGAGTACATGCTTTGGAATCAGACCACTCTGTGTTCAAATCCAATATTTACTAGGTCTGCATCCGCAGACAAGTAACATAATTTCTTTATCTATAAGTAGGAACACTGTTTTTTTTTTTTTCAAGATTAGCAATATTGTAGTGCCTGAAGTGTTGTTGTTATTACTATCTTGAAAAAATATATAATAATTTCATGTCAGAGTTAGTAGGTGGATACTTTTTTTTTTCCCTGAAGAAACATCTTAACTCTAAAGAAAATATACCCTGGTGGTTGGGTTTCTCCAAAGCTAATCTCTTGTGGAATCTTCCTCTAAAGCACTCGTGGTCCCCTGAACCCTTGCACTATCTGTTACATTCATGGGCACATGGCATATTTTTACCTGTAGTTTTACCGATCTCTTTATCTTTGCTTTTTCTGTGCCACTGGATTGTAAACCTTTGAGGACAATAATCATGTCATATATCTTTTTATTTTCTTCCTGTCTTCCCCTTAGATTGCCCCCTCCTCTAATAGACCTCTCTGCATGAACTGACATAGGGATGATGGTTGATTGGTGGTGATAGATGGAGCCCAAGAGCAGGCAAGAGCAGGCAGTGGAATATGGAAGGCTTTGGCTCTGGAGCGTCTCTCTCATTTGAAGTAGAACCCCAGCCAACAGCTACTGCAAAAATTGCATGGGGGCACTAAGGGGGAACATAAAGCAAATACAAGGCTAGTCCCTTCTCTTCAGGAGCTGACAATCCATTTGGCAAGATAAACAGTGCCCATGCAGAACTGTTCAGGAGCAGTACAGGACCGAATGCGATGAAATCCCTAGGGTGTTCAGAGGAAGAGAAATCTATGTGGGCTGGGTGTTATCCAGGCATGACTTGGGGCTGAGGCAGGGTTCCAGCCCCCTAGGGGAGCTGGGTTTGTCAGTTCTGGCCAATAAGCAAACAAAAAGTTGATTCTATGATTTAGAAATTCATATGAAGGCGAGGCTGAAATCAGGAGATTTTTGGGACACAGAAGGGAATGGGATAGAACCTCACCAGTATTTAAATGCTCACTACGTGCCAGGCTAGTGATGAGTGATGTATGTGTATTGTTTTTTAACCTAATCCTTACAACAAACCTGTGAGACAGTATTATGGGTGTCATTTCACAAGGAATTAAGTGAGGCTTTGAGGTTAAGAAAATTTCTCAAGATTTTGCTGTGTATATTCTCAACAATGATGACAAAATAAAATAATAAAAAAAAGATAAATGAACAGTCAAGCTAATATATGTCTCAAACAAACAGTGATGCAAAAAATTGGAAATGGTAGTGCTAATGGTTGTACAACGTGATGAACGTAATTAATGTCACTGAATTGTATACGTAAAAAGTATTGAGCTAATAATATTTTTGTTATATATATATGCACCGCAATAAAAAATAAATTATTTAAATAAATAAAGGCAGATCAGAAAGGGAAGGAACTGGTAAGAACCAATAATATCAGGCAAGATTGTAGAAGGGCTAAATTTTGCTTTTTTGCGGGAGTTGGTTGTTACAGACCATTCATGGACATGGTGGCTCTTGACTTTAAAATGTGCCACATGGCAGGTGATACCGTCCTACTTTCATTAATTCTCCTTCCTAGGCCTAAGATTTCTGTTATCTGGGCTGGTGGCTGCCAAATGGAGAGCATCAGAAAAATGGTGGTGGGTTCTAATGTCCACTTGTTGGGCATGTGATCCTCTCAGGTCACGGGGTATTTAAGACTATTTTTTAGGGTGAGGAGATGTTGGATCAAATTTAAAATCTTGCCAGAACTGTTCATGGGAGGGAAGAAAGAACTTAAAAGTGTCTTCATGGACCAGGAGAGTTAGCCTTCTGGGTTGATAGGGGTAAGGACAAGGTAGGATCTAGATGATTTTTTTTTTTTTTTTTGCCGTATTTTCAGGATGACAGGGAGGAATGGAAGTGAAAAATCTAAAATCCAAATATGGTCCCCAACCTAAAAGAGCTCCCTGTTGGCTGAGACCTTATAAATAGAGTTTTCCTGCTGAGATATATTCTGGCAATAGATTAGGCCACACACAGGGCTCTACAAAGAAGTTGTTTAAGGAAGGCACTGGGGGTGGCAGATGTACTTGGAAGGATGAATCAGGAGCCAGCGGAAACCATTAATTGTTGGGAAATAATGCATTTTATTTGTCAAGCACTATGTGAAGTGCTTTATATACATTATCTCTTATTCTCAAAACATCTTTTTGTGGCAGGCATTATTATCCTTATTTTACAGACAAGCTATGTCTCAGAAAGGTAAAGAATTTGCCCTAGATTACGGAGTTGGTTATTAAGCTATCATCTCTCAGCTTCAAATCCCCCCTTCTATATTTTGCTTTTTCAATAGTGGGGTTGTTGTTCTTGTGTGTCCTCAAGTCAATTCCGACTCATAGTGACCTTATAGGACTGAGTAGAACTGCCCCCATAGAGTTCCTTAGGCTGTTATCTTTACAGAAGCAGATTGCCAGGTTTTCCCCTCCACAGAGCGGCTTGTGGGTTCAAACCGCTGACCTTTAGTTAGCAGCCAAGCGCTTAACTACTGCGCCACCAAAGCTCCTTAATAGTGGGGATGGTTACTGTCAGTAGGGGTGTTTGAGGGAGATGGCAAGCTGGAGGAAGTAGACGGAACATACTTCCTCCTGTTTGCTGCTGTTCCTGTTTTTCCTCCTATTTGCTTTCTTTTCCCACGACCATCGCCCCAGCAATGCTTCTTCACCCCTGTAACAGCAGTTTGTTCCAGTAGCAGCAATTGAGTCCAGTTTTCAGTTTTTCCCAACTTTCATAGAACCAGCCTCTTTGCACCCCCATAGACACCCTGGTGGCACAGTGGTTAAGAGCTCAGCTGCTAACCAAAAATGTCAGCAGTTCAAATCTGCCAGCTGCTCGTTGGAAACCCTATGGGGAAGTTCTACTCCGTTCTATAGGGTCACTATCAGTTGGAATCGACTTGATGGCAATAGGTAGACACCCCAGCACCAGCTGCTGGCATACTCTGCTCAGAGATCTGGGCCCCAGCCCCGTGGACTGCCTCCTCCCTCTGAGCTCAGGGCCTCTGCACCATCTGAGCTTCCCTCCTCCTCAAAATTCTCAGGTTCAGCTCTGTCCTCCAGGCTTCTAAGGGTTAATAAGAAGCTGTCCTCCAGCTTCCTCACTGTGTTCCTCTAGCCTTCTGGGTGGTAGCTGCTTCTTGCTGTTGTTTCCTCTCTGATGCTTTAGTATTCCCTGAGTGCACCCAATTAACAACTTTATACTGAATTAACAATTCTTTATCTTAAATTCTTTCTGCTTTAATAACTGGTATGGTTTCTGTCTCCTGACTGGATCCTGGCACAATTATATTATTACTACTGTTGCTAATAATAATAGTGGCCTCCTTTTATTGAGTATTTGGTATGTGCATATTTAGTGGTAGAACCACATTTCCCTGACTCCAAAATCCACTATGTTTCCAGCTGCCTGTGGGCTGGAGTGGAATTTTTCAAGGGCACAGGTAGCTCAATCTTGCTAGTTCTGAGAATATCTACTAGCCCTGTCTTGATGAAGTTTTTAAAATCTATATATTTGTTGTTGTTATGTTGTTAGGTGCCATTCAGTCACGTCCGACTCGTAGTGACTGTATGTACAACAGAAGGAAACACTGCCCAGTCCTGTGCCATCCTCACAATCGTTATGTTTGAGACCATTGTTGCAGCCACTGTGTCAATCCATCTCATTGAAGGTCTTCCTTTTTTTCACTGACCCTCTATCTTACCAAGCATGATGTCCTTCTCCAGGGACTGGTCCCTTCTGATAACATGTCAAAGTATGTGAGACGAAGTCTCACCATCCTTCCTTCTAAGGAGCACTCTGGCTGTACTTCTTCCAAGACAGATTTGTTCCTTCTTCTGGCAGTCCATGGTATATTCAGTATTCTTTGCCAACACCACAATTCAAAGGCATCAGTTCTTCTTTGGTCGTCCTTATTCATTGTCCAAACTCTGAAGTAATTTCGAGGGTTTATTTTTCTCCCATTGAATCCACAGGGCTAGGCACAGTGTCCAGCATATAGTAGGTGTTTATTATGTATTTAGTGACCAAAAGGTTGGATGAATGAATGGATGAAAAAGGCTTGGAAATACTAGAACCTCACACTTTCAAGTCGATGAATTGTGGAAATTGATGTCTTGGACTTCTGGCCTTATTCCTGATTTGTACTTCTATTCCCACCTAGGACTCAAGCTTTGATCTGAAACTCTATTTCTTTGAGGCCTGACAGTCATTCCAGAACTTGTCAGCCTCACCTGTTTTGTCCCTTTCTTTGTCTACACCTTTTGATTTGTTGGCTGGGGATATGCTTCCAAACAGATGGACTCCACCCCCGTTGAACTGTGGCATTACCCTTGTTTCACTTGCCTTGGGGCTCTACCCTATATGTCTCTGTGGAAGTGACCTTACCTTGAGCATTGGGACAGTCCTCTTTGTCATTGGGATTTGCACAGCAGGCAACCTGTCATGCTCTAGACCTTCAGCTGGGCTAGCTCCCACTGCCCTTGCCTCAACCCTATCAACTCTCCCTCCTCTCTGCTCACCCAGGTCCGCCCGGTTCATGGTCTTCTTTCTGCCAGCCTTTGGAGATCCAACATGTCTTGTGGTTAAGGCTGCACAATTTAAGGCACTTATAATTCCAGTATTCTTCAGTGGTGCCTTAGTATATGTGGCATAAGCCACGCAAACAGATTTTCTCCTTGACCTCATCTCAGAGGTGAAATAAAAATCACTTTCATGCTTAAATACAATTTTCCTGGTCATTTTTTTTTACTTGAATAAACTTTTCCCGGATATATGACTACTGAAGGAAGGGTACATTAATAGACATGGCTATATTTGTAATTAAACCTGACCTAATTTTATTGCCCCCCAAATTGAAGTAAAACATGATTTTATTCAGTATTTAAAATTAATATCTCATGTTTACCTTTTGCTTGTTATTGTCTTCATTATTTTTCTTTTCTATGCAGAGAAAGACCATTAATTGGTCACTGGCATCACCTGACTTCTTTCTGTTTTTCTTCTTTCCCCTTAAGATATCAGAGAACGGTAGAAATTTCCGCATGACTCAGAATGTTGGAAAGCCTTAAATTGTAGTAACACAACATAACAGTATTTCCTATGATGGTTTTTCTTTTAATAATCAGAGTTCTGGTTGTCAGGTTATACTAGGAAGCTTTTCAAGGTGGCATACCTTTGAAGTAATCACACAGCCACTTCTCACTTCTTTTTTTCTGTGATTGTTGTTTGTAGGTGCCATTGAGTTGGTTCTGACTCATAGCGACCCTGGTACAACAGAAGGAAACACTGCCCGGTCCTGTGTCATCCTCACAATTGTTGTTATGCTTGAGTCCATTGCTGCAGCGACTGTGTCAGTCCATCTCACTGAGGGTCTTCTTCTTTTTCACTGACCCTCTACTTTACTAAGCATGTGATGTCCTTCTCCAGGGACTAGTCCTTCCTGATAACATGCCCAAAGTACATGAGATGAAGTCTCACCATTCTTCCTTCCAAGGGGCATTCCGCTGTACTTCTTCCAAGACAGATTTGTTTGTTCTTCTGGCAGTTCATGGTATATTCACTATTCTTCGCCAACACCATAATTCAAAAGCGTCAAGTGTTCTTCGGTCTTCCTTATTCATTGTCCACCTTTTGCATGCATTTTCTATTATTACTGGTCCTTTAAAATGAATAAGTAGACAATTTATTTTACGACCAGAACCTGACAGTGGAACACAGAGATGGGGTAGAACCATAAGCACAGGGCAGACAGGGGAAGATATTAGCAGGAAATAACCTAATGAAGTCCCAACAATAGATTATGAGCTGGGAAGTGTGTAACAGGAAGTAGGGACCCAGCAGTGGGGTCTAGAGTACAGACAAATCCAGAGATTCTGGAAGCCAGATAGGGATTTGGCTCTTATAGGAATAAGAAAGGACCCAATAGTTTCAGATCAGGAACTCAAGAGTCCAAGTTCATACAGGCTGACTCAGTGCTGGGTCATTGAACTATTGACTAAGGCTCCTTAAGATCTTTTGACCAGTAATTGGAAAAGCAACAATGAACACTGATTTAAGAGTTAAGTGGGATTCATAGTCAAGGAGTGGGGGCTGATTTTCCTGTGTGTAAAAGTTAGAAATGATGCATTTCCATTGGGCAAAGGTTGGAAACTGCTTAGGGCGAAGGACTAAGACAGAAGTACCCTTTCTCCAGATAATATCCCCTCCCCTTTTCTTTTCATTGTTGTCTGGGTGATAGCTATGATATTATGGGGGGGGGGAGAATTAGTTGAAGGGGACTTAGGAAGTCAATGTAATAAGAATACTTGTGAATATCAGGTTTGGTCTAGGATATTACTTGACTCCGGAGACATGGAAGATAATTTATGGCCAAATAAATAATATAAGTTTCTATAAGCCAATGGATCTCAACTAGCCAGTGGTTCTCAATTTTGTCCCTACTCCTGCCCCGAACATTTGGCAATGTCTGGAACATTTTTGTCACAGCTGGGGGCTGGGGCTGGGGGGAGGAGGGGTAAGGGGGATAAAAGGGAGAGTTACTGCTACTGCCATCTAGTGGATAGAGCTGCAGATGCTGTTAAACATTCTGCAATGCACATAGCTGCCCGTAGCAAAGAATTATCTGGCCTGAAATGTCAGTAGTGCTGAGGTTGAAAAACTATGCTGTAAACCAAATGGACGGTCATTATTTTTATTATCCTGGTATTCTTTATTACTGTGAACATGTTTCTTGGGCAGTTGCAACACCCGTATAAACCTCTTAAACTTATGTTGAATGTAACTGAATCATCTTTCAAGACACAGTTATCCAGTAGTTTTCTGGCTATGTAAGTTGTGTGCTGTCATTCCAACTCACAGTGACCCTACAGAACAGAGCAGAACTGCCCCAGAGGGTGTACTAGGCTGTAATCTTTACGAGAGCAGATTGCCAGGTCTTTTGTCCTGAGGAGATGCTGGTAGGTTCGAACCCCCAACCCTTCAGTTAACAGCCTAATGCTTAACCACTGTGCCACCAGGGCTCCTTTGGCTATGTATAGCTTATAGCATTCTCTGCCTATGTGGCCACTGTGGGTGCGTATGTGTGTGTGTAGTTCATGGTAGTAGAACAGAGTGAAATTATTAACGCAAAACCAAACCCACTGCCATCGACTTGATTCCATCTCATAGCAACTCTGTAGGACAGAGTAGAACTGCTCCTGTAGGGTTTCCAAAGCTGTAATCTTTACAGAAGCAGACTGTCACATCTTTCTCCCATGGAGTGTCTGGTGGGTTCCAACCGCCAACCTTTTGGTTAGTAGCTGAGTGTTTAACCACTGCACCACTAGGGTTCCTGAGTGAGACTATACATCTTTACAAAGGATTAGCACACACCTTTGACTTTGGGGCTCAAACCGTCTCAGAAGATGCCCTGGTGGTGCAGTGTTTAAGAGCTTGGCCACTAACCGTAAAGGCTGGTGGTTCAAACCCACTCCACAGGAGAAAGACCTGGCATTTTGCTTCCGTAAAGATGACAGCCTAGAAAAACCTATGAGGCAGTTCTACTCTGTCACATAGGGTTGCTGTGAGTTGAAATCGATTTGACAGCATCCAACAACAACAATCTGAGCTACTCAATGAAATAGGTACTCTACACAGAAATGCAAAATGATTCTCCTTTTCCTATAAGCTTAAAGCTGCAATGTGAGACCTAATATATATATACTTTATATATATTTATTTATATTCACATATATAAATATTTATATATTATATATATATTTTAATTTATGCTTCAGTTCCTTCAGTGCAGTCAAAAGCAACAAAACCTTCAGTGAAATCCTATCATTCTTGCTGGATAATGTGTATATTCTTCCCCCAAATCCAGAAACAGCCTGGAAACTAGGCCTGGATTTTATGGCATCTGTGTAGCCCAGGGCCACCGATGAAATGTGTGTTTACTGGCCAGAATTGACTGACCTTTGCTAATCTGTTGATTAGAGCTGGATTTACTTAGGCCTAGTTCATTTGCCGGAGGAATTATTCTGTAAAGGGGAATTCCTATTTGCCTTTAATCGTAGGTCATGAGGGACTTGAGGTGGGTTCATTCACCTGGTAATCTTCAGGTGCTTTCTGTGTATTAACCATAAGTGCATAGATTTGAAAAAGACCTAAGACAAGATCTCAGGGGTCAGCAAGCTAAGGCCCGAAGGCCAGATTGTCCCAATGCCAGCTTTTGTAAATAACATTTTGTTAGAACACAGAAATAGTCATTCATTTACATATTGTCTAAGGCTGCTTTTGCGCTACAATGGTAGAACTGAGTAATTGCAACAGAGACCATATGGCCTGCAAAGCCTAAAATACTTACTATCTACCCCTTTACAAAAAATGTTTGTCGAGCCTGACCTAATCTAATCTCCTCATTTTACAGATGAAGAAACTGAATCATAGAGCAATTAAGTGACTAGTCCAAGGTCACACTGCTAAGAGAACTGAGGTTAAAGCATGATTAATCCATGTTTTGAGGAATGAGGATAATGAATGTCGGACCACTGACAATCTATGTTCTAAAAGTAAAATGAGGGAAAAAACCAAATATTCTGTAGGTTGATTTTCCTGAAGCCAAACAAAACAAAACCACAAACAAACCAAAAAGAAAAAAAACAAAACAAAAAAAACTAAAGAAAACTAGCTTGATTGATTTGCTTCCCCCACTGAACTGACCAGTTGTCTTCATGTCCTATAGCTATAGCTGAAGTAAGACTTGACTCAAGTGATATCACAATGTTGTGCAGGTAGATCTCCGTTTTCCAAAGAATGGTGGAATGTATATTGGTCAGCCTCCTGGTTCTCAGTATTATATTCCTCAAAAGTTGAATTATTGATGGTAAGTCAGGGAAGACAATTTGGTAATTGCTAAAATCCTGAATGTATTAAGACTAACTGTCCTCGTGTTCCGCTGTGGCACCAGCTGACGGTGATGAAATCTATAGAAGTAGGACGCATTTCCATAACATGAATATTCAGAGTTGGTGATGCAAGAATTATTATTAAACCGCTAGGAAGGAACATGTTCTCCTTATTATTTGATCGAATACTAAACGCTGCCTTTTTTTTTAAAATAATAATTCTGTATGAATACTTTGATAATGAGGAAAGAGAGGTGCTTGAAGAAAAACTCTACATTTTCCCCTAGTACATAAGAAGGAAATTAAATTAAGTTTAAAACGTATAGCATATCTAGAGGAACTTTTTTGGAATCATTAGCTATATTTCATCTGTCTTACGTATATGGAAGTATAACGTAATAGCAGTCAAGATAGAGTTTGATTTAAATGATTTATATAAAAATAGAATATGTAACAAAGCATGCTTAAACATAAATAAGAGCCCCAGAAAATAAATAAAAACCCTGCTACAAATAACAATTATGATCACCAAAGAGTATTCATTAGATAATGGACATGTTCGCCACAGTTTTGAGTGAAGATATTTGCATTGCTGTAAATGACACAGTGTAACACACTTCTGAAGAACCCTAGAGAACCCCTGAGAATCCTGGGTACACAGGTGAAGCATCATCTTATATGAAGTATATCTCATTCCTCATAGCAAAGTTTTTATGCATGGGAAATAGAAAAGAAAGGAAACTGATTTCACTCATTCACCCATCCAGCATGAACTAAGCCTCTGCTACATGCCAGGCAGTGCACTAGCCTCTGGTCCTACACAAATAAAATAGACACAGAGTCCCCATTTCTCTAAAAGGCAGTAATCTAAAGGAGGGTACAGACCCGTAAACAGACCATTTCTGCAGAGTTTGTAAGTGTCCTGTAACAGAGATAAGCTCAGGGGACTGTTGTGTGCACTTTTCTTCCCTCTCACCCTTTCCTCGTCGTTCTTTTCCTAGCTCATCCCCTCAGTTGGCCTAGACGGAGTTGTCCCTTAGGCTAAGGTTGGGTTTGGTAACTTTCACTTTTCTCTTTCCATTTACTCATCCTGCCGTGGGGTTTCACCTCTACCCATCTTTTACTAATTGAGTTGGGCTTCCCCTTGGCTGCCCTCCCCAAGCTGGCCACCAGTGTCAATGCCTTAGGCTTCAAATTTTTTGCCTCTTCCTTTTTCTCTTCCTCATCAAAATTAAGCTATCCAACATCCTATTACCAAGGTTAACTCTGTCAACTAGCCAACCAAGTGAGTATTTAGCTAACTAACCTATTAGGTATTCTATGTGCTTTCAGCAACTGTATCTTGGCATCTATATAGCAATTTTATTTTAAATGTTAATTCTCAATCACTGCAAATCCTTTATCCAAAAGGAGTGGAGGGGACCAAGGCTACAGTTTCAGGTGTTGACATGGAAAGGTGGACGAGACAGTTGGTTCCTCAGATCATGGTGTATAGGTAAAAGATAAATGAACAAGAGATGTGGGGAGGTGAGGTCAGTGAGTGACTGGAGCAGCCATAGAGGGGTCACAGGCAATTATTCTTTTTAGCAGAATGACCACTCATCTTATACTTGTTTCTTCCCCTATTTCTTAAAAGGACACCAGCTCTGCATGGTACATGACAGCATGATGTATTGGGAAAAATGTGGATTTGGGAATCAAACAGGGCTCAAACCAGAGACTCAGTTTCTGCAAAAATAAAAACGTATGTGCAAACACTGAACACACTGCTTGGCTTCATATATGTCATCAACACGTTTTTTTTGTTGTTGTTGTTCCTTCTCTAAGAAGGATAGGTAAGCAGTAGCTATTTGCACAAGTCTGAGAAAAGAAGCTTTGTGGAGAGAGAAAAATGGTTCTGGAACTGACCTCCACAGGGCAAATTCAGAAACCTTCAGACCTACATTATTTATTCCAAGTAAGAACTGCATCGTAATCACACTCGTGGATACCCGAGGAGAATGAGTGACAGCTGAACACCTCAGTCATGGAGAGACGGCAACCTGAAGTGGGTGCCTCAGAGGGAAGGGGCAGAGACATCCTCCAAGGTCGTGCAGGAGCAAGGCAGCGGGCAGCACTGCAGGGGAGGCCACTGCTGGGAGAGACAGCAGCAGAGAGAGGAGCTATTATGGGATGCCTGTCTTTGAGGTGGGGTGACTGTGTATATATACTTCAAGATGTCAGCAGCTGCGGAACCTCTCCAAAGAGCCACGCTGGAAACTGTGATTTTGACGTCATTCTTTAGGCTTTTTAAAAGAAGTACCCTGAAACTGTTTTGTTTTGCTCTAATGGCTTGCAGCATTACAAAATGGGTTTAAGTGCAGGAGAGTTTAGAAAACCTTTAGAGAAATGGGAAGTCACTAAGGTAAGCTAAATAACAAAAGGAAACACAAGCCTGATGTTAATTTTACTGACAGGACACAGGGTGGAAGTGGCTCAGCTTTTTGGTGGAAGGAGTTGTGTGGCTGAGATAGCGGGGTTGGGGTGTGAACCACCAACTGTTGTACTGATTGGGGAGAGGGGAGGATGACTGAAAACAACTCCCTCATGTAGCAGAGCCCAGAGATGGAAACAAAAAGAATGAAACCAAACCCAATTATAACGAAGTATGTTCTTTCTCTCTCTGCTGCCCTACAGAGGAGCTCCAGGGGTCACTGGGTCATGGGATGAATGACCACTGCCCAAGGTGCTGTGGTGAGGAAACTGTGGAAAGATGTAATCAGCAGTGATTTTGGTGCCAAGTAGATTCATTGCAAGTGGTTGGACACCAAAACCACTTGTGAGACCAAGAGGACATGTTGGGCAATCTCTTGGGAGCAGAAAGTTCTAAAAGAGCTAGGAAATGGACTGGAGAATGGGATACTCAATTATATAGTCATGAGATGGTGGTACAATGGGTTTCTCTTGTATGGCGTTTCTGGCCCTAGGTTTGTGATTCTCCCAAAATAATTGGTAGAGTCACAATCTTGTAAGTGATTGGTCTACTTATTACTAACCACATAAGCAGCTTGTAATTCATCCAGTAGGATTGAGTGGTTTGCGTTCTGCTTAGGGGATAGGTCAGTTTGCAGTCCTGCTGGGAGGGCCACGGCTTGAGAGTAACATACGTAAGGGGTCAGTAGCACAGAGATTTTTGAGGACTTCATGACTCTCAACAGCCTGGGGCAGAGCATGTCTTTTGGACCCGGGATCACTTCACTGAAAATCTCCCAGGCCCAAACAAAAGAGCTGTAATATGTGTCAAAGGCTGTAACACAGAGAGGCAGTGGGCTAGTTGGCTCACAGAAAGAAGCTGGGCATCCCTGGGCAGGGGTTGTTTGCAGAAGTTTGGAAGATCCTGTGCAGGGGTCTTCCTACAGCAGGGCAGAGCCAGTGACACCAGCCCCAACAAGGCCCAGCGGCAGAGCATGACTGGAGCCACGCAGGCCCAGGCATTGTGGCAGAAGCCAGAGGCAGTGGTGATGTGAACATAGCATCTGACCCGGACCATGGTGCACCTACCCAGTGACATAAGTATGGACATGGATAATTTGAGGGAAGGGTAAACAGTTCCCCGTTGAGACATAAGCAGGTTTTTCTCCTACAAAGTGGGTTATATGTAGGGGACAGGACAGGTTTATCATCAGTAATCTGTTTCTTTCGCTTACCATTTGCTTTCTATAAACAATAATGGCTTTCACTTTGCCAACACTGTGTATGTGGCTAGTGTGTATGGCTCAACCATACTAGATGAACATAGCACCCATGGAGTGGTTGATACCATGGGGAGAAATCTTCATTCCTAGCTGTCTTATTCTTGCCTAAAAGTCTGAGGCACAGTTTGTCTGTGAGTGCATCATAGACAGACAGACAGAGTCCAAAGTAGGAAGGCAAGTAGGAAGCAGGAGAGGTGGTGGAGGGAGCAGCAGCTGGGATTGGAGGCTTCCAAAAGGGTAAAGGTGTGCCCACAAATGCTCGCTGATAAACTCTGTAGTTTTTCTGGGAAGCTTGGTGCTTCACCTGGTAACCCACCCCCAGGGCTGCTGTTCCATCAGAAACTATAATTTCTTTGGTCCAGGAGTTCACAAGCCTGTCTGGGAGACAATACTGCTTTTTGGGTTAATTAAAGACTTCACCAGGGCCAGATGGGAGTGAAATCCAAAGAGTCTCTATCATAATAGCTGTTGGTCACATTCCTCATGTCTGGCCTCCATGCAGACAGAATTTAAATTAGGACTGTTATTCTGTCTGTTCAAGGGATGGAAGTCATAACTGTATATTCATTTTTTTATTATTACCAATGATAGTAAACTCATTGCCAGTATACCCCAGGAGTTTTTAAAAATTATATGTCGTTACATTTATTTCTTGATGTTCAATGTTGCCAATCTTATCAAGAAAAGTGCATCAACAATATTGTTCTGCATTGTAACATACTTAAAATCATATTTCTGCATTTTATAAAAATATACAAAAAATTCAAAATTGTCATATATTTGATACAAATGCAGTGGTAGACTATATAGGATCTTGTGAAAACCTGTTTTATTTCAGTGACAGAATTCAAATTTTTGGTCTGAATCAGAGTTGTGATTTGCTAAGTCTATCTGGAAAAACTAACTCATTAAACTAGAGCTGGAAGGGATAAGTGAGACAGACAAGGAAATTGCCCCAGGTTACTTATACTCCTGGAATGGGTCTCAGCACAGAGCCTGTGCAGTCAGGGGCAGAAAGACAAAGCCCAGTAAAAAGCAGGTAGACCAGGAGAGAGATGAGATGAGCTGCCACAGAGGGCCGAACACTTCTGTCATTCCCATTACCGAGGAAATGCAATGTTTCAAAACTTTACTACGTGGATATAGGCAAGCACTGAAAAGAAAGTGTCCTACGCAAGAGGACTGTGAAATTGTATCAGCTCTTTGTGGTCAGATTTGGAAGTCATCTGCATATAGATGATAACTGAAGCTATAGGAATGGGGGGAGACTGATGTTGGGCGAAAAGAAAAGAGGGACTAGAGCGAAAGCTCCAGAACATCAACATTTGAAGAACAGGTAGAGGATGAGGTTCATTCAAAGATGACTGAGATGGAACGCTTCTGAGAGGTAGGAAGAAAGTCAAGAAAGTATTACACAAGATTTGAAGAGGGTATTTTCAAGAGAGGAGAGTTAAGTGTTACTCCAGAGAAAAGTAACATGAAAACTAAATGTGCTCATTGGATTTAGCAACAAAGAGGTCATTGGCGATTTTAATGCAAGTGCTATCGCTAAAGTGGTGAGGTGGTGTAGAGCTGATCCAAGTGGGTTGAGGCACGAATGGAAGCTGGTGAAATGGCCCTGAGGATGTATACATCTCTTTTCAGACCTGAGGCTGTGAAGGAGCGGAGTAAGCTAGTGATGGTTGGAAAGAAATAGAATGGGCAAGGTATAGTGCAAGTTTTTATTTTATTTTTTATTCTTTAAGATAGAAGCCGGGGCCCTGGTGGTGCAGTGGTGAAGAACTTGGCTCCTAACCAAAAGGTCTGCAGTTCGAATCCACCAACTGCTCCTTGGAAACCGTATGGGGCAGTTATAGGGTCGTCATGAGTCAGAATCGACTCGACAGCAACAGGTTTGAAGTTAAGACAGAAACAATCTGAATTCTGATGAGGAGGGTAAGGAGTTGAAGATATAGGTAAGAGGGATAATTCTTAGAGCTAAGTTCCTCAGATGACACAGGCAGAAGAGGAGAGGTGAGCTTTCCTCAAGAGGAAGTTCTCTCTTCTAAGTTACGGTAGAGAAGGATAAAAAAAATGGCTGGGGAGGCAAGTTTTAGATTTGTAGCAGGAAAGTGAAGAAATTTAAGTCTGGTAGTGTGGTAGTCATTAGTGCTGTTTATCAGTTATTTTTAGTTTCTCCTTCAACTACTTTGGGATTATGCTTCCCTGCCATCTTGGAGTGGCCATAATACTTTCTTTGGCCATTAAAATGTAAGCAAGCTTCTAGGTAGAAACTTCCAGAGCCAATGGGTGATTTGCTGTACTCTCTCTTTTTCCCTTTGCCAAAGTGATTAACAGCATTCTAAATAGAGGCTACTCGATCAGCCAAGATCCTGAGTGAGGACAGTGTAGAGCAGAGCCACCTGATTGACCAAGGACATGTAGCATGAGTGAAAAATATACCTTGATTATTTTTTAGCCACTGAGATTTTAGGATTGCTTGTTAATGCAGCATAACCTTGTCTATTCAAGATCTAATCATAGCTTGTATTTTCTCTGAGAAGTCAAAGGGGAAATTCTTCTAAGTTGAGCTCTACAGTGAAATTAGTATTAATTTTAAATTTAATCTAGCTTATCAATCATACTCACCAATTTTACACAATTTGTTGAAAGCAGGAGAAATGACCGGCATGTTCATTTATTTCAGGATTTTACTTTTTCTCCATAAAAAAGCAAGAATGACTCACAGTTATAACAATACAAATAGCTTTCTGGAAATACGCAAGAATATGCCAGTATGTTGTGTTGAGTAGTTTAAAAAAAAGGTAAAGGACAGGCATGCCGTTGACAAAGGAATCCTTTATTGCTACAAATCTACTTTAGAATATTATCTTCCTAAATTATAGTGGAATGAAAAGATAAAAGCATACTATGGAGAGAGAGCCAAAGTGAGGGAAGGACTTGTGGACTCCTGAAGACATCAAGAAGACTTACTTTTCTACCAAAAGATCAAGGAACAGTTAGAAATTTAAGGACCCAGAGGAGGAAGGTGGGAGACTAGATTTTGATTCATGATAAAAATATGTGAAAATTAGTGGTTTTGTAAAATCTCATAAGCAGATAACTAGTATCCACTTAAAAATAATTTCAATATGTAGGGACTGCTGCAGTTAGTAAAACAAATATATATCTTTTTCAGAAGAGCCTAGATAGTTTTGTATACAAATATGACTTTCTAATAAGATGTGTTTTGGTCCTTGTTTCAATTTAGTTTAAGAGTATAAAAAAAAAAAAATCCTAAGTGAAACGCTTTGCAAGAAGGAGGAGAAAAAAACCCCTTTTAGCTTAAACTCAAATGTCACCTAGAATCATGCTTTTTTACGTTTAGTTGCTCAGATTGTTTAAAAGAAATGGAAAATAATGATAATACATCTTCTTTTCCTCTTCTGATCTTACATACATGAAATTCTAGGCCACCATATTGCTGCAACCCAGGGCCTCAGAGCTGTTTGGGGATGAATTTGTGCAGGTTCAGAGGTCCATTTCTACAGCTGGAATTTCTTACAATATTTATACAGAATAGGAGTGAGTGAGCAAGCCAGTATATCTGGAAAAAATGTATTTTATTCAAATTTTTTAAAAACTCCTATATAGCTACAAAAATTATATAAAATGATGGTGAACCTCAGTAGAAAACAGAAACGCCAGGGTGTGCTGCTTGTGTTTTAGTGAAGAGGTTGGTATTTGGTTCGTCTAGCCTTTATTTGGTGGAGGTTCAAAGTTATTAAAAATAGAAACAAAACACGATACATGAATCAGAATGCTTTCAGTAGTAAATGACAGCAAATCTAGTTCAAACTATCTTAAACAATGTCTAAAGGCGTTGGCCCCATATCTCAAAGTCCAGAGTTCTTATTGGCGTCAGAGTTGCCTCAACCCATGTTCTTTTGGCTATACTTGCCTCCATGTGTGTAGTTCACCCACAGGTTATAAACAAGTTGGTAGCTACCGTTCCTGGCTTCACAATCACCCAGGAAATATCCAAGGAAGAAGAGAAAGTGATTTTGCCACATGGTCATATGAGACTCTGAATCAATAACAAAATACCAAAGAGTTGCCATTGAGTGGATTCCAACTCATGGCAACCCTATGTGTGGCAGAGTAGAACTGTGCTCCATAGGGTTTACAATGCTGATTTTTTGGAAGTAAATCGCTGGGTCTTTCTTCTGAAGCTTCTCTGGGTGGACTTAAACTTCCAGCCTTTTGCTTAGCAACCAAGAATGTTAACCATTTGCAACACCCAGGGACTCCCAAATCAATAATAAAAGCTAGGAAGATGGAATGTTCTATTTGGGTTAAGCCATGTATAGCCACTTCTGAACTGAGTCATCTCTGCTGCTCATGGAACGGTTCCCTGAAAGAAAGGACGAGAAAGTGGAGATTGATTGCAGTCAGGCAACAATAGTATCCACACATTGGTTTATATGGATTGTTGCAGTCTTTGTTATTCTCTCTGACCACTGTAAGTTTTGCTATAAGGAATTTAAAGTGTTATTCTAGCAGCTGAGTCCTAATAGAGAGTCAAGCCAGTGAAATAATTGGGGTTCCTTAGACCAATTTATGTAAATGTTCCTAAGTTCGTTGATAAGGAACACATTTTCTCAGACCTTCCCCTGTCTCTAAAGAAGGTTACAAAGTGCTCAAAGTTATTTGCTGCACAAGGAATTTTCATAAGTAGTTAATGAAATTTCAGTGCCTGCCTTATAGGGTATTTGATTATTGGGAAATCTTCACATTAATCCCAAGTTCATTCTCAGCTCTGTAACTCTATCATTAATGGCATCTCCTCATTGGTCAATTTATCTCCATTGATATTGATCTTGCTACATCCATTTACAGACCTACCAGTGTCTCAATGTAAAAAGCGAAGCTTCTGAATAATGCAGTACAACCTCTCTACCTCTCTCCTACCATTCCCCGTACCACACACTTAAAACTTTTCCTAAAGGGGATCAATGAATTTAAAGCATCACAAGATCAAGTGGAATATGTTTTATTTAAGGCATACTCTTGTTGTCTTATGATTTTTTTCAATGTTCTCACTAAAGTGATCCTTTTTGTACCCACCAAGACATGGCATTTATGCTTCACCTGAAGTGCAATGTCCCTGGCATGGGTGGAAGTTCATGTGAATCAGATAACCTCTTGATCATAGCTTCACATGTCCTCAGTCTTACCTCTGATTCTAGCCACAGTCAAGGTGAAGTGTTCATACAGACTTCCATCCTCCTATGTTGCCAGTGCCTTATCTTAAGCATGAGCTGTGCATCTCTTGCTTTCTGCCTTAGGGCTTCTCTGAGTCCATGGTGTGAATGCCTGTGGGAGCCCTCTTGGCACTCTTGCATGTGTGGGGTGGAGGTGGGGGGTGGAAATCAACGCATCATGGGGCAAGCCTCAACCAATAGGGGCTGTGATGTAGTGGATAAATGCTTCCCTCTCTCATTTCTCAGTTGAATTGTTTTGAGGTTCATTCTAAACAATTCCTAGAAGGTCAGTTGAGCATCTGTTGCCTACAGTGTTGGACAACTCAATAAAGCATTCATTTTTTTAAAAAGACTTTGACAAAATGAGATATAACATATATAGAAGAGTTCACAAATCTTAAATGTATCGCTCTATGAATTTTTAAATATGTATATATCTATGTAGTGACCACCTAGATAAACATATAGACTATTTGGAGCTGTCTTGTGCCCTCTCTGTTTATTTATTTATTTTTTATTTCATACAAATAGATTCATACTGTATATGCTCTTTGAAGTTTGATTTCTTGCACTCAGTATTATGTATGTAAAATTACATGCATATTAGTGACTGGTTCGATTTCATTGCTTTTGTTATGGATCAAGTAGTGTCCCTAAAAATATGTGTTGTAAATCTTAACCTCTATGCCTGTGGTAATAATCCCAATTGGGAATGAGTTTTCTGTTATGTTAATGAAGCAGGATTAGTGTAGGGTGTGTCTTGAGTCAATCTCTTACAAGAGATACAAGTAGCAGATTAGGCAAGCAGAGGCAGGGGAAGAGAGATGTCAAGCCACATGAAGATCACCCAGGAGCATAAGCTCAGAAGAGACAAGGACCTTCCTCCAGAGTTGACAGAGAGAGAAAGTTTTTCCCTAGAACTGGCATCCTGGATTTGGACTTCTAGCCTCCTAAACTTTGAAAAAACAAGTATCTGTTTCTCAAAGCCACCCACTTGTAGTATTTCTGTTATAGCAGCACTAGATAACTAAGACAGAATTTGGTACCGGAAGAGTGGACTACTGCTCTAACAGATATCTAAAATGTGGAAGCAGTTTTGAAATTGGGAAATGAGTAGAGGCTGGAAGACTTTTAAGAAGCCTAATAGTAAAAGCCTAGATTACCTTGAAGGTCTGTTGGTAGAATTATGGACATCAAAGGCAATTCTGTTGAGGGCTCAGAAGGAAGTGAGGAGAGCTATAGAGAAAGTCTCTATCATCTTAGAGAATACATATGGTGCCAACAAGAGAATCTTGCTAGAAATGTGAACATTAAATGTGCTTCTTTTGAGGCTTTAAAAGAAAATGATGAACATGTGATTGGACAATGGAGGAAGGGCAACACTTTTTATGCAGAGGCAAAGAACTTGTCTGAATTATGTTCAAATGTTTGGTGGAAGGTAGAACTTGTAAGTGACGAACTTGGATATAAGGCCGATGAGATTTCTAAGTAAGGCCTTAAAGGGGCTGTATGGTTTCTCCTTGCAGTTTATAGTAAAATGCAAGAGGAAAGAGATGGACTTGAAAATGAACTGTGCAAAATGAAAATAGAACTCAAAGATTTGGAAAATTCTGTTGTACAAACTAAGGACATATGTCCTAGAATGTTCGTCAAGGATGTGGCTACACAATCTTTTGTTAAAGAGATTAAGCCTGTGATGGATGGGTATAACCAGCTACCACAGCAGGAAACCCATCTGCTTAGACTGAAGGGGACAGAGAAAGAATGAAAGAAAAGAATGCTATTTGCCTTTTGGAAATCAACAGGCGGAAAACAGGCCAAAGGAGCTATATCTGTTGTCCTCCAAGAAAAGAAAAGGACCATCCCTGGAGCAGCTCAGAGATCAGCAGAACTGTTGGCAGGAGCACGGGAAGCAGGGCGTTCTCGGTTTCAAATCGTGAGGCCATGATCTCCTGGATTTCAAAGGGTGGGGCCATAGCCTTCTAGGTTTCAAAGAGTCGGATCTTCACCAGCTTGGTTCCAGAGTGTGAGGCTGCTGTTAAGGTGCACCAGCTGTGCCATTCAAAGCTGATGGGACAGGGCTGCCATCTCGAGGGGCAGAAGAATGGGCCTGCTGGCGCCAAGGGGTGGGATTGCCTCTCAGATGGACTAGGAGAATGGGGCCACCTAAAGCCGAGGGAGCAGAGTTGCCATCCCCGAGGGCCTGGAAGGTAGAGCTGAAGCCCAGGGCTGAGAGGCCTCCATCCAGAATTCAGAGGGAGTGGCCAACACTCAGAGTCTGGAGGGTGAGGCCATTGCCCAGATGGTCTCAGAGAAGAGAGGATTATTTTCAAGCCTTGAGAGCTAATGTAATTTGTTCTGCTGGGTTTTGGACTTGCTTGGTGTCTGTTATCCCTTCTTTCCCTCCAATTTCTCCCATTTGTGATGGAAATGCCTACATTGTGCCTGTTCTGCCATGGTACTTTGCAGGCAGATAACTTGTATTTTAGATTTCACAGGTTCACAGATGAAGAGGCATTTTGCCCCAGGATGGAATATGCCTTCAGTCTCACCCATATTTGATTTAGATTCTTCAGATGAGATTTTGGATTTGGAGTTGATTTAAGACTTTTGGGATGGTATGATGGGCTGAATGTGCTTGCATGTGGCAAGGGCATGAATTTTGGGGGCCCAAAGGGTGGAATGTTATAGACTGATTTGTGTCCCCCCAAAATATGTGTTGTAAACTTAACCTCTATGCCTGTGGTTATGATTTTGTTTGGGAATGAGTTTTCTGTTATGTTAACAAAGCAGGATTAGTGTAGGGTTTGTCCTGAGTCGATCTCTTATAAGAGATAAAAGGAGCAGATTAGGCAAGCAGAGACAGAGGAAGAGAGATGCCAAGCCACATGAAGATCACCCAGGAGCATAAGCTCAGAAGAGACAAGGACCTTCCTCCAGAGCTGACAGAGAGAGAGGGTCTTCCCCTAGAACCGGCACCCTGAATTCAAACTTCTAGCTTCCTAAACTCTGAGAAAATAAATATGTTTGTTAAAGCCACCTACTTAAGGTATTTCTGTCATAGCAGTGCTAGATAACTAAGACAGTTACATGGTATTTATATTTAACCATTCACTAAGTATTCTTATATTGGCTTTCCCTCCTTTACTGTTTTACTCTTCTTAGTTCCTCATTCCTGTGACCTGGGATCACACCCCAAATAAACTGCCAGTACTCATTTCTCCTTTTCTTCCCATTGCCATCTTCTAGGCTCCCAGAGCTGCAGGGTCGCTCTAAATTATCTGATCAAATAACTTCACCAAGGTATAGATGTTGTGGTTGGGGAGAACATTATTATGAGTTAGGAGGTAGGGATTCACATTTATCTCTGGTCCTTACTTAATGTTTGACCTGGGGAAACCACTTTTTTACTCAGAGGCTCAAGTTACCTGATCTATAAAATATGAGGATCTCTGAGATGTCTTCCCATCTCAAATTTCTATGATTCAGATCTACAATTTAAAAGGGGTTCTTTTAGGGTAGATGATGATCAACACAAGGAAATAATGGTAGAATTTCGTGTACCAGAGACTGGTAAAATGGGGGTCAATATTTTTATATAGAAAATTTTCTGGTGCCCTAAAATCTTACTACCTGAGTTGTTGTATCCCTTGTGGCTTCTCCTGAGCTGATCAGACTCATCTCCTGCAAAAGAATCATCATATGGAGAAATCAGCACTTCATGTAAGAGCAGTTGGAAAGAGGCAAAAGATTCCGGGACGGGAGAGCAGTGTGTAAGCTGTGAATTGCTTTGTTTCCCTTCTTTTCTCAGAATAACTGAAACTATGGATAATTTCTGTGGCAAAATGTATCCAAAATAAGGCATAAATTTTATGAGAGTGGCTGATGAAAGACTCATCTGATATCTGGGAGGAAAAAAATCTGATGGGTGACCACACCCTCCTCCACATTCTATATTTATTTCACATTACATCAACTAAACAATTTCTAAGTAACTATTATAAATTTCCCAGCCATTATATCAGTTGATTCTCATATTTCACTTGTGGATGTCACAGAGGTTTGCCCTTACTTGATGGCATTGTTTCCATGGTAACTGATGCATTTTAAACGATAAGGAGCATGAAGAGTAGAAAAGATGAATTAGAAATACACAACTCCAATTAATATATAAATATTCGAGGTTACAGTTATGAATACAGTTCTTCAATTTGAAAAATGAACAGAACAGTCCAACAACTGTGATTAGACACTGGTGGATGATGCATACACTGGCGTTAAAAAAAATCAGTGTTCTATTGCACATATCATTTGACCACATCACATTTTAGGCTTTTATGTAAATGAACAGACAAGAAAGAGATAATAACACAGTTAGCCTCTAATTAATTGTGTTTTATCTAAGTCCCTCTTGCCTCCTTTCTCTTATTTGTCTTCCATTTCATTCTTCATTAGTATTCTATCATAAGGGAAAGTTAAAATGATTTTATTTTGCTTTTCAGAAGTTGTGTGAGAACTCATTCATTCATTCATAAAGATTTTTGTGCAAATGTCAAGCACTAGCATCACAGATACAAGACACATGATTCTTGACTGCAAAAAGCTCACAGCCCAGGGGAAATATACACAAATTAATGAATAATTGCAATTGTATTAAATAAGCCATTTGGATTTGTGCTTATCTGTATTTTCATATCTCTTGCTATAATTGCATTACCAGAGAAGTAATGTTGTTGTTGTTGCTAGGTGCCACCAAGTCAGTTCCAACTCATAGCAACCCTGTGTACAACAGAATGAAACACTGCCTGGTTCTGCGCCATCCTCACAATTGTTGTTATGTTTGAGCCTATTGTTGCAGCCACTGTGTCAATCCATCTCATTGAGAGTCTTCCTCATTTTCACATTTCCTCATTTCCTTCTACTTTGCCAAGTGTGATGTCCTTCTCCAGGGACTGGTCCCTCCTGATAACTTGTCCAATGGATGTAAGATGAAGTCTCGCCATCCTCCTTTCTAAGGAGCGTTCTGGCTGTACTTCTTCCAAGACAGACTTGCTAGTTCTGGCAATCTATGGTGTCTATTCAATATTCTTAGTCAATACCATAATTAAAAGGCATCAATTCTTCAGTTCTCCTTATTCATTGTCCAGCTTTTGCATGCATATGAGGTGATTGAAAATATCATGACTCAGGTCAGGAGCACCTTAGTCCTCAAAGTGACATCTTTGCTTTTTAACACTTTAAAGAAGTGTTTTGCAGGAAATTTTCCCAATGCAATATGTCATTTGATATCTTGACAGCTGCTTCCATAGGTGTTATTGTGGATCCGAGTAAAATGAAATCCTTGACAACTTCAATACTTTCTCCGTTTATCAGGATGTTGTTCATTGGTTCAGTTGTGAGGATTTTTTTTATGTTGAGGTGCAATCTATACTGAAGGCTGTGGTCTTTGATCTTCATCAGTAAGTGCTTCAAGTCCTCTTCACTTTCAGCAAGCAAGGTTGTGTCATCTGTATAACGCAGGTAGTTAATAAGTCTTCTTCCAATTCTGATGCCCTGTTCTTCTTCATATAGTCCAGCTTCTCGGATTATTTGCTCAGCATACAGGTTGAATAAGTATGGTGAAAGGATACAACCCTGAAACATACCTTTTCTGATTTTAAACTATGTAGTATCCCCTTGTTCTGTTTGAAAGACTGCCTCTTGGTCTAAGTAAAGTTTCCTCATGAGCACAATTAAGTGTTCCGGAATTTCCATTCTCCATAATGTTATCCATAATTTATTATGGCATTCACAGTTGAGTGCCTTTGCATAGTCACTAAAACACAGGTAAACATCTTTCTGGTATTGTCTGCTGTCAGCCAGGATCCATCTGACATCAGCAGTGATATTCCTTGTTCTGTGTCCTCTTCAGAATCTGGCTTGAATTTCTGGCGGTTCCTTGCTGATGTAGTGCTGTAACCATTTTTGAATGATCTTCAGCAAAATTTTACTTGTGTGTGATATTGATGATATTGTTTGATAATTTCCACATTCAGTTGGATCACCTTTCTTTGGAATGGGCACAAATATGGATCTCTTCCAATCAGCTGGCTAGGTAGCTATTTTCCAGATTTCTTGGCATAGATGAGTGTTATCGATTGAATTGTGTCCCCCAAAAATGTGTGTCAACTTGGCTAGGGCATGATTCCCAGTATTGTGTGATTCTCCTCCATTTTGTCATCTGATGTGATTTTCCTATGTGTTGTAAATTGTATCTCTATGATGTAAATGAGATGGGATTAGTGGCAGTTATGTTAATGAGGCAGAACTCAACCTACAAAATTAGGCTGTGTCTTAAGCCAATCTCTTTTGAGATATAAAAGAGAGAATTGAGCAGAGAGACAGGGGGACCTTATACCACCAAGAAATAACAGCCAGGAAAACAGTGCATCCTTTGGACCCAGGGTCCCTGGACCAGCGAAATATTGGTGACAAGGACCTTCCTACAGAGCTGACAGAGAGAGAAAGCCTTCCCCTGGAGCTGGTGCCCTGAATTCAGACTTCTAGCCTTCTAGACTGTGAGAGAATACATTTCTCTTTGTTAAAGCCATCCACTTGTGGCATTTCTGTTATAGCAGCACTACATAACTAAAACAATCAGTGAGTGCTTTCAGCGTTGCATTCGTTTCTTGAAACATCTCAATTAGTATTCCATCACTTCCTGGAACCTTATTTTTCACCAATGCCTTTAGTGCAGCTTGGACTTCTTCTTCCAATACCATCGGTTCTAGATCATATGCTACCTCCTGAAATGGTTGGTACAGTAACTCTGTGTATTCCTTCCATCTTTTTTGATGCTTCCTTCATCTTCAGTATTTTGCCCATAAAGTCCTTCAATATTGCAACCCGAAGCTTGAATGTTTTCTTCTATTCTTTCAGCTTGAAAAATGCCATGCATGTTCTTCTGTTTTGTTTTTCTAACTCCAGGTCTTTGCACATTTCATTATAATACTATACTTTGTCTTCTGGAGCTGCCCTTTGAAATCATCTGTTCAGCTCTTTTATCTCATCATTTCTTCCTCAGTATAACAAGCTTTAATACCACTTAATTCAAAATTACCAGAATAATCTTCAAATATAGAAAATGTTTTCCCAAAAAGGCTGCTCTGGTAAGGGCTTGACCTTGGCTGAGGTAGATCTCAGTAGCAGAGGCAGATCTGCTGACCTTACTTCCTTCAGCTGGGAAGCAAGTCCTTTCTTGAAGGGGAACGTGGGTAGTGCATCCATGGTACCATATTCACTATGAATTTCTCAGCTTCATCTGCTGGTTTTGCTTTATCTCCCAGACGTGTAAACGTTGGAATACTGAGGCTTTTTTTTTTTCTTTTTTTCTTTTTGTATCTTTTCCATCTACAGTAATGCCTTTAGTAATTACATCCTATCTCTTGTGTTTAAATACCATCTATGCTTTGACCAACCTTAAAGTTACATTGTCATTCTGGACCTCTCACTTGAAGTTAAGAGTCATAAGCATCCAATTTCTTCTAGACAGTTCCACTTGAATGTCTAATAGCATTTCAAATTTTCTCCAGGACTCAAATCCTGATTCTCCCCTTGCCCCTACCCCAAAACTATTCTTCCCATAGTCTTCTCCATCTCAGGAATTTGACAACTTCTTCTTTCCAGTTTCTTGGGCCAAAAATTTTGACTCTCTATTTTTCACACCCCCACATCCAATCCATCAGCAAATCCTTTGACTCTACCTTCAAAATATATCCAGAACCTGATTGCCTTTTGCCACTCTTTTTGCTACCACTCTGGTCCACTCCACTGTCATTTCTTGCATTTCACTATACATTGCCCTCCTAACTGTTTTCTCTGCATCCACCTTTACCTTCGTTCCACCTATTTCTCAGCATAGTAGGCAGAGTGACATTATTAAAACATAAGCCAGATCATGTCCTTCCTCCAGTGGCTTCCCATCTCATTCAGAGTAAAAGCCAAAGTCATCACAGTTGTCTACCAGGCCCTGCGTGAACTACATCCCCTCCTATTGCTTCTCTGTGCACTTTCTCATTCTTCCCCTTGCTTCTTCCCTTTCAGCCACACTGGGTTTCTTGCTGTTCCTTAGTTAGGCAAAGACCCTTCCTGCTTTAGGATTTCCATGCTCAATGTTCCTTTTGTCTGGAAAGCTCTTCCCAGATATCTACATCCACTTCTTTTATGTCTTTGCTCAAATGTCACCCTCTTACAGAGATCTTACCTACTATCCTTTATAAAAAGGAGCCCTGGTTGTGCAGTGCTCGGCTTCTAACTGAAAGTTCTGCAGTTTGAACCCATGGGTTGTTGGAGAAAGATGTGGCAGTCCGCTTCTGGAAAGATTTACACCCTTGGAAACCCCACAGGGGCCATTCTACTCTGTCCTATAGGGTCGCTGTGAGTCAGAATTGACTCAACGACTGGGATTTTTTTTTTTTTGGCACGGGGGGGGGGTTTGAATCCTTTACAAAATGGCAACCCTCACTCCTACCCTGAATTTTCTCTGCCCCATCTACTTTACATTCCGCATTTCTTATCACCATCTAACATATTATATATTTTTATTTATTTATTTATTCATTAATTCTGTGTCTCCTCACTTACATAAACTCAATGAGGCATAAGTAAGGAGCCCTGGTGGCCCAGTGGTTAAGCTAACCAAAAGATCAGTTGTTCGAACCCACTAGTTGCTCCATGGGAGAGAGATGCGGCAGTCTACTTTCGTAAAGATTACAGCCTTGGAAACCATATGGGGCTGTTCTACTCTGTCCTATAGGGTTGCTATGAGTAGGAATTAACTTGTGGGCAATGGGCGGAGGCATGATTACAGACAATTCACCTGTTTTATTCACTGATATGTCCTGAGTTTCTAGAATAATAGTACCTGGTATTTATTAGGAGCTTAATTACTGTTTTTGAATGATTGACTGAATGAATATAAGGGTGAAAGAGATAGACTTTGTTCCTTTAGAAATGGACACAGATGGGAGAGATGCCACATGACAGTTGAAGCAGATACATCTATAAGCAGCAAAAGAGTGCCAAGTATCATTGGCATTCACCAGAAACTAGGAGAAAGACCCACAGAAGGAATCTACATAACTGAGACCCTGATTGGACTTCTAGCCTCTAGAACGATGAGGAAACAAATTTCTGTTCTTTGAAGCCACCCACCTGTGGTGTTTCTGTTACAGGGAGAAAAAAGTAACTAAAGACAGGGGTATATAAGGTACTATGTTTTTGCCATATTCTCACCATTTGGACATTATTAATCTTGAAAAATGCTGCCAGTACAATAGGTGAAACAAGGAACCTTAATGTTTAAAGTTACATCTGTTTTACTATTAATGAGGCTGAACATCTTTTCTTCTGTGAATTATTGGTTTAAATCTTTTTTTCATATTTATTTTGTGCTATTATTTTTTCTTATAGATATATGAAAACATTTTATACATTTATAGTTATTAGTTAAATATGCACCTCTTTTTCTCTGTCAGTCGAATGATTTATCTAACTTCTTTTTATTTCCCCACCACATGTCTGTCAGTTTGTTGTGCTGTGATGGTTTTCATGTTGCTGTGATACTATAAGCTTTGCTGCAGGTATTTCAAATACCAATGGGATCACCCTTAGTGCACAGGTTTCAGCAGAGCTTTCAGACTCAAACAAAATAGGAAGAAGGACCTGGCAGTCTACTTCTGAAAAAATTGGCCAGAAAAAACCTTATGAAAGCAGCAGAACATTGTCTGATACAGTTCTGGAAGATGAGCCCCTCAGATTGGAAGGCACTGAAAATATGACTAGGAAAGAGCTGCCTTCTCAAAGTAGAGTTGACCTTAGTGATCTGGATGGAGTCAGGCTTTCGGGACCTTCATCTGCTGTTGTGGTACGACTCAAAATGAGAAGAAACAGCTGCAAACATCCATTAATAATTGGAACTTGGAATATATGAAGTATGAATCTAGGAAAATTGGAAATTGTCAAAAATGAAATGGAATGCATAAAGATCATTATCCTAGGCATTAGCGAGCTGAAATGAACTGGTACTGGCCATTTTGAATCAGACAGTCATATGGTCTACTATGCTGGGAATGACAAAGAAAAATGGTGTCGTGTTCATCGTCAAAAAAGAACATTTCAAGATCTATCCTGAAGTACAATACTGTCAGTGATAGGATAGTATCCATATACCTACAAGGAAGACCAGTTAATACAACTATTATTCAAATTTACGTACCAGCCACTAAGGCCAAAGATGAAGAAATTGAAGATTTTTACTAACGTCTGCTGTCTGAAATTGATTAAACATGTAGTCAAGATGCATTATAATTACTGGTGATTGGAATGTGAAAGTTGTAAACAAAGAAGGATTGATAGTTGGAAAATATGGCCTTGGGTATAGAAATGACACTGGAGATTGCATGATAGAATTTTGTAAGACCAACGATGTCTTCATTGCAAATATCTTTTTTCAACAACATAAACACTGACTATACACATGGACTTCACCAGATGGAATACACAGCAATCAAATCCACTACATCTGTGGAAAGAGACGACGGAAAAGCTCAATATCATCAGTCAGAACAAGGCCAGGGGCCAACTGCAGAACACACCATCAATTGTTCATATGCAAATTGAAGTTGAAGTTGCAGAAAATTAGAACAAGTCCACAAGAGCCAAAGTATGACCTTGGGTATATTCCACCTGAATTTAGAGACCATCTCAAGAATAGATTTGAGGCATTAAACAGTAATGACCAGAGACCAGAGGAGTTGTGGAATAACATCAGGGACATCATACAGGAAGAAAGCAAGAGGTCATTAAAAAGACAAGAAAGAAGGAAAAGACCAAAATGGATGTAGAAGAGACTCTGAAAGTTGTTCTTGAACGTTGAGTAGCTAAAGTGAAAGGAAGAAATGATGAAGTAAAAGAGCTGAATGGAAGATTTTAAGGGGCAGCTCGAGAAGACAAAGAAAAGTATTTTAATGAAACGTGCAAAGACCTGGAGTTAGAAAACCAAAAGTGAGGAACAGGCTCGACATTTCTCAAGCTGAAAGAACTGAAGAAAAAATTCAAGCCTTGAGTTACAATATCGAAGGATTCTATGTGGGAAAATATTAAACGACTTAGGAAGCATCAGAAGAAGATGGAAGAAATACACAGAGTCACTGTACCAAAAAGAATTGGTCGAGCCATTTCAAGAGGCAGCATATGATCAAGAACCCATGGTACTGAGGAGGAGGTGCAAGCTGCACTGAAGATATTGGCAAAAAACAAGGCACCAGTATTTGATGGGATACCAATTGTGATGTTTCAACAAACAGATGCAGTGCTGGAAGTGCTCACTCGGCTATGCTAAGAAATTTGGAAGACAGCTACCTGGCCAGCCGACTAGAAGAGATCCGTATTTGTGCCCATTCCAAAGAAAGGTGATCCAACCAAATGCAGAAATTATCGAACAATATCATTAATGTCACTCGCAAGTAAAAGTTTGCTGAAGATCATTCAAAAGCGGTTGCAGCAGTATATCAGCAAGGAACTGCCAGAAATTCAAGCTAGATTTAGAAGAGGACATGGAATGAGGGATATCATTGCTGATGTCACATGGATCCTGGCTGAAAGCAGAGAATACCAGAAAGATGTTTTTATTGACTATGCAAAGGCATTTGACTGTGAGGATCATAACAAATTATGAATAACATTGCAAAGAATGAGAATTCTAGAACACTTAATTGTGCTCATGAGGAACCTCTGCTTAGACCAAGAGGCATTTGTTCAAACAGAACAAGGGGATACTGTGTTGTTTAAAGTCAGGAAAGGTGTGTGTCAGGGTTGCATCCTTTCACCACCTATTCAATCTGTATGCGGAGCAAATAATGCAAGAAGCTGGACTATATGAAGAAGAATGTGGCATCAGGATTTGAGGAAGACTCATTAACAACCTGCAATATGCAGATGACACAACTTTGCTTGCTGAAAGTGAAGAGGACTTGAAGCACTTACTGATGAATATCAAACACCACAGCTTTCAGTATGGCTTACACCTCAATATAAAGAAAACAAAAATCCTCACACATGTACCAACAAGCAAAATCACGATCAGTGGAGAAAATATTGAAGTTGTGAATGATTTCATTTGACTTGGATCCACAATCAAGACCCATGGAAGCAAAAGACTATTGCATTAGGCAAATCTGCTGCAAAAGACCTCTTTATAGTGTTAAAAAGCAAAGACTAATGTGTGCCTTACCCCAGTCATGGTGTTTTCAATTGCCTCACATGTGTGCAAAGTCGGACAATGAATAAGGAAGACTGAAAAAGAATTGACCCCTTTGAATTATGGTGTTGACTAAGAATATTGAATATACCATGGACTGCCAGAAGAATGAACAAATTTGCCTTGGGAGAAGTACAGCCAGAATGCTCATTAGAAGGAAGAATGGCGAGACTTGGTCTCACATACTTTGGACATGTTATTAGGAAGGACCAGTCCCTGGAGAAGGACATCATGCTTGGTAATGTAGACAGAGACCAAAAAAGAGGAAGACCCTCAATGAGATGGATTGACACAGTGGCTGCAACAGTGCCTTCAAGCGTAACAATGTGAGAATGGAGCGGTCCTGGGCAGTGTTTCGTTCTTTTGTACATAGGGTCTGGTTGTCACCTAACAATGACTTTTTGTTTCCCAAGTCCATTTTCTCATAAGCATGTCACTATGTAGTAAAATAACCAAATGTTAGGGAGCAGGTTTAAGAATGAAGAGAAATAAGCTATGTAGAAAATCAATGTTGTACAACTAATTTTTGAGCAAGTAAGTTGATTGTCCATCTAACATCAACCTCACTGGTTAGCTTGGTTAATATAGTAAATATGAGATAATAATCCCAATGTATCAAAATGTTTGTTTATTTAACTAGAATTAGAACTCTGGAGGTCTGAAGCATTGTCCTCCTTTTTATATTGCTAATGCTTAGCAGAGTGCTTGTTATATAGCTGGCTCTCAATAATTAATGATGAATAAATGAAGTAAAAGAAAACCAGGCAAACTGATTGGTCTTTTGTTTGAAAAGCATGGCAACACATTCTTTTGATGACTTCTAGAAATTGTAGCTGATATTGTACTCATGCAGCCAATACGATATTTAAGGCCTACTCTAATTCTTAGGTGAATACATTTTTGCTATTTTTCCAGTTTTAATAAAGATTTTTTTCCCATGATTTGTGATATCAATTTGTAAATCATCTAAATACATCAGACTACTTTTCTACCAGAACTCCCATTAATTCTTGTAATTTATCATTTAAAAGCTAATGTTTCAAATACAAACATCCATATGGAATTCAAGGCCACTATTACAAGTGGACAGGCCTCTTCTACTGACCTACTTTATTCCTCCTGAGAAAATCTTGGCATAGAGAAACGATGACTCAAGTGCCTGAGAAATATCACTAACGCATTACCACACCAGGGAAAGACTCCACTTTTCTTAGAAAGAAGGCAATTTTGTTATCTCAGCGTCCACTTTTAGTCCCTTCCACCTCGTGACTCATGACACATCCTCAAAGGTTGAAGCTCTAAATTATAGGTTGGCAGCTCTTGACTTTCTTTTAGAAAGGGCAGCAACAAAAGCCTATAGCAAGTCAGCTTGATTGATGAAAATTTGGAAAACTCGTTGGTCTACTATTAACCACTCCAAAAGTATAGCCAGCTCGGCATGACTGTGTTATTATCCCTCTGACATTTAGCTTAGCTCAGAAATGCCTGAAAGTATCATTCAATTATTCTGTTCACCTGAAGACATTTACTGAACATCTACTAAATGGCAAGTGTGGGCTGGGTCTTGGGGATTAAAATAATGAAGACACAACACTGCTCTCCAGGGTCTCACTGTCTAATGCAGTAAGTGCTTTATTATTTTAATTAATGGTAAATAACATTTTCAAATTCATTTCAAGAATAGAAATAGATGCAGGTTACAATATGGCCAGTTATTGCCAGTTAGCAGGATAGTGTTATTGCACTGCTATTGCAACAGAATAGTGCTGTATAGGGCTGAAATTAGATTGCATCATTGGATGGGGCAGGTGCTTGGGGACATATACAGCTGCAAGTGCTGGGGGGAAGTCCAACATAGGAGGCAAAAATGATATCCGGAATGAATCTCTTTCATCAACTATGCAAATAGCCCTTTCTGGAGAATTCAACACAATAATAGGCAAGAATGTGCAGTGAGATAAATCGGCATCAGTAGTCTCAGATGTCTAGACAGGCAAGCAAGTGGTCAGCATTAAGGAATTTGCCAGCAAATCTCAAAGTGTGCAAGGTACAGTTTAAGAGCTGGACTGAGGTGGAGTTTAATCTGCGGTAGGTAGAAAGGGAAAAAAGGGAAAGTGGAAAGGGTATGGCAGGGTTCTAGTTCTAAGAATAGTGGAGCATACAGACCTCTAGGGAGACCGGTGGCTCTTTCCCTAATGTTGAACCCCTCCGATCACCTGCATTCATAACATGTTATTAGCTTTAGTTGAGCCAGATCTCAATTCTAGGTGACACCATGCACAATGAGTGAAATGTTGCCCCATTGGGCTGTTGTAATCCATACGGTTTTCTTTGGTTGATTTTAGGAAGTAGATGTTAGACCTTTCTTACTAGTCTGTCTTAGTCTGGATGCTCACTGAAATCTGTTCAGTATCACAGTGACATGAAAACCCCCACTGACAGATGAGTGGTGGCTACACATGTGGTGCATTGGCCAGCAATTGAACCCTAGTCTCCTGCATAGAAGGTGAGAATTCTATCACTGAACCACAAATGCCCCTACTCACGTACATACTTCACCCTTAAGGAAGAATGCTGTCAGGGGTTGATTTGTTTTCCTGCAACTGTTTTTTTCTCCCCTTGAGATCAATGAAGGGGTATCTTTGGGTCCCTGGCACCTAGCATCTAGTCTTGCACAGACAAAGCACTTAGTAAGTGATTACTGACTGAATGAAATGTGTAAAGACAGACAAAGGTGAACTGTTTCTCTTTGGCTCTTGTGTAGCCTTTACAAAAGCTCCATGTCTAACCTCATTTCATACTTTGTGTCAGTCATCTATTCAAGCACAGTACACTTATGGAATGCCTACTGAGTACCAGGAAATGCTAGGTGCTTTTCTGTGTCTTGAATGTTTTATTTAATACCCAGAAAAAACCTTGAAAGTATTATCCCCACTTTTACATGAAGGACATGAGGTATACAGAGGTTAATTAATTAACAGCTTGTTAAATGGCAAAGATAGGATTAAAGACATGGTCTCTCTGCACTTAAAGCCAATTCTCCTTCCCTTACATTATGAAAACTCCAAAACATAATTCTCCAATCAAAAGAGTCTTGAAAGAACCATGTTAGTTTGGGAAGATGTAATTCATTAAAAAGGGCACAGCTTATGTGAAAGCGCACGTCTGATGACATTTGGCTTCTTCAGAAGATTATTTTTCTTTATAATTTTAAAATATGGATTATGTATAATTAATAAAGTGACATTGAATTTTATTTCACTTAATGTTGGGCTGTGTTGGAGCTTTAAAGAGGGCCCTCCTCCAGTGCCCTCATTCCACAAATATTGTTAGCATTTAAAAGTGCTCTCATTTTATAAGTCAGGATGCATGGGAGAGTTATGAAAATGAAACCATCTACTCTACTTCCTAGTATCAGGCTCAACATTTGTTCACCTAGTTAGTAAGTGTGAGGTGAGAAAAACAAATTCATATTTCTGTAAGGCAGTAATCCAGTATATATTTAATCACTGGGAGAATGTTAAAAATGCTGACAGTTCAAAAGCAGGAACATAATGCAGAAAGTTAGTCTGACAAAAGACAATATTATCAAGTTAGGCAGAGGTAGAATACCACTAAACTTTTTCTATATATGGTTTAAAATCACATTTGGAACGCCACATTAATATTTATTAAAATAATATTGGAGAAGCAAGCAGAAAAGAATAGAATATAGTAATCCAAAGATTTGAACGCGCTTGAAAGAAGAAAGGAAATATTGTAAGTGAATTCTGTCATTCTTTCAACCGATATAATTTACATATATATATATATAAATTATTTTTTCTAAAGAAATATAACTGTGCTTCACATGATCTGCCAATATGGAGGTTATTACCTATTTTGGGAGTCAAGGCAAAATCATACCTGATTGTTATGAACCCTGAAAGTATTAATCTTGCTTTTTTTATTAAGTGAGAAAGTGTTAAAAATAGTGTTTACGTGTACATATACATACAACTCAACACACACATACTTCTAGGTGTGCTGTTGTTGTTAGGTGCCGTCGAGTCGGTTCCAACTCATAGCGACCCTACCTACAACAGAACGAAACACTGCCCGGTCCTGCGCCATCCTCACGGTCACTGCTATGCTTGAGCCCATCGTTGCAGTCGCTGAGTCAATCCATCTCATTGTGGGTCTTCCTCTCTTTCGCTGACCCTCTACTTTCTTAGGTGTGCTACTTAGGTTTATAATAGGGCTATTAGTGCAATTGTTGTATCTTGTGGGAAAAGTGCTATTATTTCCCCCATATATAGTGTATACTGAACAATTGGATTTGGTTCAGATATTTTTCTGGTAACCACCTCTTCACAAGAAAATAATAGTGTTTTCCTACAGTAAAAACCTTAAAGCTATTTTTTTATCTCCATATGAATTTCCATTACCTTAGTGTGAAATATCAAAAATGGGAGATTATTTTAGGAATGCTATATGGCTTCCTTCTTATCCAGCATTGATTAGATAATTCAGAATGATTTTTGAAAAAAGGATATTACACTTAGGTCACTAACCTGAGTCATCTGTTGAATGAAATGCACCTGAAAGCCTTGTATTCTCTGTTTTATCCCATGAGAGCAAATGTTCAGCAAGGCTAGGTAACACATCTTTCTATCATTGAAAGCAGACTTGGAAAATCTTTCCTTTCCTAGAGGAAATTAATCCCTTCCAAATGCATCCCGTGGGTTTTCACACTATAGTTTTATAATTGTTAGAACAGTGTAGCTACAAGGAACAGGAAATCTAAAACAACAACAAACTGACTTAAACAATAAGAAAATGTATTGACTCACATAACTGAAAATCCAAAGATTAACAAGGTCCAAGGCTGACTTAATACAATGACTCCACTTTGTTGCCTTGCAATTCTTGTGTCGACCCTTCTTCCTGTCTCACCTTCATCCTCAGGGTTGTGGCAAGATTGTGGCATCAATTGCAGGCCTCATATCTCCAAAGGGAGAGAGGGGAGCACTTCCACAAGCTGTACCAAAGGCACCAGGATAAGGCGTTCCAGATGCCTCTTCATTCTTCATGCATTAATGGCCAAAATTATGCCATGTATGTATTCCTGAACCAATCATTGACAAAGAGAACAGGATTACACTTTGACCTGAGTTTTCCATACTGTTCAAAGAGGTACTATGGGTTGCCACAGTAAATTCACTACGTGCTGCAGTATATTTTGGGGATACAGTGATGCTCAACATCCATTGGACACCACGCAAACCATTAGGTCACAGTAATTCCCAATTGTAAAATTAGATCACACTACATTCTTTTCAATGATATTATATCTTTGAAAAGCTGGGTTTTTAGTAGTTGCTGTGATAAAACAGCAAGTACTACATGAAATCAGTGAGGTTCAGGAAGTAAGAGTGGCAACATCCAATCTGATTCCCAGATTTGAAAAGTTGTGCAGTGACCGACAAGGTTCCGAGGATTGTGATGTAGACATCTTTGGGAGGCTATTATTTTGCCTACTACACTCAGAAGAGAGAGGAAGTGGTAGTGGATCTTTACCTGCCTACTATAAAGATATTCTGGTCCTTTCCTTGTCAGCTCTTCCAAAGGTATTTCTTTGAATAACTCAAAAAGGAGGGATAATGCCAGTGAATAGTAAATTCATGCTTTTGAAGCTTTTCTTCACTGACTGAGTCTCTGTGAAGTTTCATGAAAATAGTCACAAAGTAACATTTATCTGCTGTGGTCACTAAAATCAGCATATTCCCCTGGAACGGGTTGCAAATTATGGACTTTCATAATACTCTAATCGTCTTCCATTTCAAATCTGCCTTACAGTTCCTTAATTTACTCTGAGGCAATGGTGCTGTTACCCATTAAAAGCAAAAATAAACATGAAAACCCTGGGCAGGCACAAAGTGTGCTACTGGCACAGATTTCTACTAAGCCTAGTTTAGCTTTCAGCTTTGAATGGACGTATGCTGACATTGACCTTAATATTCAATGCTTGGTGTATATTTAAAAAGCTGGGCTTAATTGTGAAGTCTGGATTCTTTGTTAAATAGCACTAATTTTCTAGTTAATTGGTTACCAAAGGCTTTCTACTAAGTTAAAGTGAAATAATTACCCTAAGTGTTTGATTTGAGCTGTAAAATTCCATTTCATTAGAAAATTCAATTACTTTTTACTCATGTATACTATTAACTTTCACTTTTATTTCAGGTTTTTTAGAGACAGTTACAATGAGATTTGACCTTATATGGCTTATTCATTTTCAGTTCTCATTCTTAAAATTTATCTTGGCAATATGCAAAGACATCTATGTCCATAGAGCTCAAAATATTTGTCCATATTACAGCTCCATAGTGATCAGATACGTGATTTTTCCTAAGCTTGATCTCAATCATAGTAGATTAATTTTATTATATTGGAAAGAAAAAGAAACATCAACACATTGAATACTACGAATTTGATGTGCTTATTTAGAAAATTGTGTTGATGAAAATCAGGAATATTTTAAAATTACGTAAGTCAGATCTGGACGGTTTGGCCTATAGAAAACATATTTGGCCTTCAACCTTCGCTTTTCTCACATATGCTATCAGGTTTAAAATTAACTTTACCCAAAGAATTTGGTATTTGTCCTTGTTCCTGAGAGGAACCTTGCAATTTCTTCAGTGACTGAAGTGCAGTCTTTGATGAGGCCTCCAGGCTACACTTGAGAGTTTATGCTAATGAGGTGACTCAAGTGGGGCTGACCGGGACAGAAAGTTTCACCAGGTGATATTGGCCAACCTCAGGAAGGGGGCTAATTCAGTCAATCGCACCTACATAATATTGATGTTGTTGTTGTTAGTTGTTGTCAAGTCTGTTCTGACTCATGGCGACCCCATGTGTGCAGAGCAGAACCGCTCCATAGGGTTTTCAAGGCTGTGATTTTTCAGAAGCAGATCTCCAGCTATGTCTCTTGAGGCTTCTCTAGGTGGGTTTGAACCACCAACCTTTCAGCTAGTAGTCAAGTGCTTAACCAATAAAGGCTCTGGACCAGGGAAGCTTCGTAGGCTCTCGTTAGCCATATACGGTATTATACAGAGTTTTAGATTTTATATTTGTCACATAATAAGTAAGTAGTGAGTGGTTGAGCTGGGATTTGGATCTATCTCTGTCTGATTTCAGTGCATGTTCTCTTTTCACTGCCCCTCTTACTATCTAGGACAAGGCTCTTCAAAATGTGTCTTGATGAGCAAGCACATCCTGCTTAGATATAAACCAGAAAAACCAGTTGCTGTAAGCGACCCCGTCTGTGTCAGAGTAGAACTATGCTCCACAGGATTTTCAATGACTGATTATTCAGAAGTAGATCACCAGACCTTTTTTCCAAGGCACCTCTGGTTGCACTTGAACTTCATTTGGTGGTTAGCAGCCAAGCTTGTTAACTACTTGCACCACGTAGGGACTCCCATATAGTTTTTTCTATGTCATTAAAAAAAGATTAAAAAAAATCTAACTTTTAATGTTTGAATAACCGTTGCCTTGTTATTGTTGTTGTGCTGTTTCCAATTTTTAATATTTGTAGCATTATTAAATAATACTAAAAAGAATTGAAAACTTTGAATTTATGTCTGAAGTCAGACCTGGAAATCTACCATAAGTTTTGATCCATAATCATCCTATTCTTTTTTATTTTTCAAATAGTCTCTTGTTATAGTTTTTTAAGGAGAGTGTTAGAGTGTTTTCAATTACTAAGATATTATTTTTCTCCATTAAACATTTTTTAAAAGGCTTAAGCTTTATTGGATTGTGGCCAGATAATGTGATCTGTGCAGTTTCTCCTTTTTGGAATTGTTTAGGGGTGTTCTTTGAAGCTGTATTTATATAGTTATCAAAGATAAGAATGAAATGGGATCTTTGAAGTCCCTTCAAAGTAAGATGAAGTATTTTATCACACTTTTTAAAGCCCCATTTGAAGCCTTCTGCTCTCCCTGCCACATGTGTAGTTGATAAAAATCTACAGGTTTAGATAAAATTATCGTTATTAATTTGTTTCCTTTATTTTAAGAGTATTTTTTGTTTCCATTTAAAGGCGATTTCTGGACTACTGTTGTTGCTGTGTGCCATTGAGTTGATTCCGACTCATAGCAACACTGTATGACTGAAGAAAACTGCCCCATAGGGTTTCCTAGGCTGTAATCTTTACGGGAACAGATTGCTAGATCTTTTATCCCTGAGAGCTATTGGTGGGTTCAGACTGCCGACTTTTGGTTAGCAGCAGAGCGCTTAACCATTGTACCAGCAGGGCTCCTTCCTGGATTAATAGAGGATGTATATTTATATTTGAAATTAAAAATTTGCCAGAAGCGTTTAGTGGTGGAACAACTTTCTTTGATTTTGTTTAGATCTGGTAAGTCACATCTACTTGCATATATATATATTTTTTCAATTCAGAAAAGCTTTCGTCAGTTATATCTTTGATATTGCTGCTGTTTAAATGCTTTGCTTAATTTTTTATTTTATTTATTTATTTTTTAAA